>NC_090891.1:39143515-39176015 GCF_036669925.1 Montipora capricornis | reverse complement strand
AACATATTCCTAGACGGAATTAAGTTCAAATATTGTGGTGGATGGCGAACGAGCGCAGTCAACGCTATAAAGCCTTACAGTGGATTGGATGGAGTTAAATTCAAAGCAGCTCTAGATTTTCGATACTGCCGGAATTTAAGAATTTCAAATGTGGAAGTTTCGTCGTCTCCAGGGCTCGGATTAAACGGTTACGATGTTGGAGGAGTTGTAAATTTTACCAACTGCGTGTTTGTTGACAATACTGCTAAAAACAGCCTGAAGAATGAAACTAAAAAATTGATCTCTCAAGGGTCGCAAACCGAGCGAAAAGAATACGTCTTTTCCGGAGGTGGTATTTATTTGGCCTTAGACCCTTACGGTTATAACACTGTGAATGTCACACCAAAACAACACGACTCGTATCAGCACAATAACACGTTTATCTTCCAGAACTGCAGTTTTATCAGAAATGAAGCCATTTGGTTGAACGCAAGCAACCCAAGTGACTTTGTTGATACACCGGAGTTACCGTTCAGTCGTGGTGGCGGCTTGGCAATTTATCTTAGATCCAATGCGAGTGGATGCACGATCTCAATAATATCTTGTGTTTTTAGCGGTAACCGCGCGCAGTGGGGAGGAGGGCTACAGGTTGAAATGATCCATAAACCGGAAAATAATCATCTTAAAATGAAAGATACCAGGTTTGAAAACAACGAGGGTGTTCTAGCCGGTGGAGGCGCTCGAATGGGCAACCTAGTGAAGGGCATCCAAGATCGCCTTAATACCTTCACAGCTGACAACTGCTCGTTCGTGAATAATACGGCCATTTGGGGCGGTGGTACGTCACTGTACGGTTCGACAATACCTGGAAGGTGTACCAACAATGCGGAAGTCTCCCAGTTCTTCTTTAACGAGTGCCAATGGAAAGATAACACTGGAACTGTAGGCTCAGCAAATGGCGCATTTATCCTGAACAAGAACGAAGATCAAATCGGACCTGAAGTTCCTTATCACATAAGTATTAAAAGCTGCACCTTTGAGGGAAATTACGTCAGGCGAATAAAAGACTTTGTTTCAATTGGAGAAGGAGCATTTTACAGCGTCGAAGTGCCTCTTGCTCTTCACGGAAATGTTACCTTCATAAATAACACAAGAACCGCCCTCGCTTTGGACGGGGCGACAATGGAAATTTATGATCAATTATATTTTATGAACAACACAGGATTCAAAGGAGGTGGGATGGCAATGTATGGTCGCTCGCGAATTATATTTAAGGAAGATTCGCTGTTACTCTTTGAAGGCAACCAATGCCGCGCGCAGGGAGGAGCATTGTATATCGACGCCCCTGGACCTCCTCTGATTAGTTTCAATGCAACTGGCATGAACATTCATATCTGTTTCTTTGAGTACACCAATGAAACTCTTGATTTCGACGACTGGAAAACCAAGGTCATCTTCAAAAACAACAAAGCCCCATTTTCTTTCGCTGGAAACTCGGTCTATGCAACAACGTTGCAGAACTGTCGTCGAGCTGGTGAACCTCGACAAAACAATTCCGTTCTTCGGTGGAAATTCGTCGAATTTAAAAAGGATGATGGTAACTTGAGCTCCATAGAAAACGAAGTTAGCACGGATCCCGTAGACATGCAGTACGACAGTGAGGACTGGGTAGTCGCACCAAGCGAACGCTTCGATGCCAAATTACGACTGGTTGACGAGCTCGGCGGCTCCGTTCATGGAGCAGTGAACGTCAAAATAGTTCCTTCAGACCCCTTTTCTCCGCCAATCGTGCTTGCCACTCCTTCTTCAACGTTTCTTACTAACGGAAGCATTTCTTCCCTCAGATTATCCGGGAAACCTGGGGAAAGTTTTTCAGTGGAGATCAACTACTTAGGAAGGCAAATATTGACAGAGACAATACCGGATCGTACACTGAAATCTTGCAATCCAGGTTTTACACTGAACTCAAAAGGAAAAAGGTGTCTTTGCATGGATTCTTCAGATGGTGGCGTTTCAAGTTGCAAATCGGACGGAAAGACGTTTTATCTCAAACGTAATTACTGGGGAGGAACCATAAGGGGCAAATTTTTTACTCATTTTTGTCCCATTGGGTATTGTAAAGCAGACGTGTATGCAAGCGAGAAAATGTACAATTCCAGTGACATTTGCAACGACGGTCGAGATCAGAAGAGCATACTCTGCGGTGATTGCAAGGCAAATACGAGTGTGGTGTTCGGAGCTGAAGTTTGCTCCAGCAAATGCTCCAATTGGTACTTACTCCTGTTACTTCTTTATGGATTGATCCTTCTTGCAGTGGTCTTGGGAATTATGCTGATCGATCTTGATTTCTTCACAAGCTACTTAAACGCTTGGTTGTACTCCTACCAGGTCATGAACGTCCTAACTCCTGATGGCTTCAAGTTTGACCCTTTTATTGAGTTCATCATCGGCTTGGCCAACTTTCAGCTGAAAGTTGGATCTGGTGGGATTTGTTTTGCCAAAGGATTGGACGACGCGGACAAGTTGGCGATACTGTACGTACTTCCAACCTATGTCCTGGTTCTAGTTGTTTTGTTAGCGAAGTCTGTTGGTTGGTTTCCCAACTGGTGCTTCAGTAGACGTGTCAAAGCCGCCCCGTTTCGTGCCCTATGCACAATCGTTGTTCTCTGCTACACCGACATCACCCGAATCTCTCTACGAATTCTGCATCCTGTTTCATTTGGATCCCAATATGTGATGTACGCTAAAGGCAGTATTCATTTCTTCGGAGGGAAACACATTGCTTATGGCATCTTGGCGTCCCTGTTTATCCTATGCTTTGTGATCCCCTTTCCATTAATTCTTGCGTTTCGGCCGTGTCTGATTAAAGGTCTCCGCCCCATATTGAATCTTAATCGTTGGAAACCCATTTTTGATGCTCTTCAGAGTTGTTTCAAGGACGAGTATCGATGGTGTGCAGCCTTCTATTTTTTCTGCCGATTGGTTCTTTTGGCCATTGCCACATTCATGG
Source organism: Montipora capricornis (assembly GCF_036669925.1). Taxonomy (NCBI): domain Eukaryota; kingdom Metazoa; phylum Cnidaria; class Anthozoa; order Scleractinia; family Acroporidae; genus Montipora; species Montipora capricornis. The sequence continues at coordinate 39,173,026 of NC_090891.1, read as the reverse complement.
ATTCCGGTCCACTCAAGAGGGCGCTCTTGGAAAGTTCCTGTGTCTTGATTCTCCTTACTATCGCATACTTGCGGCCCTACAAGGAAGCCAAGGATGTCAAAGAAGATGAGGAGAGCTACGACTGGATCAACAGGTCAGATGTTGTGTTGTTGGCTACGCTAACGTTGATTGCCGTTTTCAGTTCTCCTGTCGAGAGTTACTGGGACGACTCTACCTGGTTGGGCTTCTATATTTTTGTTGATGTTCTGGCATACATCCCCTTGTTAGTCTGTGCCATGGTAGCTGTCAGAAGTGTCAGGAAATATCGCCGTGAAGCCAAGAGAGATAAAGAAAATAGTGTGTCAGAACTTTCTATTTCCGATGTTAGTGATTCTGCGACTGGTATAATTAATTAACCCAGCGACCATTGGAGCGTGTATAACAACACCCCAGGTAGACACATACTGAGAAGGCCGGCTTTCTCTACTCGCGGCTTCGGACGATTAATTGAATAGTAGCAAAACCGAATTGATATGGTTATAGAGTTTCTTAGAGATAATTAAGTAATATATAATATTAGATTAGGAACCAGATTTGGCATTACTTGTTCTTAGCAGAAAGGCACAAACGCTTCAGACCTGCTCCTGCATGTAACTGGAGCAGGCGACGAGATTAGTGAGAATAATGCTTGAGTTATCATAGACTAGTCACTGTTCAACTTCGAAAAGTTCACTTACCCTACCTCGAAATTGATGAAAAATAGCCTAAGTCTAAGAGAGTTTGAGCAACAGGAACGCCACAAAACAAGCGGCTTATTGATAAAAACATGATTATCTTTTCGCACATTCAGTTTTCTACATTCTTACAATTCAAAAACAGTTCCTATCTTTAAACCAATTTTTGCATGAAAATAAACGATAGACCAAATCGGCTGATTCAATGTTGTAACCAATGGACCATTTTGTAAAATACCATAATATTCTTTGTTTGTCCCTCCAGATTTTTTTAAGTCCCAAGAGAAAACAAAAACAATGTTTATGCAGAATTTTTATGGGACAAACAAAGAGTAATGTGGTATTTTAAGTGGCCTATTCAAACCCTTTAGGAATAAAACGTTTTATTCCAAGTATTTCCATATCATTTAAAGGTAAATGCTTAGCTTACATAATGCAAATACAATATACAAAAAATCTTGACCCCGGGAGAGTGAGCCCGAGTGAGTGAGCCGATTTGGTCTATTGTTTATTTTCCCGCAAAACTTTACTTTGGCCAATCAAAAAGGACGGAGACAATCCAGTAAACGAATCAAAACTCGAAGTAATTACCCGAAGCCTACACAAAGCGCGGGGAAATGTGCACGCGCGAGCTACCAACATTGGTTTTGGTTTCACTTCTGATTGGTTGAAAAAGTGGCGCGAGAACTTTGAACCAATCACTGACTGAAGTAATGCAAAACCAAAGTAATTATCTAATTACTTTCGACACTCAATTGAAACCCACTCTAAAAATAGACACTTACCTTTTCTCACGCTGATGCGGACAAACCTGATACTAGATTCTTACTCTTAGGTAATGGACTCTGATTCTTATACCTTACTCTGTAAAACCAAAGCGAGAAATGACAATGAGCAAATTTATCCAAAGTTTTGACTGCATCATCAATTCATTATCAGCGAGAATCGATCTTTCCTTATCTGTCCAAGTTTACTTCAACGCCATGTCCTGGTACAGGGCAATTTGCCAAAGTAATAAACGTTAATGCATAATGCATAAAAGATGGCACATTCGCAAAATGGATACCATCCCTCAAAACGTCTGAGGTTTCGTTTTCGTTGGCGTTTCTTAATCGTTGCTTAAACTTCAAGTCGCGTATGCTCACGTTCTCCACAGAATGTTTACTTTAATTTAGACTTAAGGTTGTGCTTTTACAGGTGATCAACCGTTTTTCACCAAAGTGATTAGCATCCACATTGACTAGCTGAAGCAAAATAAAAATATTTCTATAAAAAATGGAATTTAATTTTTTTGTTTGGCATAAGTTCAGAAAACATAGAGCACTTTCATAAATGGCGGCTACTTTTTCATTCTTTTGTCTTTATGTTAATTAGACCTACTGAAAAATTCTTTTGAAATTTGCTCGTCGTAGCGAGACTAGAAAGGCTTATTAGCATTAAAACAAAAGAAGATTTTACTTGGCCGCCATTATGAAAGAGGTCTATGGCCCACCATTTTACATACCGTTGAATAACAAATAGGTGGTTCTCACGTTATGTCATCGCCGCCATGTTATTGGACGAAAACAAAAGGTCTCTCATCTGCTCCTTTTGTTCGTCCGCCAGCAATCGTAATTGCAGCGTTGTTATCTGTGTCTCCAGAAATTGGTTGCAAACCACCCAATTTCATCATCATCGCCATTTTAATCTGCCTAACCACTCCAAAAAACACATGGCTATCTGCGGCCTTTCCCTACATCTAGGTACGACGGAAAGCTGCAAGAATCTGGAACAACAATTCATCTTTCAAATCGGCACCCTTAATCCTCACGGTATTAACGAACGCTTTTCATTTAACTAATATATTCCTATTTTTCACGTTGCCATGTTACCACCAATAGCGTAGCTCCTACTCTACTATGTAACCCATAATCCCTTGATTCGCTCTGACGAAGGGCTAACGCTCGAAACGTCAGCTTTTAGAATCTCTGTACGGTGGCCAATTTACATTATCAACTCCGTTGATAAAACCAAATTTTTGTATACTACTTCCCCACCGACGCAGCATCACAGTTTCTTTAGAAACTACGCCTTCATTCAGTTATTGTTTTGTTTAATCTTGATTGGCATTTGATTAGATCATTGATTTTTACCACGACAGTTTTTGTCTTTGAGTTAAGTCAGGAAAAGAAACAAAGTGTATCAGCAAGGCCTGTAAATAAATAACAATTTTATGGCAGTGCATTGTATTTCCGTTCACCTAACTTACCGCTTCTTGTAGTAATTCATTACAAAGATGCATTTCCCTTCGATCGAAGCCTGATACAGAATGTGTATCAAAAATATCTTTTATCAGTAGGCACCGTCCTTAAGTCTGTTCAAATATAAGTGCTACACGGCCAACGTTTGCAAAAGCGTAATCCTTCCTTGTACTTGTACCATTCTTCATCAGTTTTGAAAGGTCTTTAAAACAAGAAAAATATATTTTTTTACTTCATAGGCACTTTAAGAGAAAAAAAGAATTCATGCCAAAAAACGTTCCACTCCAGTGGAAAGAAAGAAGGTATTCCAAAATAGAAAACACCATTCTTAATCATTTTGAGAGGGTCATTAAATTAAGAAAAATATATTTTTACTTCATAGGCACTTTAAGAGAAAAAAAAAATCATGCCAATGAACTTTTCACTCCAGTATGGTGCGCATGTGGAACAACATTGAGTTATCATTAAGGAACATTCAATCACATGCATGCTCCCCGAATGATATTCAGAAAAAGAGGTTGGCCCAAAATGCATTCAAGGTTCATTTTAACATTAAGAAGACTCTTTAATGATAAACACTAATTTTTCATTTTGTAATATTATTGTTTCTTTCTTTCCTTTGGAAGACCAATATGTAAACTATTGGTTCACCACCAGTAATGGGATGCTGACATTCATGAAATACATGTAGTCTTATTATTGTCATTATTGTTGCTGTTAGTGTTGTTGCTTCTACTGCTGTTTTTTTTTGTTGTTGTTGTCATTAGGCTAATTCCACAATTTCCATGCCTTGGATGACTACACAGAAATTGTGCTCAAGGCTGCTCTGACAGCTTTATGCAGAAAAACCTTGAAATTCTGCCTGGGATCAGGTATGTAGGCTACAGCTCATTGACAGCTGCAAAGCCAATCAGAATCAAGAATGACCTGTCAAAAGTGACAATGTCACCCCCTTTACCTTTGTCCACTGCGCATTGTGTTCAGTTCCTTTTAACTCAGGTGTGCAGACAAAGATATTGCTGAGAGTCAAAAAGGCCTCTGCAATGTGGCATTGATATGTGTTAGCAATAAAGTGACATCTTGTGTATCCGGATTGGGTGTGAGGACTAAGGCAGGAAGAGTAAATATGACCGCTTGACTAAGTGTGTGAGAAAATCATAACTTAAAGAATATTAAGGACTTGGCAAAACAACCTTTTATGGCACAAAAAGACAACCTCCAGAGAAATGGTGCAAATTTTCCACAGGATTTAGCAAGAAAAATTTAATCCCCAGATCAGATCTGAAACTGTCAAAATGTCACCTATGAATTCATAATTAGCTTACTAAGACAAATCAACTTTTAGGTTGATATATCTCAAGAGCAGAAAAACAACTTTACAGCAACAACAGGCTTTTAGTGTACTATAAGAACTTTCATTACCAAAAAAAATAATAACTACATACATGTAGAACTATTTGATAACTGTCCTTGTATATTTAAATAAATGAATTATCTCACTTCTAGGCATTGTTCTTGCCACTTTAAACTTAAAGGTAGAAGATTAATGCAAATGAAACATTATTGGACACTTCTTTTTCTAAAAATTAGTGCGACTGCAGAATTCCCTTTAACATTTTAATAAATGGTTTCCTCAAATATCCCACATCCATCACTCTGTCATCTGTCTCAGTTATGACATCATTCAAATCCTGCAGCAAGTCTTCATTCATTGGGTTAAATTCCAATCCACCAAAATACACTCTCTCATGCTGTGCTGGATCATATTTTTTTTCAAATAAATTGAAGCTGGGTACAAAGAAAGATGGTAGCTTTTCTTGTTCAATGCAGTTTTCAATGAACTCATAAATACATTTTGCCCAAATTACTTGACCATCAGGGGAATTCTGCATGTCATTCATGTCAGTTTCCTGCTTGCAAGCTCTATTTGCCAGTTCAAATATTGCATTTTTTAAAAAGTATGATGATATAACTTTCTCTGCTGTGAAGGTATTTTCCTCTGACCAGATGACACCTTCCCTTGGTTTCGCTTTAACACAGCTGTCACGACAGGTTTTATCCATACTATGCGGCTGATCATGCAGATCACCTTCATTTCTCAGATCAGGAGATCTGCCAAACATCTTCTCCAATTCTGTGCCCACAGTACATGTATTTGAATGTAACTCTTCTGATGATATTTGAGTGTCCTGAATTGATTCAACGTCTTGCTTAATGTGCGGGCATACATAGGTGTTCCTCACTGCCTTTGCAAGAATGTAACCCAGACAAACATTCTCTGGAAGGGACTGGAAAATTTTAGTTACGTTCTAATTCGCTTCGCTCAAACGAACGTAAAACATTTTACCCTTAAATTCCCGTAATACAAACAAATACCACGAGAAATATGGTAGGATGCGCAAGCGTATCTAAAACAGTTTATTATAAGATAGAAATTACAAAAAGAAATTGTTACTGCACTATTATTTTTTTTTTTTTTTACAACTCTTTAGATACTACTGTATGCAGAAACTAATCTACGCTCCATAATACGTTACAAACCTAAATACTTAGTTACATGCAACCTGTTTTCAAGGCTTTCTTCAACATACATATCCTTGACAGAATCAGATTTCCACCTACCATGAATTTTAAGAAGTCTTTCTGGAATAGAATTCCTACTATGGCGTACGGTAGCTGTAATGCCACCGGATCTTAAACTATGAAGACCATAATAATTGGGGTTGTAGCCCAGCTGACTTAAGGTATCCCTTAAGATATCTCTACAGGTAGTATAAGAAATCTTTCCGCTCCTCAGGGTATAGCTAGAAGTACTACGGTGAAAAACAAGTGGTCTAAATAAAGGGAGAGGGCTATTTAAGTCAATACCAGATAAATCTAAATAACGTTGTAAAACACCAACAGGACAGTACTTAGATCCAGATGCACTAATATAGACGAAATTCCCTTCCCTATAAACATCCGTCTTACTACGAGGCACAAACATTCTTATATAATCGCTGTGAAATTCGATATGCTCCGGAACGATATTGCATAATTCGTCCTGACGAAAAAACCCTGCAAAGTCTAAAGAGCACAACGCAGCAATACGGAGATTCTTTAAATTAGCATCTTTCTTATTATGAATATCTAAAATACGCCTTATAATTTCCGTGGAAATAGGCTTCTTTTTCATAACTGGCTGTGCGGACTTCTGGCGTTTAGCAGATTCGATGACATTTCTGCAAAATTCACTATCTAAAGGATTACGATCCAAACTAGGGACAAAAGAATGTAACCATTTAAGGGCCGCATGGGCTAAAATTACTGAGGAACTAGAAGCGGAAGACTGCTGAAGTTCAAACAAATATAGAGAAACAACACTAAGAGGAAAAGGTAACTGCATGTTGAACTGTCTACTTTTAGACCAGTCCAAGAACTTTCTGTTAACACGAACGTAAGCTTTAGTGGTCGAATCCGCCCTGGACGTCAACATAACAATTAGCACTTCATAAACGTTGATTGAAGAAAACTGTGGAAAGCCTTTCCAAGAATTACTTGATAGCATAATCTGTAAAGACAAGAACAAAACATACATACTAGAAGAACAAAAGAAAGACAGAACATCTTTTAATAACTGTACAAAAATCCGTCATTGATGAGGCCAGTGCCACGTAAGACGTTAAATGATCGTATGGGCCAGTGCCGCGTAGATCAACAACCATTGATTAGGCCAGTGCCACATAAATCAACTATACTCCTATTAGGACAGCACCATATGAAATGACAGACCAAACATTAGGCCAGTGCCTTACAAATAAACGGCATACTGCCTTGGCCAGCGCCAACAACTGAAAAAACATAGGCTAGTAGACACACCGTCCAATAAATTAATCAGTAAATTTTAGTCTAACGGCCTTCTGAGATTTAAGATAATGTAATACACGTGGGATGATACCAACTGGATGGACTACTAAGCAATTTTCCCCTCGAAGAGACTGAAAGAAAAATCAACACCCGAGGAATTGGGATTCCAAAACCTCGAGAAATACCTGGGGATCTTGCGGTTATAATAATTTGCAAAGCAATCTACACTATGCGGACCCCACAAGTCATCGAGAAAAAGAAAAAATTCTTCAGTAATTTGCCAATCATCAGTATCAATTAAACGACTTATATAAACAGCTTGTTGATTCGAAGTGCGAGGGATCCACTGTACATCTAAATGAATTCCCGATCGGATACAAATATCAAAAATCCCTCTGGCCATTTGTGCAAACCTAATTTCATGCTGCCCACTTCAACAATCTGAGCAGCTACTTGGCTATCCGTAAACCACTTAACATGTGATCCAACACTGAGGCAAATGATTGCAAAGAAACTCAATAACAGACAGTTCTCTCCACATTGAACTTTGACCTCTCGTTCTCCGACCACGTTTTGTGGCACACAAAATCATTGTTAAAATCAGTAATTGCTCCACCTCCGGTGGAACTGGCGTCAGAATACACAAAATAACTTGGTACCTTACTTACAAAGCAATACCTAGTGTTGATATTAACCATACTTTCCTTCCAAAAATACAGTTCTTCCTTGCAGTAATCGTCAAGAAGGGATATAGAATCCCAATTATCCCTGCACGCGGTGGACAAGACACAATGTCTGGTCATTATCCTGCCAATGTTACCAACTACAGGCCAGGTAGAGATAACTTGACCTGTGAAGGAAGACAACTCCCTCGCGGTAACTTTGAAATCGGCTTCAATAATATGATCAATTGAGTTAATGATCTTAACAATTCTCCTTTCCACAATTTTAAAAGTACCTAATGCAGCATTCCAGGTAATACCCAGCCAGTCCAATACTTGGGTGGGTTCCCATACCGATTTATCTTCATTGACAACAAAACCTGCGTTGCACAAATCCGCCCTTACAGCCCGGGCCTTAATGAGACACCTTCTCTATCCTGAACAATCGCCCAACCATCATCCAAGAAGATGGCTTTACAAAGACCCTGTACTCTCCAATAACTTTTTTTTTTTTTTTTAAGGCTTCAAAACCTTAGTAAAAACCCAAGGGGCAGAGGACAGACCGAACGGGAGCACAGAAAAAACATAAAATATTTCCTTAATGGAATCGGGCGCACGCCATGAAAACCCCAGAAAAGTTTGGTGCTCTTGTGCAATGTCTACATGATGGTAACCACTTTTTAAATCGAAGGAAAACATGAACCCATCCTTCACAAAATAAGACATAGCAATTTTCCAGTCCTCTTACTTAACACTTTGCTTAATTAATGACTTGTTGACATGGCGCAAATCGAGAATAACCTCTTCTTACCGCATGGTTGTTCAGAAACTGACAAAGAATTTACAACAAAAGGCTGCAGACCATATTTCCAGACCACTGTTTAACGATACTTCACGGTGTAGTGGAAATTCCATTCCCCACCGTTTGTTTTTCTTTCTGACTATTTTACTCGCCTTTTAGGATAAGTGTGCAGCAGTCTAAAGGTGGAACCGGATCTTCTTCCTGCTTCTGTTTTTGTCGGCAGTTTCACCAACCCGGACTTTAAAGACCAGTGAACTTGGCTTTTGTGGTGGAGAAATAAATCGAGGACAGCATTAAGCTTGAAACAATACATAAAACAATAGCAGCGATGGTCGGTTAGGCCCCTAAACTAGTTTAAAAAGGTCATTTCCTTCTTCGCATTCGTCCTCCTTCCGAACATACATTGACTCGTCTCCAGGGTCCTCGCTCGATTCCACAGGCATAAGATTTGGGTTGCTTACCATTTCCAAAAAAAATTTCCGGAAATTTTGGTAGACATTTCGGCGAAATTTCCATCGGGTGAAAAACGTGTTCCATTTATATTTTGGTATATTTTTCTTTCTTGTATCCTTTCTTCAAACCTCTTCAAATGCCATTTAAATTCATGTTTACCGCCGCCTTGATCGACCTGGAGGTGTTTCTACTACGCGCAAACAAACTCACCTTGTAGTCACTTTAAAGGTAGCGTTTCGCAAATTGGAGTTTTTCCTCTTTGCACCTTAGCCCACGTGAAACCCTTCCCATGGTTATCTCCTAGCGTGTCAACGAGATCTTCTAGTTCTTCAAATGCTTTTTCACCAGTTGCTGAAAAATAATCCAACCCTTGCAGAGATCTCCTTGTTCAGTGCGGAGCAAACACTGAGAACTTTGCATAGGGTGCTGCGACTCATTGGCCCGAAGCCCACATCACTGTTGTAACTTAGATAATGTAGTAGCTTGGTCCGATCAGATGTATCTGTCCACGATGTTTCCATGGAATAACGGACTGGACTTATGTCTCTTGAGGTTAGGAACTAGTTCAACTTTTTGCTTGGTGATGCTGTATGTTCACCGACAAAAGATGGTTCAAAAACACTTGTATCAGTGAGGCTCTTGACAATGGAGCGAAGAAAAGTTCCTGCTGGTACACTTTTTCCTTCTCATCTTGGTTCTCTGCGACAAAGGAACAAAACTTCAAGTTTTCATCATAATACGATCAGCTAGAGAGTTCCATCCGCATCCTCTCTAGTTCAAGGCGATGACGAACATTCTCTAACCTTCGATTAGGCACTCTTGTTTAGGGGTGGGAAAAAAACGTAACAGAAAATAAATGAGGCTTTTCCGTGCTGCTTACAACAGTGGCTTCATCAGAGACTGCAAGTCGCGAGTGCTTTGTGGACGTCGCTGTTTCGATAGTAACTACATTGTAGCTCTCATAGAATCTTCCTCCTTGTTGCACGAATTCTGCTGACAAAAATCAAACGCGTGTATGTCGCAAACCTTAATTTTCACGTTACAAAATACAAATTGTGAGCACCAAGGGTCCACTAACCTGAGCCTACGTGAGGAAATACACCTATTTTCCTTTAAATAATTAATTTGAGCTTCAATTTTCCCTATTCCACGATCGCACTTTGGCCACGTTTTCTTCCTTTTACCGTGATTCGACAATTGCAGTGGCACTCTGTACCTCAGGTTTGCCCTTCTCCTCCACACTATACCAGGCATTTAGTATTTTTATTCAATATAGTTTTGTTACTTTGGACTTTTTCAATATATATATATTTTTTTTTTTTGGGGGGGGGAGGGGGGGAGGGGTAACACTATGGCTGCGCGTGCGCAAGATTTATTTGACTCGTAGATCACTCGTAGAAGGAAGCCCAAGCAGAATTCGAACTCGGTATCTCCTCATTCAACGGCATTTGCGACGACCACTAAACCACGGACGACTACGCGACAGAGTTATTGGAAAATATGAATGAAGAATTGTGTGCGTGACCGGAAACAATTTTTTTTGTTTTCGTTGCAAGCAATGCAATATCTGGTTATCGAATGACTCGGACGGCCTAATTATACAATTTTATCATTTTCCCGATATTGTTAAGAAAAAGTATTAAATATTTTGATATTTTTAAATACCATCAAAGAAACATGTAAAGCACCTGTTTACTGATTTTGATTGGAGTCAATATCGTTAGCAACAGTTTTAAATGTGAAGCTACGATCGCAATTAATCATACGGTTTGATCACGCATCCACGAAATGTTCGGCCTTTGGTAACATTTGCTCTTAACACGCGCGTGAGTCACTGAAGCAAATCATCGCTGTAGACCCTTTCGATTAACTTGAACATCTTGCATTTCCGTAGTTTCGATTTTTCACTGCAACTGTTATGTAGCCACGACAGCAAGTATATCCCTAGCGAACTTCACGCGTCCGCCACAGTAAGCTCATTGTCATTTTCGACAAAAAATGACTTCACATTGGGACAGTATGTTGAAATTACTTATTACCGAACATCCGAGCGAAAGTAGAATTTTCCACTTTTGGTTAAAATCCACACTTTCTCTAACCACAGGCGATCACATGTCATTTTAGTTGAATAGCGTGAGTTGTCATGAAAGGAGAGCGTGACATTTATGCTATTAATCAGACTGAGATGTCGCAACATTTCCGAGAAAGAAAGAGTGTGGTGAAACGTGGATTATCATAAAAGAATTGATTTCTTCAGCTCCGAACACGATGGGGATTCCATGCCATGTTCTCCGAGCAATTTTATTCCTATTTTCCGGTGTTCAGTTTTCGAAAGCTTCGACTATTTACATTTCACCGAATGGCAATGATTCGGCCCCGAATTGTGGAGACAGGAGAAGCAACCCGTGTCACTCTCTTGATTTTGTGTTCTCCCATAGGCTCAAAACAGGAGCAAATTCGACACAGATATCAGCAGCAAGAGGAAAGTACACACTAAAATACGGCCACATTCTTGAACGAGTGACGAACTTCGGAATAGCTGGTAACGACGATGTAGAAATCACATGTGAGACAAACGCAAGTCTGTCCTTCATCCTCAGCGATAACATATTCCTAGACGGAATTAAGTTCAAATATTGTGGTGGATGGCGAACGAGCGCAGTCAACGCTATAAAGCCTTACAGTGGATTGGATGGAGTTAAATTCAAAACAGGTCTAGATTTTCGATACTGCCGGAATTTAAGAATTTCAAATGTGGAAGTTTCGTCGTCTCCAGGGCTCGGATTAAACGGTTACAATGTTGGAGGAGTTGTAAATTTTACCAACTGCGTGTTTGTTGACAATACTGCTAAAAACAGCCTGAAGAATGAAACTAAAAAATTGATCTCTCAAGGGTCGCAAACCGAGCGAAAAGAATACGTCTTTTCCGGAGGTGGTATTTATTTGGCCTTAGACCCTTACGGTTATAACACTGTGAATGTCACGCCAAAACAACACGACTCGTATCAGCACAATAACACGTTTATCTTCCAGAACTGCAGTTTTATCAGAAATGAAGCCATTTGGTTGAACGCAAGCAACCCAAGTGACTTTGTTGATACACCGGAGTTACCGTTCAGTCGTGGTGGCGGCTTGGCAATTTATCTTAGATCCAATGCGAGTGGATGCACGATCTCAATAATATCTTGTGTTTTTAGCGGTAACCGCGCGCAGTGGGGAGGAGGGCTACAGGTTGAAATGATCCATAAACCGGAAAATAATCATCTTAAAATGAAAGATACCAGATTTGAAAACAACGAGGGTGTTCTAGCCGGTGGAGGCGCTCGAATGGGCAACCTAGTGAAGGGCATCCAAGATCGCCTTAATACCTTCACAGCTGACAACTGCTCGTTCGTGAATAATACGGCCATTTGGGGCGGTGGTACGTCACTGTACGGTTCGACAATACCTGGAAGGTGTACCAACAATGCGGAAGTCTCCCAGTTCTTCTTTAACGAGTGCCAATGGAAAGATAACACTGGAACTGTAGGCTCAGCAAATGGCGCATTTATCCTGAACAAGAACGAAGATCAAATCGGACCTGAAGTTCCTTATCACATAAGTATTAAAAGCTGCACCTTTGAGGGAAATTACGTCAGGCGAATAAAAGACTTTGTTTCAATTGGGGAAGGAGCATTTTACAGCGTCGAAGTGCCTCTTGCTCTTCACGGAAATGTTACCTTCATAAATAACACAAGAACCGCCCTCGCTTTGGACGGGGCGACAATGGAAATTTATGATCAATTATATTTTATGAACAACACAGGATTCAAAGGAGGTGGGATGGCAATGTATGGTCGCTCGCGAATTATATTTAAGGAAGATTCGCTGTTACTCTTTGAAGGCAACCAATGCCGCGCGCAGGGAGGAGCATTGTATATCGACGCCCCTGGACCTCCTCTGATTAGTTTCAATGCAACTGGCATGAACATTCATATCTGTTTCTTTGAGTACACCAATGAAACTCTTGATTTCGACGACTGGAAAACCAAGGTCATCTTCAAAAACAACAAAGCCCCATTTTCTTTCGCTGGAAACTCGGTCTATGCAACAACGTTACAGAACTGTCGTCGAGCTGGTGAACCTCGACAAAACAATTCCGTTCTTCGGTGGAAATTCGTCGAATTTAAAAAGGATGATGGTAACTTGAGCTCCATAGAAAACGAAGTTAGCACGGATCCCGTAGTCATGCAGTACGACAGTGAGGACTGGGTAGTCGCACCAAGCGAACGCTTCGATGCCAAATTACGACTGGTTGACGAGCTCGGCGGCTCCGTTCATGGAGCAGTGAACGTCAAAATAGTTCCTTTAGACCCCTTTTCTCCGCCAATCGTGCTTGCCACTCCTTCTTCAACGTTTCTTACCAACGGAAGCATTTCTTCCCTCAAATTATCCGGGAAACCTGGGGAAAGTTTTTCAGTGGAGATCAACTACTTAGGAAGGCAAATATTGACAGAGACAATACCGGATCGTACACTGAAATCTTGCAATCCAGGTTTTACACTGAACTCAAAAGGAAAAAGGTGTCTTTGCATGGATTCTTCAGATGGTGGCGTTTCAAGTTGCAAATCGGACGGAAAGACGTTTTATCTCAAACGTAATTACTGGGGAGGAACCATAAGGGGCAAATTTTTTACTCATTTTTGTCCCATTGGGTATTGTAAAGCAGACGTGTATGCAAGCGAGAAAATGTACAATTCCAGTGACATTTGCAACGACGGTCGAGATCAGAAGAGCATACTCTGCGGTGATTGCAAGGCAAATACGAGTGTGGTGTTCGGAGCTGAAGTTTGCTCCAGCAAATGCTCCAATTGGTACTTACTCCTGTTACTTCTTTATGGATTGATCCTTCTTGCAGTGGTCTTGGGAATTATGCTGATCGATCTTGATTTCTTCACAAGCTACTTAAACGCTTGGTTGTACTCCTACCAGGTCATGAACGTCCTAACTCCTGATGGCTTCAAGTTTGACCCTTTTATTGAGTTCATCATCGGCTTGGCCAACTTTCAGCTGAAAGTTGGATCTGGTGGGATTTGTTTTGCCAAAGGATTGGACGACGCGGACAAGTTGGCGATACTGTACGTACTTCCAACCTATGTCCTGGTTCTAGTTGTTTTGTTAGCGAAGTCAGTTGGTTGGTTTCCCAACTGGTGCTTCAGTAGACGTGTCAAAGCCGCCCCTTTTCGTGCCCTATGCACAATCGTTGTTCTCTGCTACACCGACATCACCCGAATCTCTCTACGAATTCTGCATCCTGTTTCATTTGGATCCCAATATGTGATGTACGCTAAAGGCAGTATTCATTTCTTCGGAGGGAAACACATTGCTTATGGCATCTTGGCGTCCCTGTTTATCCTATGCTTTGTGATCCCCTTTCCATTAATTCTTGCGTTTCGGCCGTGTCTGATTAAAGGTCTCCGCCCCATATTGAATCTTAATCGTTGGAAACCCATTTTTGATGCTCTTCAGAGTTGTTTCAAGGACGAGTATCGATGGTGTGCAGCCTTCTATTTTTTCTGCCGATTGGTTCTTTTGGCCATCGCCACATTCATGGATTCCGGTCCACTCAAGAGGGCGCTCTTGGAAAGTTCCTGTGTCTTGATTCTCCTTACTATCGCATACTTGCGGCCCTACAAGGAAGCCAAGGATGTCAAAGAAGATGAGGAGAGCTACGACTGGATCAACAGGTCAGATGTTGTGTTGTTGGCTACGCTAACGTTGATTGCCGTTTTCAGTTCTCCTGTCGAGAGTTACTGGGGCGACTCTACCTGGTTGGGCTTCTATATTTTTGTTGATATTCTGGCATACATCCCCTTGTTAGTCTGTGCCATGGTAGCTGTCAGAAGTGTCAGGAAATATCGCCGTGAAGCCAAGAGAGATAAAGAAAATAGTGTGTCAGAACTTTCTATTTCCGATGTCAGTGATTCTGCGACTGATATAACCCAGCGACCATTGGAGCGTGTATAACAACACCCCAGGTGGAGACATACTGAGAAGGCCGGCATTCTCTACCCTTCGGACGACTAATTGAATAGTAGCAAAACCGAATTGATATGGTTATAGAGTTTCTTAGAGATAATTAAGTAATAAATAGTATTAGATTAGGAACCAGATTTGGCATTACTTGTTCTTAGCAGAAAGGCACAAACGCTTCAGACCTGCTCCTGCATGTAACTGGAGCAGGCGACGAGATTAGTGAGAATAATGCTTGAGTTATCTTAGACTAGTCCCTGTTTAACTTCGAAAAGTTCACTTACCCTACCTCGAAATTGATGAAAAACAGCCTGAAGTCTAAGAGAGTTTGAGCAACAGGAACGCCACAAAACAAGCGGCTTATTGATAAAAACATGATTATCTTTTCGCACATGCAGTTTTCTACATTCTTACTATTCAAAAACAGTTCCTATCTTTAAACCAATTTTTGCATGAAAATAAACGATAGACCAAATCGGCTGATTCAATGTTGTAACCAATGGACCATTTTGTAAAATACCATAATATTCTTTGTTTGTCCCTCCAGATTTTTTTAAGTTCCAAGAGAAAACAAAAACAATGTTTATGCAGAATTTTTATGGACAAACAAAGAGTAATGTGGTATTTTAAGTGGCCTATTCAAACCCTTTAGGAATAAAACGTTTTATTCCAAGTATTTCCATATCATTTAAAGGTAAATGCTTAGCTTACATAATGCAAATACAATATACAAAGAATCTTGACCCCGGGAGAGTGAGCCCGAGTGAGTGAGCCGATTTGGTCTATTGTTTATTTTCCCGCAAAACTTTACTTTGGCCAATCAAAAAGGACGGAGACAATCCAGTAAACCAATCAAAACTCGAAGTATTTACACGAAGCCTACACAAAGCGCGGGGAAATGTGAACGCGCGAGCTACCAACATTGGTTTTGGTTTCACTTCTGATTGGTTGAAAAAGTGATGCGAGAACTTTGAACCAATCACTGATTGAAGTAATGCAAAACCAAAGTAATTATCTAATTACTTTCGACACTCGATAAAAATATTGAAACCCACTCTAAAAATAGACACTTACATTTTCTCACGCTGATGCGGACAAACCTGATACTCGATTCTTACTCTTAGGTAATGGACTCTGATTCTTATACCTTACTCTGTAAAACCAAAGCGAGAAATGACAATGAGCAAATTTATCCAAAGTTTTGACTACATCATCAATTCATTATCAGCGAGAATCGATCTTTCCTTATCTGTCCAAGTTTACTTCAACGCCATGTCCTGGTACAGGGCAATTTGCCAAAGTAATAAACGTTAATGCATAATGCATAAAAGATGGCACATTCGCAAAATGGATACCATCCCTCAAAACGTCTGAGGTTTCGTTTTCGTTGGCGTTTCTTAATCGTTGCTTAAACTTCAAGTCGCGTATGCTCACGTTCTCCACAGAATGTTTACTTTAATTTAGACTTAAGGTTGTGCTTTTACAGGTGATCAACCGTTTTTCACCAAAGTGATTAGCATCCTCATTGACTAGCTGAAGCAAAATAAAAATATTTATAAAAAATGGAATTTAATTTTTTTGTTTGGCATAAGTTCAGAAAACATAGAGCACTTTCATAAATGGCGGCTACTTTTTCATTCTTTTGTCTTTATGTTAATTAGACCTACTGAAAAATTCTTTTGAAATTTGCTCGTCGTAGCGAGACTAGAAAGGCTTATTAGCATTAAAACAAAAGAAGATTTTACTTGGCCGCCATTATGAAAGAGGTCTATGGCCCACCATTTTACATACCGTTGAATAACAAATAGGTGGTTTTCACGTTATGTCATCGCCGCCATGTTATTGGACGAAAACAAAGGTTCTCTCATTTGCTCCTTTTGTTCGTCCGCCAGCAATCGGCATTGTTATCTGTGTCTCCAGAAATTGGTTGCAAACTACCCAATTTGCACGTGGTGATCCTGTGAAGCCTGCTCCCTCTCTTTCATTTTTAACGTACAAGAATATTGCTTTCGTGAGGTGTTTCATGGATCAATGGGCGTTGCCGCCTATTATCAGCTCAGTTATTGTTTTGTTTAGTCTTTATTGGCATTTGATTAGATCATTGATTTTTACCACGACAGTTTTTGTCTTTGAGTTAAGTCAGGAAAAGAAACAAAGTGTATCAGCAAGGCCTGTAAGTAAATAACAATTTTTATGGCAGTACATTGTATTTCCGTTCACCTAACTTACCGCTTCTTGTAGTAATTCATTACAAAGATGCATTTCCCTTCGATCGAAGCCTGATACAGAATGTGTAAAAGAATCTTAACAAGACCAATGAAAGAGCTTGAAATGCAATTATCTATGCCTTAGTTTGACTGGGTGAAAGAGCACTTAACCTGCCACGAACAGTTTCTCATTGCCCCATTTTGTTTGCTGTGGCGCACTAAGTTTCTTCGTGGAATAGAACACCGCAGTGTAACAAACCTTATTTCAACTGGAATAAAGCCATTTCAGTGAGTAAACTACCACAGATATCAGTTTTACAAAGCAATAGCTTGAAGGTTAATGATTACTTCGAGCACTAAAATAGATAAAAGCAACTTACCTTAGCTATGTTGCAGGGATCTGCCACAAACAGCGCGACCAGCTTGTTTGGTTTTCGAACCGTTTCTGTGATTGATCAATTTAAGCATGGTTTCCATATGATCGGACGATCATATGGAAACAAGGCTTTAGTCCAATCACGAAAGCGTTACCCGTTACCTGTTAATATATAACCTGTTACCCTGTAACCTGTTACCCGTTACCTGTAACCCTTTACCCGTTACATGTTACCCGTTACCCGTTACCTGTTACCCGTTATAATTACCCGTTACCTGTTATCCTGTTACCCTGTAACCCGTTACCCGTTACATGTTACCCGTTACCCGTTACCCGTTACCTGTTACCTGTTACCCGTTACCTGTTACCCGTAGATTTTTATCCAAAAGCTGTTAACTTTTAGTGTAAGTTTGGATTTCACGGTCCGTCATTACTCAAGTTCAAAACTGACCGACTGGACCTCAGTGGGTTGGATCTAAAGGGAGGTCATTCACTCAATAGCTTAAAATTTCATCGTGTAAACGCAAGACTTATGTATGCAAAACACGAGAATTTAAAAACCTGAAGGTCCGAAACTCCCGTGCTGCATAATAATTCAGTCGAGTACAAACGCATTGCAATCTTAAACTAGCGAGTCTTTGACGTCATTTTCTCCTCGATCCAGGGGCCCGTTTCTTGAAAGTCTCGAAAACTTTTCGGGCCCGAAACTGTTAATCGCTTATTTTGGAGAGCTGATCTTTTAACGTGTTTTCAAGGTAACAAAAAGAAAAATGACTGTGAAGTCTGACGACTTAAATCCTCTCCGTTCTTGAGATTCAAAGGGAATTATGACACCCGAAAATGGCCTGTAAAGTTTCGGGACTTTCGAGAAACGGGCCCCAGCTCTGTCAAGATTTTAAATTTAGTATTAAATGGCGGACCATGAAATAAGAAAATTCCAGTCAAAATAAACAAGTTTCTTTTTGAAATTAAGACTTAAAAACCTGGTCACTTAGTGTTTACTCGTAAGTTAGTTTTGAAATACAAAGAAAAAATATTTGATTTTTTGATCATAGTACAGCTTTAAGTTTCTTGTTATTTACAAAGAATCGAAAAGTTGGGCCTAAATCAGTTTCCTCCCTTTCCTCTTCTTTTACTATAAGTCAACCTTTCGATTCCACAGTACTTTGGTCTGCGGTATGTGCAAATAAAGATGGCGGAAACCATGGAAGAGGAGTTCGAGAGAAGAGACCGTCAAAGATCTCGGGATATAGACGGATATGGAAGCAGAAAACGTTGGTAATTCAGGAAGATTTCATTTTTGCAATCTTTATTGTACAAAGTAAACACATTTGGGAATTAACAAGGTGAGACTTTGTCGCGTACGATCCAACAAAATTCCTCTTCACCCTCTGTATACAGCTGTTTCGAGAAAGGTTGTCCAAAAGAAGCGTAAGAGCGTTCGCGACAATGCTGAAAGGTAGTATGGGACAGAATTCAATATGTCGTGAACACCAGAATCGAACATGCCACGACCGTACAGTGAAGACTACAATGGCGAGATATTTGGATGAAAGAGTTCTCAGGATATAGCGTTCATGAAGCGGCAGACAGTACGTACAGTCTCTTCCGCCATCACGCTACCAAAACACGTCCAAAACTAAAGGATTTATTAGCAAAAACGATGGCTACGCACGTGCACCACGATTTTTGGTACATTTCTCAAACTTTCTCTGCGGAACATGACATAAAATAAGTAAGGTTAAAGACGTCAGAATCTTGCTTTCTCTGTGAATCCTAACCCTTCGTTACTAATTTATGGCGTGGATCATTTGACTGAATTTTGAAACTCTCATATCTTAATATATCTCATGTATTCTTAATCACGAGGGCATTTTTCGTAATCAAGTGGGCATGATTACTTGATCCTGATTGTTTTAACAGTCGCTTAAACGGAGCAAGCGAAAGTTACAAGAGAATCTTCATGTCCACATATAAAATACATTTTGAGCGCTATTTCTGTTGACAGCAACGATTTATTGAATTGTACTTTTACTGAATGAAAGCGTGTTCAGTTGATTTTCGTTTCTCGCGGCAGTGAACGAAGCTTCCCTCAATAATTTTGCCCTTAATTACATGCATTTAGAAATCACTGGTGATCCTTGCAATCTGATTGGCTCAGCAGAGCGATTTATTGATTTCCCAAATCGCACTATATTTGGCTCTAAATCGCACCATTTCCCCAGCCGATGGCTCAGCCGATGAGCAAGAAATATTAAAACAAAACAACCAATCAGATTTTTAAGGCTTGTTTAAGGTAACCAATCAAATTGGAGGAAAATGAAAGATAGAGAAAACCATTGTGTGGCGAATTTTCCAACTTTTGTTCCCAACTTGATCAATAAAATATTCGTATTAAAATCCCGTAATTTAGCGATTACATGATTATTTTGGGGTTTCTAAATGAATGTAATAAAGTGGCAATCGAACAAGCGCCAAGCGCGAGTTCGATTTGAAATCACAAGTATGATTTCAGACCAAATTGCACTCCACTCAATTACCATTTTAATTACCATTATTTATTAGGTGATAAACATGTAATCGCAATGTGCCCTCTTACA
The DNA here is from genome assembly GCF_036669925.1 of Montipora capricornis. Lineage (NCBI taxonomy): Eukaryota > Metazoa > Cnidaria > Anthozoa > Scleractinia > Acroporidae > Montipora > Montipora capricornis. The sequence goes on along the minus strand of NC_090891.1, from coordinate 39,153,115 downwards.
ATTAGGATTAATTCAAAGTTTTCCTAATTTTGTGAAAAGTTTAAAAATCATGAAGTGAAATTCCTTAATTACACTCGGGCCCGTACGATGATTACAAAGTTGCCGAAAGTCTCTCGGACCTATTTTTCATCAATTTAAAGATAAGGTTAGTAACCGTTTTGAAGTTAAAACAAAGGAGAGTCGAAATGACTCAAAAATTGTTCTCACTCATCCCCTGGCTTGCTCCAGTTATTATTCGTGAGCGAGCGCTCAACCAATTAACAAATAATTAAGTATTCATGAAGGATGCGTTTTCTTTGGGAGAATCCAAGATTGGATTTATGATCTCAGATCACACGGACACTTCGTTCTCAAAGAAACGAAGAATCCGAAAACGAATTTTTCTGGCGTGACAGCCCACTTTCAGTCGGTTAGGATTAAATTCAGTTACTTTTTTTTGCATCAAATTGAAGTTCTTCGAAAAATGCCCAACTTTCTATAAATTTCGGGTACATTGAAGGAAAAAACAGCACTGAAAACTCACCTTGATTGCTTGCCATGATTCAAGCAAATGGCGGGAATGTATACTTTCGCAAGATTACCCCTGGCGAAACGTATTTTCTTTCGGATCCGTCTCCCAAAGAGAAACGCGCAAATCATGAATTCTAAGAATCAGGATTCAGATCTGATCTAACGAATCCACTCGGAAATTAGATTCTTTGAATCAATAATCCATTTTCGGGTTTTAGTTAAGAAACACAAAATCCGCTTTTGGATACAAGAATCCGGATTTGGATTTTCTCCACTAAAAATGTTTCGCCAGGTCTCCCGGATAATTCGAGGAAAGAAATTTTTCCGTTGGTAAGAAACGTTGAAGAAGGAGTGGCAAGCACGATTAACGAAGGAAAGAAGTAAGGGACTATTTTGACGTCGACTACTCCATAAATGGAGCTCCCGAGCTCTGCAACCAGTCGTAATTTGGCATTGAAGCGTTCGCTTGGTGCGACTATCCAGTCCTTACCGTCATATTGCATGTCCACGGGATCCGTGCTAACTTCGTTTTCTATGGAGCTCAAGTTACCATCATCCTTTTTAAATTCGACGAATTTCCACCGAAGAACGGAATTGTTTTGTCGAGGTTCACCAGCTCGACGACAGTTCTGCAACGTTGTTGCATAGACCAAGTTTCCAGCGAAAGAAAATGGGGCTTTGTTGTTTTGGAAGATGACCTTGGTTTTCCAATCGTCGAAATCGAAGAGTGTGATTGGTGTATTCAAAGAAACAGATATGGGTGTTCATGCCAGTTGCATTGAAACTAACCAGAGGAGGTCCAGGGGCGTCGATATACAATGCTCCCCATTGCGAGCGGCACTGGTTGCCTTTAAAGCTAGATAAATTTCCATTGTCGCCCCGTCCCCAAAGCGAGAGCGGTTCTTGTATTATTTATGAAGGTAACATTTCCGTGAAGAGCAAGAGGCACGTCGACGCTTTAAAATGCTCCTTCCCCAATTGAAACAAGGTTTTTTATTCGCCTGACGTAATTTCCCTCAAAGGTGCAGCTATTAATACTTATGTGGTAAGGAACTTCAGGTCCGATTTGATCTTCGTTCTTGTTCAGGATAAATGCACCATTTGCTGAGCCTACATTTCCAGTGTTGTTTTTCTATTGGCAATCCTTAAAAAAGAACTTGGAGATTTCTGCATTGTTGGTGCACCTTCCAGGTATTGTGGAACCCTACAGTGAGGTGCCATCGCCCCAAATAGCCGTATTATTCACGAACAAACAGTTGTCAGCTGTGAAGGTATTAAGGCGGTCTTGGATGCCTTTCACTAGGTTGCCTATTTGAGCCCTAGAAGGCCCTCGTTTTTTTGGGTCATTGATCATTTCAACCTGTAGCCCTCCTCCTCAGTGCCCGCTGTTACTGCTAAAGAACTGATACAAGATATTATTGAGATCGTACATCCATTCACATTGGATCCAAAAAAAATTGCCAAGCCGCCACCACGACTGAACGGTAACTCCGGTGTATCAACAAAGTCACTTGGGTTGCTTGCGTTCAACCAAATGGCTTCATTTCTGATAAAACTGCAGTTCTGGAAGATAAACGTCTTATTGTGCTGACAAAAGTCGTGTTGTTTTGGCGTGACATTCACAGCGTTATAACCGTAAGGGTTAAGGGTCTAGGGCGAAATAAATACCACATCCTGAAAATACGTATTCCGCTTTTCGCTCGGTCTGCGACCCTCTAGAGATCAATTTTTAAGTTTCATTCTGCAGGCTACTTTCAGCAGCATTCTCAACAAACACGTAGTTTGTAAAATTTACAACTCCTCCAACATCGTAACCGTTCAATCCGAGCCCTGGAGACGACGAAACTTCCACATTTGAAACTCTTAAATTCCGGCAGTATCGAAAATCTAGAGCTACTTTGACTCCACCTAACCCACTGTAAGACTTTATAGCGTTGAATGCGCTCGTTCGCCACCGACCACAATATTTGAACTTAATTCCGTCTAGGAATATGGTATCGCTGAGGATGAAGGACAGACTCGCGTTTGTCTCGCATGTGATTTCCACATCGTTGTTACCAACTATTTCGAATTTCGAAGTTCGTCACTCGTTCAAAAACGTGGCCGTATTTTAGCGTGTACTTTCCTCTTGCTGCTGATATCTGCGTCGAAATGAAAATGGTCGAAGCTTTCGAAAAATTAACTCCTACCAACAGGAATAAAACTACTCTGAGAACGTGGAATGGAATTTTCATTGTCTTTAAAAGTGAAAAAAATCAATTATAATATTTACGACATTTCAGAATGAAGAGCTTAAAACACGAAGACGGTCTTGAAAGTTAAATCAGTACGGATGATATTTTGCCTCCACTACTCAGTCAGGGGCACCCAACGTCAACGTTCGGAAAATATCTGTTTGGAAGACAAATCCTTTGCTGGGTCAGGTTATGTTTGTGACATCAGCCACCAGGAAAAAATATATATTCATAAACACTTTGATTAACCAATACCAATGAGAGTAACTGTCTATCAGTTGCGCACGAAGTGTGACATTATCGTCAAAGTCGAAACGAATATTTGATATCTGTCATGCATGGGTCATATGATACTCTCCAGACAATCCGGTCACAGTGGATTTCTTGGAATCATTTTTGGAAATTTCATTATTTCAAATGAAAATGCTGAATTCCAAAGGCTACGCCGTGTTCGCTTTGTTGTTGTCAGTGACATGCTTCTGCAAAATCATGGTAAGTGAAGCAGAGAGCGAACTGTTTGTGTCGTCGTCACACGGAAATGATTCTTCTCCTAATTGTAGCGAGAATAGCCCTTGCAGGACCCTCGACCGGGTCTTACATCTCGCATCTGCCTTTAATTTAACAAAGATCTTCGTCGCGAGAGGGAAGTACTCGTTAAATGCAAGCCATCATTTTGAAAAAATGTCAGCATTTAGTCTCTATGGAAATGGTTCATCCCGAGAGGACGTACAAGTAACATGCGACGTAAACGTTAGCATATCGTTTAATCTGAGTAATAATATCACTTTTGAACGTCTCAAGTTTGTCAAGTGCGGTGGATGGCATAAAAGTATAGTCAGAGCGAAGACCGAGAATACAATCCTTAAAGATGCAAGATTCAAGACGGCACTCGACTTCAGATACTGTAGAAGTGTGCGAATTTCAGAGGTGGAAATTTCAGAGTCGCCGGGCCTTGGTGCCAACTTGAACGATGTTGGGGGCGTTGTTGAGTTTTCAAATGTTTTGTTTGCTGATAACTACGCTCGTGATGACAACTACGGTGCAGGGATTTCATTTTCAGAAAAAGATTTCGTTCCATCGGGTGGTGGTGTTTCTATCAAATTAAACCAATATGATAACAATACCGTTTATGTAACACACAGCGAACACGATTCTTACCAACACAAGAATAGCTACGTATTTACAAAATGTCAGTTTATCAGAAATAAAGCTCCCTGGGTTAACGCAACGAAAGACAATTACCGTCACGCACAATACCCGTTCAATCTAGGGGGCGGATTAGCAGTGCACTTCACTGGGAACACCAGCGGTTGTACCATCAAGATAAAGTCGTGCTATTTCTTTGATAATGAAGCACTACGAGGTGGTGGTCTTGGACTTGTTATGAAGGACAGCGCGCAGGAAAATTCATTGGAAATGCACGATACTTGGTTCCAGAAAAACTACGCAACTTTTGGTGGTGGAGGTGTTAAGTTTCTTAACCTACCCACTAAAAACAAGTATCTTCGTCTGAACCGATTTAGAGTAAAGAATTGTACATTCGTTGAAAACAGAGCGATGTGGGGAGGCGGGACTTCGATATATGGAACAACGATTCTTATTAAAGTGGCCCACAATAAAATGCATCCATCTGTTGTATTATCCTACTTTATTCGTTGCCGGTGGTTGAGAAATGTCGGGATTATCGGAGCCGCCGTAGAAACATTTCTTCGAAACGACAACACTGATTTCGTTGGATCCGAGGTTCCATTCCACGTTTGTTTTGAGAACGACACATTATTTCATGCTAACAAAGTTATTCCGCGGTCTGAGGGGGGTCTGACAATTGGACAAGGATCTGTTTACAGCGTAGAGACCCCTCTTGTTTTCCGAGGGAATGCAACATTTACAAATAATGGCCAATCAGCATTAGTGCTTGATGGATCAACAATCGAGCTTTGGGACCGATTAGATTTCATCAACAACACCGGGCTGAGGGGAGGGGCGATGGCGATGTATGGACGATCGAGGATTGTTTTCCACAAAGACTCCACTCTTAATTTTGAGGGGAACACTTGTGACGACAAAGGAGGAGCACTCTACATTCAAGCACCAGGCTCCCCGCTGGCGCATGTCAATGCAACACTTGCGAACGTGCACACTTGCTTTTTTGTGTACTTCCCGCATCCATTGGCAGATTATGACGATTGGGATGTCACGGTCGTCTTCAAAGACAACAGGGCAACCACGGGAAAGTCAGTCTATGCAACGACGTTGAAAGATTGCGGGCAAACGAATGAGAAAAAGCCAAAAGACAACATACTTAACTGGAAATTTGTAAAATTCGTCAACAATTCAACCTTAGAGGTCGCAACAGATCCAGTAAACATGCATTACGACAGAAAAGATTGGAATGTTGCTCCAGGTGAGGTTTTCGACGCAACGGTTGAGTTACGTGATGAAATCGGAAATTTAGTTTCAGGAATTGTGGATGTGACAATCGACGAGTCTTTCGTCCATCTCATCCCGTCGAAGTTCTTTCTTGCCACCAATAGGAAGATTAAGCAGCTTAGTTTGAGTGGAGACGAGGGAAGCCGCTTCTCCGTTGGACTGCATTTTATTGGAAGTCAAGTCTTGAGAACAAGAATAGAAAATCTCACCTTGAAAGGGTGCTATCCTGGATTTATACATTCCAGCCAAAGACTACAATGCGAATGCATGAAAAAGACCAGTGAGCTTGGAAAAGGCGTCTCACATTGTGACCCTGATGGAAAAACTCTGTTTGTTAAGGAAGGTTACTGGGCTGGATTTGTTCCGAACAAACCCCGGCGGGATAAATTTGCCACTTACTTTTGTCCCATTAGATACTGCAACTCTACAGGTGTATACAAATATCGCAAGGGCCATGTGTGTCGTTCAGGTAGAAACCAGACCACCGTTCTTTGCGGGGAATGCGAGAAAAATTACACTATAGCCTTTGGTAGTGAACAGTGCGTTTTTTCCTGCCCGTCATGGCATTTACTTTTCTTGGTCTTTATCGCGGTGATTGTTGGAGTACTCGTGATTTTGACAATGCTTATCGATCTCGATGTCTTTACTGGATACCTTAACGCATGGTTGTATTCCTACCAAGTCATGGAACTTCTGACACCAGATGAATTTCAGTTTGATCCCTGCATGGAATTTTTCATCGGCTTGTCCAATCTTCGCATCCAGCTTTTTCGTGGTGGTTTCTGCCTTGCTGAGGGCTTGGACGATGCAGATAAGCTGGTGATAATGTATGCACTTCCCACTTTTGTGATGTTGTTTGTCTGGGTCTTAACTCAGCTCGTGACAAGATATCCTGATTGGTGCTTCAGCAGACGCGTAAGGGCTCCTCATCGTGCCATATGCACCATTTTTGTGTTGTGTTACACCAACATCACCACAATTTCACTGAAGATTCTGGATCCTGCAAAGTTCGGTTCGCATACAGTCGTCCTCTTTCAAAATGGTGAACTTCCCTTTTTCGAGGGTAAGCACCTAGTGTATGGAATTCTTGCAATAACTTACATTATTATATTTGTGGTGCCATTTCCAATGATTCTCCTGTTTCGGCCTTTCCTCACTACCGGCCTTCGCCCCGTGCTGAATCTCAACCGTTGGATGCCTTATTTGGATGCTTTCCAGGGATGCTTGAAGAACCAGTACCGTTGGTGTGCGGCTTTTTATTTCATAGGCCGATTGGTAATCTTACTGATTTACACCTATCTTCCTCATGGATCAGTCAAACAGTTGGTGATGCAGAGTGTTTGCATTCTAATCCTTGTGGGTTTCGCATCCTTGAGGCCTTACATAGAAGCTCGCGACGTCAGACAAGGCGAGAGGAGCTACGGGTGGATCAACGTATCCGACGTTGTGGTCTTAACAACTTTGTCTCTTATATCCGTACTTAGCGCTCCAATCGACAGTTCTTATCCTGCTTCCCATTCTGAGAAGGGGTTCCTGCGAATTGTGGTCAAAATTTTGTCATATGGTCCTTTACTAGTTCCTATAGCACTAGGGTACCGATTTTTGAGGAACCGCTGCCCGAGGATTAATTTTAACTGTTGCATTCCTCTAGAGGACGATGAACTATTGCCCTCGATGTCTGAAACATCAGAGGCTCCTCAAAGTAGTGCTAGAGGAACACCATCCATTCCTGATGAGGATGATACTCGACACAGCTGGGGAAGCCAAGTTGAACACAGAAGTAAAGGAAGTCAACGAAGCAAAAGGGGAAGCCAAGAGGGCAGCAGAGGAAGCCAAGAGGGAAGCAGAGGAGGTCGTCTAGTATAAAGACGTTTTCACATAAGTTTATTCAAAAGTCGAGGATCCAGGAAACTAAGGGTGCGTTCGATTGACCGTATTCCGGAATAGGAATACATGGAATGTAAGTTAGAAATTCTTCGTTTTTACGGAGATTCACATTAAAATTGTCAAATATCTGCTAAAATGCTATTTGAAACATATTTTTGTTATCCTTGCTGCTTCGAAACGCACCAAACATACCGTTTTAATCATCACTCCACGTATTCTTATTCCGGAATAGGGTCAATCGAACGCTCCCTAAAGAATCTCTGTCACGCTACGTTGGTCACCAATTAAGTGGTGCACTCTCTGTGTGTGCATCTTTAAAAAGATGCATTGAAACAAATGAAAACCCAAAAAATTATTGCTACAGTCTGTTTCCTTGAGACTTTGTTACCGCGCCAAGACAAGCTGAGACTAGTTCCTCCTTTCATTGTTCAGGGGAGTAGCCGGGGGTCCTAAGGTCCCCGTGACCCCACCCCTTTTGAAAAACAAACAAAAAAAATTTAACGCGAAACACAGTGGCTGATAGGATGATTGCAATACAAAATAATTGGCTTTCAGTGCTCATTTTGTGTGATTTTACCTATTCACACGGTGACCTTAAATTTCAATTAATTCCAGCTAAAGAAAGTCAAATTTATTGTGCAAGTTTTTGCAGTGACCGAAGTCATACCATAGTAGTTGTAATACTTTCGGGCTCATGAAAAAAAGTACTGGAAATCCACGGAATTTTGCAAAAATATCCATTGTAGAATTCAGGAAATTGCAATTGCGTACCCGAATGTTCCGCCGTAAGGCGCCAAGTGTCTGGGGTGGGGGGACATGTCCCCTATTCCTCCCAGACATTGGAACCTTACGACGTTCATTCAGGCCCCCCCCCCCCCCCCCCCTTCGCCATGAAAAATCCCGCCTACGCCCCTGTTGTTACCGCACTTTTTTCTTGTCATCTCACTGTTGTATTGTTACAAATGAAGATGGATTGTGTTTTGAAATATCGAGACTTAATTTTTCAAGTTCTCGATCCTCATCTTGAAAGAATGGCGTCTTGTACTAATTAAGATGTATGGTTCTTCCTGCAAAACATCACTTAATTTTATCTTTCTCCTAAATTTCCAGGCTTGTTTTAGGCGATAATTGTCAAGGAACATGAGAACTAATTGAAAAGATCTGCTAAGAGGGTCCATATTCTATGTTTTCGTTGATCGTAGGGTTCTTTTTCAAAACAATTTGCGTATTAAGTCTTTTTTACCTTATTATAAGGACCGTCTTAGCAGATCCCAAAAATCTAACGTAGTGTACAAAGCATGGTGTTGGAACTGTGACTGTCTATAATTGCGAAGAGCTCAAAACAGACAATGAGGTGGGTTCATTCTGTGATCCACGTAGGCTATTAAATACAACAAAACCTCGAGTCAACTTGAGACTTACTTTTGCGTTCATACTAAAGTAAGCTATTGTAGATTCGCTTGTCAATCAAACTAGGTGGCAAAAAGCCAGCCAGAACAAATGATTGACATTTTATCGCCTATCGTATTTTGATCTGCTCAAGTACGCATTCGAGGGGAATAAAACTAGACTTGAATCGTTCTTCGGCTTCTCTCAAGATACCTCCTTGCATAGGTTGCAAAGTAAGGTACTTCAACAAAAATAAACCCCGTCCATATTCAAAGTAGAATATTAACCATGACGCGTGATCCTTTAAAGTTGCAGTGAGTGAATCGAGATTTTTGCTGTTATAATGTCGTGAACATCAGACAATCCTACACGAATACCTGTAATTTGTCTGTCAGGATGGTTCGAAATAGGTCTTCTGTCGTTGTTATGTAACGGATACGTCATCGCAGTCAAACAAAGAGCAAAGGATCGTCCATTTGATCACCATACTTTTTGTTTCCTTCCCATCTCGGGGTCAAATAAGACCATCTCTTTCCTTAAGTCATGTGTAGAAGTAAAGTCATCACAAAGAAAGCCGTACAATCACATTTATTATATTTTCAATCTCGGATATTGCATCTCTAGCTTTCTGATTGGCTCACTCAATCTCGGTTATCAGTTCATAAACCGTAATGACCTTATATGGAAACTGATTGCATCGGTCGTTTTGTAAAAACGGAGGCAACACCTTGTCGTTCTGTAGGTACAACAGTTCAGATTTTAAGGAAAATGTAATAAAACATTTATTTCATTCGCGCTTATTGGATATGAGACTGGTCGCAGTGTAGCCAACGTGCCGTCATAATTTACCACCTGACCTCATATCCAACGCGCGCTCGTGGAATAATTGTTAAATAGGCTTGATCAATTCGCTATCCAACTACGCGATTCGTGAGTGATCCAGACCCCTCTTCCTTCCAGAGCCTGTTCCCTGTGAGTGAGTTAGTCGGGTCAATCATACAAAAGCCCAACACCTCCAGTTGTTTGTAAAAGACCGTAGATTTCAGCTTGAAGATAATTGTCAAATGAAAATCCAGGTATAATACAAACTACTTCCTGTTTCTGTTCCTGTTCCGATTTTTATTTCCACAATTTTACAAAGCGTCCGGAA
>NC_090891.1:39136015-39138515 GCF_036669925.1 Montipora capricornis | reverse complement strand
AGTGATATCACATCAGCTCAAAAATTTTCATAATAAGGGAATAACATGACTTGTAGTGTCATTTGCGGCCCTCGCGCTTCGCGCTCGGGCCGCAAATGACACTACGCGGGCGCAAATAAACAATTTTCCCGAAAAAAGCCATGTCATTATCATTATTCAAAGTCATTTCAAATCATCATGTAAGTGTTGGTTGAACATTCAAGCTATTAAAGAATCAACTCAGTCCAGTGAACGTATTTAAAATTACCGGGAAAATGCGTAAAATCGTCTATAAATAATAGGCATATCACAAAGTTGAAGCAAGAACCAATCAGCTGTAGGGCTGATAATCATTTGCAGCCCGCTGTCAGTCTTTTGCGGCCCGCTGAGCGTGTGTTTTGAAGAGGCCGATTTTCTATTTGGCCGCGTATATTGATAATAATACTTGTTGTTCAACTTATTCCTAGTAAGTACAAAAATTTTACTAACGATGTATGACAGTGAAGAAAAGCTCCTATGTGGGCATGCTATTCAGACTTTGCTCTGCTAGGCCTGCCTTACCTTATACCAGGAAATGCTATACTGGTGATTGCCACGCATAAAGCGTGATCGTTACGCCAACGGATCGAAAACTTCCTTGTCACGCCTACGCGCGGCGATGTTCGACTGATTTCTCAGGCGTGATGGAAATGTTTGTGCTATTACAGCTTAAACTGACACATTTTGAAATATATATACATAAAGTAAAATGAACTCAAACCACGGCGAGAAGAAAGAAAGGTCAATGAGAATGATCGTACTTCCACTGAAATCTGCCATTTGTAGGAAAAAGCACTGGAGACAAAGTTTCTTCGGAAATACTCGGACGTCTTCGGAAGCCTTCCGACATTATCGGTCTCCTACGATAGCACTCCCAAAATAAACATATCTTGACTGTGACTCAAAAGAATGGACGGACTTCTCTTTTTATTCCTGTAGTTGGACTGCTTCATTGTTTATCAATGCTTGCAGTAGTGAAGAACTTTGAAGCTACCTGGTAGCCCCCGCTCAGTTTTACAAAAGAACACGTATCCTGTTTATTCCGGTCTGGAGCCCGTGTTCCGGTTATTTTGAAAACGGAATAAGTTTTAAAAAGTCAGGTAAAGCGACTATTTTGTATATTCGTATTCGGTCAAAGAGCGAGTTTCAATCGAGTGTCGGTAAAACCAAAACCAAAGTAATTACTTTGGCCAATCAAAAAGGACGGACACAATCGAGTAAACCAATCAAAACTCGAAGTAATTACACGTAGCCGACACAAAGTGTGGGAAAATGTGCACGCGCGAGCCACGATTGGTTTTGGTTTTACTTCTGATTGGTTGAAAAAGTGGGGCGAGAACTTTGAACCAATCTTTGAGTTAAGCAATGCAAAACCAATGCAATTCGCTGATTACTTTCGACACTCAATTGAAAACCTCTCTAGTTGCAAAACAGTGCTCCTCAAAGAACGAGGAATCTTCTTTTTTGCAGACAAGAAGAGACTGGGACATCATCTTCTGAGCAATGGCAAAGTTTGGACTCGCCTTCTCCGGGGGCGGCATCCGGTCAGCAGCCTTATGTTCCGGTGTGTTGCGCAGACTGCTCCAAAAGAATGCCAATATTGATTACCTGAGCTGCGTGTCAGGAGGCGGTTACACAGGCGCGTCTTACCTGGATTGGAAATACAGGAATGGCAAGGAAGACGATCCAAAATGGCACCAGCAATACTTTGAGCACCTGCGAACTAGAAGTGGCATCTTTTGTAACTGGCAAAAGCCTTGCCAAGGGATCTTAGATTCCATCATCTTGTTCACTATGACCCTTTTCGTCGCTCTAATAATTCCCATGCTTCTTTGGTCTTCCTACGCATGCCCTCTGGCCTTCGTGATCGATTTTATCTTTGGTGATATTCTGCGAGGCGGAAACATACCTTGCGTTAAGGTAGCCGAGCGCAGGAACATCACAGTAGAACGATGTCGAGAAGAACGGTTTTCTACAGAAGCAGTAAAAAATCAATTTGTTCTGTTCGCTACACCTATAGCTATTGTTGTTGTCTCCAGCTTTGCCAAACGTTTGCTTCCCAGAGGAAAGGGATTGTTAACATTTCTCACCACGTCTTGTTTTGTGTTCTTTGGTTTGGTTTTCATTCCTTGGATCATTTTCGAATTTCTTCGCTTCGTGCCAGACTGGATGAAACTTGTCATTATTGTTCCCACTTTTTTTCTGTGGTTTGCATTTCCACTTATGCGCAAGAACGCAACATTAGTGATCGTCCTCTACCTGTATTCATTTTTCATTTACTGGAGAGTTTTCGGCGAAGATATTTTTAACGTAGAATATGATGAAATTCTGTTTTATCACATGATGGGCATATCTGTAGTGTTACTGTGGAGCGCTCCCATCATTGGAACAATACAGCAGCGCGTAGGACACGTCTATAACAGGTCGGTATAAAGATGATCATAAACCTTTGCATAAATGGCGCCCAAATTTGAATAACAAT
>NC_090891.1:39091015-39133515 GCF_036669925.1 Montipora capricornis | reverse complement strand
ATTTCCGAGTTCACGTCTGCCTCCTCTTCAAAGCGAGTTTAAGTGTGAAGTTTTTGTGATTGTAATTAGTTCTGCTTTACATAGAGCGGTTTTCAATTGAGTGTCGAAAGTAATTAGATAATTACTTTGGTTTATGATTACTTCACTCAGTGATTGGTTCAAAGTTCTCGCGCCATTTTTTCAACCAATCAGAAGTGAAACCAAAACCAATCTTGGCTCACGCGTGCACATTTTCCCGCGCTTTGTGTCGGCTACGTGTAATTACTTCGAGTTTTGATTGGTTTGCTGGATTGTCTCAGTCCTTTTTGATTGGCCAAAGTAACTACTTTGGTTTTGGTTTTACGACACTCAATTGAAACTCGCTCTATGAATGAAAACTAATTTTCCCAAGAAAAAAACTTCGCACTTAGCCTCGCATTGAAGAGGAGGCAGACATGAACTCGGAAATGGCCTATCACTTGCATTTCTGAGCTTGCCGTTAATTTTGACTGTCTTACAGATGGCGCATTCAACGAGCATTCTACACCCCTGAAAGCGTAGGTTTTTGTGGATGTTCTGGTATCTCTTGGAGAGATTTCTTCCTCCGCTGCCCAAACTGCAGTCCCCAGCTTCAGCGAATAAACCAAACCCAAGCTTTAACCTTGGAAGACCTTGATGACGTCAAACCAATCTACATTAGTGGAATCACAATCAACAAATGGCGACGCGCTGCTTCTTCAAAAGAAAAAGATTATGAACTCTTAACAATGTCACCAAAAGGCATAGAGCGAATTGACCGTCCTCCTCGCGAGAGAGAGTTTGATGGCAAACTGATGCCAATGGATGTTTTTCTCTCTGATGCCATGGCAACGTCAGCCGCTGCGGTGGACCATCACATGGGAGCGGTAGAAGGGGATGATGCTGTTTTCAAAGACCTTAAGGTCATACTGGGAGTTGCTATGGGAACGGCGATTGTTGCTGATTTGAGACACGAGGAGAAAAGAAATTGCTGCATACAGGTAAAAACTAATGCTCTACTTCTCCGCCGATCCGAACGCAACCCAGTGGATATCATACAGGCCCCATTCGTCCAAAAGCCTAATAACACTAATCCCCGATTAAATACAATTTTGCACGTAAAAAACACCGAATGAAAGCAAATGCCAAGTCGATAGCCCACTTTCGATATATTAAAGTTCACACCTAAACAAAAGGCACCATCTCGAGGCTCTGGGGAATAAACTCATACAAATCCTTATATTTATTCCCCAGAGCCTCGAGAGGATGCCTTTTTTTTAGGATTGAATTTTAATATATCAAAATTGGTCTATTGTGAGAGCTGAAAGTCTTTTTTGGATCATAAAAGACACTGCAGTTTCCAAGATTAGCATAATCAGACTTTGTGTAACTGGGCCCAGGTTGACAACTGAGTGCCATAAAACAAAAGGTTAAATTTTTCAGGTTTGGGGCCAATCACAACAAAAGAAACTCAATCTAGCCAATCATAATTCACAGCCGGCGCTAATCGCGGGAAAATTCCGAGCAATTGACAATAGGCCTTTTTCGATATATTAAAATTCAGCTTGATAATGAGGCAGTGAAGACAAAGACAAAGGAAAGTGAATGATGTGTAAATATTTTTTCACATTCATTCCAACGTATTTCTATTGTTTTTGTCCTCACTGCCTCACTACCATGCTGAATATTTCACATTTCGAAAACGGCCTATTGGGCTGAAAGTACAGCGCGAGACGTTGAGCCAAGAGTATAAACGTAAACTACCAAGTCGAGATTCGTCTTAAAACCGCTCTGATGTAAACATTTGAGGTAAAACTTCCGAGGTTAAAATTTTGCGGGAAGGTCTGTGGTAGGGAGCGGGTGGGTAGGAAGGAGCAGGGGGGAGGGGAGGGGTGCTTTGCAGTCGGAAAGTGGAACAACGAATGAGAAGATATATATCATACAGAGGGTAACAAATAAATCAATACAAGTGTTTTAACGTGCAGAAAGAATGAGAAGGAAGGTACCGTGAGAGATAGACTGGGGAACAGCATGGGAGGAGAGGGAGAAATGAGGAAACGATGATTCTGCACTGGCCTGGTCGTTAGTTTTCTGACATCAAATTTTTACTCTTTTCAGACCTTACCTATCGTCATAGAAATTGTTCGTATCTTGCCGTTAATGGTATTTTTAATCATCTATTGGTACACTGATAACGAAGCCTACTTAGCCTTTGGCATCTTGCTCTTTTTTACGATACTGTTGCTGCTGACAATGATGGCTGTGATATCGACTGGCAGGAAAAATCCTGGAAGACTGGAAAGGATCTCGAGGTACGTAACAATACTCTGACATTTTCAGAGAGCTTAAGAAACGACGACGGCTAAAGCCCTGTCCACACGTATCCAGCAAATTGGCTGGCGAATCCGGAACTTTTTGAATACGACCTCAAAGAGTGGATATTTTTTAATCCGCTATGAATCCGGAATCGTGTGGACACTAAATCCGGAATTTTTTTTTATCCGGAAGACGTAACAAGATCGAGCCCAGTTCCTTACCGTGAAATCAATTCTCGAGATGGCTGCCGAGCAAAATTCGCGCGCTTCATGACGCGTGCTCTGTTACCTCTGTTTCCTTGAGGAGTCCTGAGTACTAGAGTGAATCCGGATAGGTTTGGGATACGTGTGGACGGGCAAATTCGATTTGAATACGCTACGTGTGGATGGAAAAAGTTGTGGATTCGAAAATATCCGGATACGTGTGAACGGGCCTTAAGACAACGGCAACGCCACAAAACAATAATATCATTGGTTAAAAGAGGAAAAAACCGTGCTGCACGTGTGACGCGCATTTTAGTACACATGCATGCTTGCTATACTCTGGAAAATAATATACTTTGCAAAAATTTAAGCGTGTTGATTGACTGAGAGGACGTCAAGCAATCCCAAACAGATTGCAGAAAAGTGAAATTTAGGGCAGATAGTTGAAATTAGTGCTTCATAAAGGTGAAATTTTTACACGTATATCATAAATAAGTAATCCCAGGATGTTTCTCGTGCAATTTGAAATAAATAAGCTCTTGTAAATTTTTGCAAAGACTACAAATCCCTACTATCAAAGGTTTGAGTTGGTATTAACGCAAGTAGGCCTGCCCCGATTGCGCTGAGCACTTTTTCGATTTTGCATCATTATTTTTCACTACGGACATATTTAGCGCTTTTTGCTTTTTGGAGCCCCTTTTTCTTCTCCTGGGGGTAGTTCAGAGTACAATGTAACAGTTTGTCTTGAACCATGCCAGTCTTCAAAAACATACATTAATAAAGTATTTTTTGCTCAAAAAACATTAATCTTTTACTTTTCTGAACATTTAAACAAGGGAAGGCCAATTCTTTGGTAAAAAAATAGAAATACTGATGAAGTTCTTCAAGGAAATGTTCTAACATTGTTAGGAAGTTTTGAGCACTTTTGTGATGATTGGCGCACTATTTCAGCACTTTATGCCACTTTTGAAGCACTGTTTTTTGGTATTTCCTGCGCGATCGGGACTGGCCAAACTAAAACGTACGTTGCCTTGCGTGCACTGGTGCCAGTTTCACCCCTAGGCAGTTCTGTCGACCTTCATCTCCTTGCAGGTGGTTTACTATTAATGTGGCGTACGTTAGCTTTGTCCGGAAAACCATCAACGTCATAAACCAAGGTCCCAATCCCCCTCCAGTTCTACGCTTGAGTGATGGAGGCCATATTGAAAACCTGGGACTTTTGCCGCTGCTGAAGTTGAGGCCGGAAAAAATTGTTGCTGTCAATGGTGGACGGACAAGTTCTGACGACCTGTATGGCACAACGCTATTGGCTGCTTTGGAGATGGCCAGGAAAAAGCTGGGTTGTTCATTCTCAGGAATGGATGGACGAGATATTGTAGAGGATATCGCGGATAATTTCGTAGACAAACCTCCAGGATCACAGCCTAGCAGCTACAGGTAGGTTTAAAGTTGTAACAGCTGCTGTTGGGACATTTACCGGTGCAACCATACAGAGATTCTACGCTAACAAATTAACTTGCCTCATTTGAGACGAAGAGTGATCCTAAAACAGGTTAAGCTACGGTAATACGAGCAACAAAAACGTCCAACTTGTCTCGCAACCTTGCTGCGAAACTGGTTGAAAAGCGATGTTGCGCGTTTTACATCCCACGCACAACCTGTCTCGCAGCCAGGTTGCTGCAGCGTGTTGCAGAAAGGAGAGGTCCGTTCTACTTTATGCAACAAAATCAACACACTTTTGTGCGGGATTTCCCCACACTCCCCGGCACCGGCGATATGGCTGGCTTTATTTGTATAGGAGAGCCAAGAGTTTGTCAAGTGGTCTCTATTAGGAAGAGAGAGGACCCTGAGAATAAGAATGAGTGTTTGTGTGTGGCGGCCATTACTCTTCTCGGCTGTTTGCATTTGGCGGATTTCGACTTGATTTCTCGGTGCGATTAAATTACAAGGTAAGGAGAAGTCGTCTTCCTTTCTGACGTTTGCATTAAGGGAGTTGTGCCAGCTATATGGCAAGGAGTCATGCCTTCAAACTTTTTTTCGGACACGTATGGCATAATGACAAAGTCCAGTATTATCCTGTAGATTTACGATTAATAATTTGAGGTTCCCTCTTTTAACTACGATTTGCTGACACGTTGCGTGACGGACTGTAGATTCGCAAGTTAAAAAAGTAATGCCTTCAAACTTCCTGTCAAAAATTGTCACATTTACTAGTAAGGTTAAAACAGAAAAGCTAATTAATTTGTAAAAGTATAGTTTACGGACAGGTTTGTAAGGTGGAAGCACGAATACTCTTAAGGCTCGTTTTCACTAGCGACGGAGTCGGAGTCGTGAGAGCGCTTATGACCCAGTGAAAATCAAAGATCGGAGTCGTAAGCGGAGTCGGAAGAATCAGAACGTTCCCATTTTCTTCCGACTCCGCTTATGACTCCGTCGCTTATGATCCAGTGAAAACTGCATTGTCGGAGTCGGAAACAGAAGCGGAAGAACCAACCAATCACAATGCTTGGAATCGAGCATTGTGATTGGTTTATTCTTCCGCTTCTGCTGATTCCAATATTTCCTCTGATGAATGAAAGTAGTTCTTTGTCGAACGCAAATATTTCACGAGTCTCTGAAGTAGTGTGTTCATGCCTGAGGCGCGTTGACTCTTAACACATTTTGGCAGTTAATTGCAAAAGATTTGGTGGCTGAGAAACTCGTATACTCAAATGCACCCAATTGTAATGCGTTACAAGCCCTTACCTGCAAAATGTTTACTTCAGTGTCTCTTAATTCTGTCAATCACCGCCCCCTCCTTCCCCTATGATAACTTGGGGCCACATCCAGCCTTGTCTGCTGACTGGGAAATACACAAACTATAGTAAATGGCATTTCCCATCGAACGGAACAGAGCAAATTTCCTTACCATTTGCTAAATTTTCCAGTTTCCACTCTCTCATCAGCCGAAAACAATTGCAAATGGTAAGCGCCATCTCGTTAGGCTGGTTTGCTGATTTAGGAAAAACTGTTACCAATATTCACCGGTCGTCCAAACTGGTTTATTCTGACAAATGGTAAGCACCCCTTATTTCCTCGAAACTGGAAGTCCAGACATGTTTCTCCCCTAACCGTTTTCTCGTCTGCAGCTTGGGGATTCTACGGAATCTTTACTCGACATTTATCACTATAACATGACAAAATGTATTACATTTACTTTAATGCTAACCATCAACGTTTATTTGACTGAAATCCGACACAAGTACGCATTGCGGACCTATTTTTGTTATTGTTGCGAGACAGGTTGTACGTGGGATGTAAAACGCGCAACATCGCTTTTCGACTAGTTTCGCAGCAATGTTGCGAGAAAAGTTGGAAGTTTTTGTTGCTCGTATTACCGTAGCTTAAACTTAAACGGTTTTTTGAACGGTTTGACTTTTAGTGGGTGGTCAGTTTGTCACTTGCATTTCCTCTTGATATTGCTCCAAACCGCACCTAGGTCACAAATATAATTAACAATTATTCCATGAGCGCGCGTTGGATATGAGATGGTAAATAGCCAACGAGGCGCGTAGCGCCGAGTTGGCTATAACCAGTCTCATATCCAACAAGCGCGAATGGAATATTTAAACTCCAAAAGTTTGGAAGTACGATACACGAGCGAAAAAAGGGAGAAAATCCTAGCGAAATCGAAAAAGCTTGATGAAGATGCAATGTTGTGTAAGACCTAGTGGTCAGAAAGACGCAGGCTCATCACAAAAACATTTCTTACCTTTTCGCGTACTTCTAAGCTTCGAAATTGATCCAAACTTTCCACAAAAACTTTTTTTTGCTTCGTGCCAGGAGAAATTTCGCTTTGTGGCGTAAATATTTTTAGTTTAGCAACGCTAAGCGCAATCATTTACCATGTAAGGTCAAAATAAGGTATATGAGCTGATAACCGAGATTGAGTGAACCAATCAGAGCACGAGAATTGCATTATCCGAGGATGAATATTTAATAATCGCTGTTAACCAAGTTGGGAGTCATTTGCGTAGAATCCTTCATCAATTCTCTTGTCTCCTTGCATGAAAATTTTAATTTTCATCTGTGTTTCGATAGCAACTTTCGTATTGCACTCTATGACAGTATTGACTTATTTATGTATTCCTCATTGGCCAATCAGAAACACGATATTCTTGTTGAGTATATAATTAGTCATATTGACGGCTTGGCTATTAATAATTCAGGTTCAAAGTTCACTACTATGACAAGAACCTTAATGGCGATGGTAAAACGAAAGTCGGTGAAGGTGAAATACTCTTTATTGCCCCACGACATCCCAGCAAACTCGTACAAAAAAAGAGTAACGCAAAATGGGAAGATGTGTTGTGTGACATTAATGTTGATCTCGAGGCTGGCTGGGGACCTGGACCCGAATTAACAGCAGAGGAGGTTGATCGTCTGACCTTTTGTTGCTGTGAGTGTTGCCATGGCACCAGATGCCGCGGTCTCTCTGAATGGATGTGTGGCGCATTTCCTGAGCACGCCACTGGCAATCAGTTCTTCACGCAATCCATGTTTACAGCCTATCACAGAGAAGGATACCGCGCATGTATGGAGGCTAAGGCCGCTGAATTTCTGGCCGAAACCCCAATAACTCGTAAGAATACAGCTGGTCCATATTCAACAATATGAAAGGCACCGTGCGAAGAAGGAAATTTACTTCCTTACCGCTTTTGTTCTAAGGAAGAAGAATTTTGTAAGTAGCTCAATTTTGTTGCCCGTATAGGATTTTAGTATCAGCAATCACATGATTTCGAGTGCAATATAGAATAAATAAGTACGACGAGTAAATTTGTTCAAAGGCGATCAAAATTTCGGGCTCGTGCAATTTGTAGCCTTCTAAAAATTGATGAGAGCCTATTTATTCCAAATTGCACGAGAAGAATCGTGTGATTACTTATTACTGTGATTTTCATAGTTCTGCGGAATCTCACCTTCAAGTGCCCAGCGCCAAACGCATTGGCTTCGATCAATCAAATTTTCGAACATATCCCGTAAAATCGACTCCGCCTTCGGGCAGTGAATTGGAGTTTTTGTTTAGTTCACAGCTCGAATACCATTATTATGGTATCTTTTTAGTGTTCTTCAGCTAAAAGATTCGTACAGATTCTATCGCTCTCCATCGGCGTCGAGTTCGAATGTACCGCGGGAAACAAGATGCTGATTGGTAGGTTATGTCACGCATCAATTGATTGCGGCATCTGTGGTTTCGCGTCAACTTTCGGCTTGGCGTCGGTTGATGGAAGCCAAATCTCAGTTTGGCCGTTCGCGCTTGAAGATGAGATTCCGCAGAATTATGAAAATCGCAGTAATAATAGACATGAAAAAATAACGAGAAAGCCTGTCGTTATTACGCAGAAGGAACGCTCACACAAAAATTGAGCCATCCAGGGTTAGCAGTTGATTGGCTGTCTGAGGCTTTCTTTGCTCACCGAGAGGAGCCCACGTATTCTTTGAGTCAATCCTTTCCCGAGTATATTTACTTTTTAGACCAGCTTTTTCCCGTAAAAAATGTCATATTTCCACGGCGAAACGCGAAATAATAAGATCAGCGTGATTCGTGTTTGTTGGGTTATAGGACATAAGACAATAGCACTGTCTCTGTTTTGATTGGGTTTGTAAAGGGAGAGTATCACGGTATTGCGCATGTTCTAGTTGGAGCGAATGTCATCGTTTATAAAAAAGTGTTAAAACTAAATTCTAAAACGCTCTAAATTAAAAATTTTAATTCCGACGTTTCGGCAAAACTGCCTTTGTCAAGGTAGTAAACGGAAAATGATTGAAACTAATACGCACGCACGAACGCGTTGACATTAAAGCACCGCGTGCTAGTCCATTACAAGCAATCGGAAGCGACGTTATAATTCTTGCGGGAAATTTACACATCAAGTGAAGCTTTGATCCTCGCAGTTATGAACCCAATTTTACCAATTGCGTAAAGAAGCTGAGAATTTCAGGGCTTCAACGAGGTTTTAATCCATGACCTCGCGATGAAAATCTCGCTCAGCCCCTAGCTCATTAGTGATGTCTAACAATCGAGAAATTTGTTACTCGTACGTGTAAATTTCCCGCACGAATTATAACGTCGTTTCCGATTGGTTTATAAATGATGACATTCGTTACGGCTAGAACATGCGCAATACCGTGACACTCTCCCTTTAGAGCGAGTTTCAATTGAGTGTCGTAAAACCAAAACCAAAGTACCGGTAATTACTTTGGCCAATCAAAGAGGACAGAGACAATCCAGTAAACCAATCAGCACTCGAAGTAATTACGCGTAGCCGACACAAAGCGCGGGAAAATGTGCACGCGCAATCCATGGTTAGTTTTGGTTTCACTTCTGATTGGTTGAAAAAATGGCGCGAGAACTTGAAAACCGCTCTAACCTTGAAACTCCAACGAGAGGCGCTCTATTAATAACTCTACTCCAGAAAGCGTTTACTCCGAGGCCCAGCTTAAAAGAGAGAGGATCCATTTGATGGGCTCCTCTCATTGACCAATTAGAACGCCTGGTTTGTTGCCTCGTTTTGGACTGAATTACCTCTGTTCTGCACCTTATTACCTGAAAACTTCGCAGACATTTCCCACTCTTGGCCAATCAGAATGGAGAAAACTTTTCATGTGTATTATTAATCAAGCAAATGAATTGTATACATGTCACGCAAGATATTCAAGCGCAACAAAATTGGGTAGCTAAAGAAGATAGATCCTAATGTGTATGTTTAAAAAGAGATGAAATAAACTATGGAACGATGTAATAAAACTACAATAAAGTAAACAACTACGCTCAAGGTTCACTGTCTGATGAATGAGCAGGTACATAATTTAAGGACCTAGTTGAATGGCCTCCCACGGGTCTCCTATTGCTTAGTGCGAGAGCATCCGTAATCGGAAGTTCGTAGGTTCGACTCCTCCAATGCAACCCTCGGATTTTTTTCGAGAATCCCCAAGTCACTATCGGAAAAAATGTCATCTCTTCGTATCATTTGAGGTGTTTAGATGCTCATAAACCCGCATCCTACAAGACCCATATCTCGCCTTGGAGTTTTTGGAGTTATCGTTTTCTTCCACACTGATTCCTCCGTTTACGTCACATATTCATGATTAAACAAAGAAAAATATAATTTGGATTAAATGAATCCAAAAGTAGACAGGTCAGGGAACGAAAACAATCACTCCATGATTAACCTCAAACATAGGATTGGAACTCACCAACCAACTGCTCAACCAACTGAGCCCCCCCGTGTTCAAATTCTTGGTTTCCGGCAATGTTGGTGTACAAAACAATAGAAAATGACCCCACAAGTTTTGCATGGTAATACAGTCAAATTCCCAAAAGACGTTTTACTGCATTGTTCTGATTTGCAAATTTCCTGATTTTCCCGTCAATTTCAACAAATACGTCGACATACCAATACTTAATATGAGTGTTGTTCAAAACAGTGACAAAATGAGATTCGCATTAATTGGTATAGGGGTCACAAAGTGACCCCGGCTTAACCATGACCTTAACCAGAATCCTAACAAACGTACAAGTGATACACTAAGTTCTTAGGCTAAAGGAAACACCTGGTGACACATTGTGACTTGTACGTAACGTACCATGGATCTCAATATTGATAGAGAGATTTAGCATCACCGCAAAGGTTTTGACTTGAGCTTCGCCTGACCCACGGCAACTCGAGTATTTGGTTACTAAAAAGCAAAAACAAATTCTCGGAGTCTTTTGAAACAATTTTTGTAGAAAAAGACGCTATGTAAAATGGAAATCCTTACCCAAGAAATTTTGAGAGTTTCGATGAAGCTGTTTGTCGGTCAACAGAGAGTCAACGTGAGTTCATGAAGAAAGTTGCGACAAGGAGTCACTTGTGAACTATCTATAACCATGAAACCTAGTTTTTCCTCCTTTGGCATACCGGAAAATGGTTTTGGGTACTTGTTTTCCGCAAACACCTTCTTATGTAGGAGAAAAACAAGAAGAAAATTTCGCGTATAACGGCAAACACGAAAATGCCTACTTTCACGTACAAACGGCTAGCGGCAACGTAGGAAATGGCGGGAAAAACATGGTCACGTGCTCATTTTTTGCCGTTCGCGTTTCACATAAACGTGATACTAAATCTCTCTAACAACAGCTGCATGTATGGGACATGAATGTTGACCACTCAGCTACGCTGCTCTTTTCATAACCTCCTAAATTTTGTATAGGAAATCACACCACCTCGGATACGATTCAAAATCAATAGGCATGAGTGGTGTTTCAAACGTTCTCAAAGTAGGACGAGTCCTTTGGTATGTCCAATTTAAGAACTTCGTAAAGGTCACCAATATCTTTAAATTTTGAATTGTGCTAGAGGGTCGTGGGTTTTTTTTTTTTTTTTTTCGTTTATAATACGCTCAACAAGTTTTCCAGATGGCCTCTCCAGGAGACAAGTATGAAAAAAACCTGTCCTCCAGCTCTGAAAAACTTCAATCCAAGTTTGAGGGTTCTTTTTTGTTGATATTGCCCTTCGTGTCCTTGAAAAATATTAATGGACCATTTTCCTCTTCGTATGCTGCTCATGGTTGTGTGTAGTTACCATAGCAACTTAACTGTTATTCCACAGTGTACACTGCTCTCGCCATTAATTGCATTGCTCTGGTCCAATCAAAATCGAGTTATTTTGTTGAATGTATTGTAAGGGTTGCAAAGTCTAAGTGCCAGATAGTCATTTATAGAAGATCGTAGAAAAAATTTGGTTTATATTTTTCGTTCCTTTCAAGGTTTCGCTTAGAATAGACCAATTTCGATGTATTAAAATTCAGTCCTGAACAAAAATCCACCCCAAACAAAAAGGCTCGGGAAATTATTTGATTTTGCACAAAACGCAAGTGAAATTATTCCCTAATTTCACTCGTCACCATTTGATTACCCATACTAATATAACTAAAGAATAACTAAGTAAAATCGTAAAATGTTTTGAGTTTCTCCTTAAAAATAGTTAGTCTCAGACTTTCTTGATATTTACGCACACTGTTCCATGGTTTCGGGACGCAATAAGAGAAGGTTTCTTTGACCGGCCATAAGTGGCTGTCATGACTTTCGAAACTTGTAGAAGTAAATGATCAGAGGAACGTAAAGAACGAACTGCATGGTTGATAAAAAACTGATAAGCGAAGTAAGATAGCCAGGCGATTGTCCATTCAGAATTTTATAGGTTAGGCCATCCCTCTTTTTTTCTCCGTTTCGCGTCGTCCGACTGACCCAATTTTTTGGCATTAAAAAAAAAAAAAAAGGTAACGACGTTTTTAAACCATTTTTATGTCGCATAAGGGTTCGATGGTTGATCCTTTTTCCCACACTGTCTTAATTTTGCAACATCATTAACCAACTTTTCCGCCATATTGATTTTGGGTTCACGTCTTGTTTTCCTGGTTCCTCAGTTATGATGCTGGTGTACCAGGCCTCCGATTCCGAGACTGCATGTGATTTTTTTTTAGGTTTTTTTTTTCAATCCGACCGACCGACCAACCCAATATCAGATTACTTTGGGACATGTATTTTCTGATTCAACTAATGAATTTTATTGCAGAAATATAGCTTTTTTCGCAAATATCATTGACATGCTGTTTTAAATTAAGTTCCTTCTCCGGTATGATACTTAAGTCCCTTACTTTATCACACAGTTCAATTATCGTGTTACCAAATGAAAATTGAGAAAGGACAGGATTTCGAACAAAGCGAGAGGTAAATTGGATAACTTCGGTTTTTCCAGGGTAAGATAGCAACATGTTTTGCGTGTTCCATTTTATAACGGTATTAACACAATTTCGCAGAGTAGCTACTGCCGAGGATTGATCGTTGGGTTTCAAGACAATATCTTGGAGGGGCGCAACTGATATAAACTGGAGAAAAGAGGTCCAAGGGTTGACCCTTGGGGAACTCTAAAATCTACAGAGCGAGGATTAGATGTAGTTTGCCCTATGATGACAAATTGCGTGTGCCCAGTTAAGTAGGATGAAAACCACTGTAGTACAGTATCGGAGAAACCAAAGTAGGATCCAAGCCTGGATATGAGAATTTTAGGGTCTAACGTGTCGAAGGCAGCCGACAAACCCAACATAATTAACCAGGACAACATCTTCACGGTGATCTGGAGACGTCAAAATGTCATCCAGAACACGCAATCATGCGGTTTGCGTAGAGTGGTGCTTACAATACGCAAACTGCAAAGGTGGAGCAACCTTTTTAGTGCGAAGTCCGAAGGACGGAGAACTATTAGGTTTCGAATGGGGCATGATACCTCAAGTAAGCATTATAATATTTCCTGATCAAAATTCTGATGTCAGATGTCAATATTCCAAAGAGTCGGACACAATATGGAGCCTTACTTGACCCCATAGAGGTTGAAAATTCTTCGAATTCTTTGTTAGACCACGCGTAGTGGTGGGTAAGTATCTCGAAATATTTCATCTAGGGTATAGGTGTAGGTGAGTCTGCTGGCCTTTTGAGAACAAGCTAGGAAATGTCGCTGCCCTACTCCCCGACAGATAATCTGCGGTCGATATCCTAAATCGTCGACGGCTGGAGAAGGGTAAGTCGCGTGTCTCGTTCATAGAGGATCAGTCCGCCATTTTGATGTCGCTTTGCTGTGGAAGTTCACATTGTACGGACGGACTTACGGGCTGCACAACAATTTTGTGAAAGGTCACGAAGAATTTACGCTACGTATGAAAGGGAAGTTTTGGTCTATTTTGTTGCTTCTATTTTATTTGGAGGGAATCTACGTGCCTACTTTACAGCAACAAGCACATTTATGGCAACGAAATCACAATGTGAGCCTTTGTTTTACTCTAATGTGCCTTTATCGCTTTTATTTTAAGATTGACGTATGATGTTGAAAGAAATTCCGTTGATCAGCGCTCTGGACCAAGGCCACTTCCCGTTTTCACGTGCTCGTACGAACACGACTTCGCACTAAACGTTCGGTACCGCTCGTTAGACTTTATAGTTCCCAAATAAAGATTTATTTAAAAAAACTACAGCTTCTTTGATGACATTAAATAGCGAGAGAATGTTCGCTGTAGGTCTATAGTTCTTCAGGTAAAGTTCTCCCGATCGAGATCTTGTTTTTTCAAATTGAGAACTGAGAGTTACTTCCATGTAATGAAATCTGGAAGTAATTAGAGTAGCTAGGTTTTTCTAACATCAATAGGCCTCAGTCCATTATAAGGACAATTAATTACTTTTCTTGCTCTTTGGCCATTTTAATATTAATATTTTTGTCATAGTTTGTTACCGCTGTTTGTGTGTTTTATTTGATAAATTGTTATAATTCAATTTGCTGTAGATTATACACTACATACTATGTACTATGTGATATGTACTATATACCATTCAGCATTTGCCATTCTGCTCTAATCTGACCAACATGTTTTATTGGACATGCGGAGTTCTACTCAGACTTCTAGAAATTCAGAAGCGCGAGCTTCCATGCAGGCGCGGTAACCTTCCCTATGATATGCGCTGAACATGGCGGGTGTGAAAAACTGATTGGCGGTACCGTGATTTGGAAACACGCCACACCAAGGTTCGCTTAGCAGTTTTAAAGCGTAACAATGGCAACATTCACAACAACAGCACGTCAAACGATCAACTTCATGCGCATCCATCTCAGGTCCACTCCCCCAACGGTCTGCCTCGATATCAATCTTGATTTCGTCAATGATCTCGTCCCATTTCCTTCCCTCCCATGGGAGACCTTGCCCTGGATGACGCGGAAGAATGTATAGTATTTCGCCTTCTCCGACCTTTTCATCTTCATTTTCGGTGAGCTCATGGTACTCTACTTTAAATCTATAACTCCTTGGTTGCTTTCCAGGCGGTTTGTCGATTACCTTCACTCGGATATCTTTGTAAACGTCCTGTCCGGTTAGTCCAGTAAATGAACAACGCAAGATCTCTCTGCCTTTTTGTAACGCCATGATGAGGTCTTTTGCTGGCCCTTCTTCGCTGGGTGCGCCTCCATCGACGACTACAATTTTCTCGAGACGCCTTTTCAAAAGCGGCAAAATACCAAGATTCTCAAAGTGGCCACCGTCACTCAAGTGGAGAACTGGAGGGGGAGTGGGGCCGACGTTAACTACTTTGTAGACTTCCCGTATAAATCTAACGTGATATATGTGAATGATACACCACCTACAAGGGAAAAATAAAAAGAATTATAGCTTTAGTAAATGTGACTTTGTAACTTAGGAGGTTATACGGTTTCACTTCTCAAATATCACCTTAAAATGTTGCAATTTGACAGTTGCTCTTCGTTTTCATTCATTTGACTACTAAGCCTATCCCGAGCTACTCTTCAAACGTTATTCTTGGCTTCCTTGTCGCAAAAGTTGCTGTCGTAGATTTTATGCCGATTTCTACTGACACAACCATAACCTCAAGTTGTATGAACTGGGTGATATAGTAAATTAAACACAATACCTCACAAATTTTTGCCAACATCCTGGATTTTCTCCCCCTGTGGGCAACACGGCAATGAATGTCAGGACACCAGCAAACACTAGAAAGAAAGCTACTGCTCTTGTTTCCCAGACTTCGAATTCACTTCCACCCAACACTGGGATTATGGGAAACACAATGATGGGGAACACCAGAAACAGTTGGATCAGAATTGAGAGAATCTAAGGTAAAAATAAATGTAAAAAATTGGACTTAAGGACTAAACGAGTGGCAATCACTTATATCTGATTCAAAACTGGACACATTAAGCAAATGTACAGGGAACCCATGCCCAGTAGAATACATTCACGCCCATACGCGATCCAAGAAAAAGGCGTTTTAGACTTCGAGCCGTCCCCCTTTACTCGCTTAGTAGGGAGCTTTAGCAATGACGGCGGCAACGGCGTCGAGAACGTCATGAAAAAACATAAATTCCCGTTATTGCGATCACTTCGCGACTATTCCGAACTTTTTAATATGACAAAGGTGTGGCAGTCCTTCAGAAATGAAACCATTACGAGCGGCGGTTAATTTAGGGGAGAAAAATGAAAATTTATGTCCAAGTGCTGATGTTCTCTATAACACCTCAAACTTGGTTATTTCACGTTGTAGTTTTGCTGACGACGGCAAAGAAATTGACAAAAAGGAAAAACGCACGTGCAGGGCGTGCAAAGCTACTGCTTTTGCCTACTAAATATGCAAATTTGTAACGTTCTCGTTGCCGTCGCCGTTGTCGTTGCTAAAGCTCCCTGGTTAGTCGAGGACGAGGAGAGGACAGGCACGAGGAAAAAATGTGGGTGTAGCTTCTCCTCGCAATCCATTTTCTACCTTGAATTGACGATCATCCTTAATTCGTAATTTGCTCTGAATTTATTATTATCGTTAATTTAGAAGACTGAAAGCTTGAAATGGATTATGGGAAATGGTCATATATTTTTTAAAAGATAACCCAAGTCTATGGACATAGGACTCGAACCTGGGAATGATGATTAACCCCTCACCTAACCACTTGATTACGACACCACTAGCTGCTCAGGGTCAATAGTTTTAAACACTATTTGATAATGCTGTATCGTCACTCGGTAACAAACAACATTAAACACTGCAAAAGGTCGGTTTCCAAACTTCTCGAAAAAGCTAAACATTTTAAAATCATAGCTTAGGCCTAAGTGATTATCTAGCTTAGGCCTAATTACTCTTTTGTAGCGATATTCTATGGGAGACTTTAATAAACCTTTCTTTTTTTTAGAGTGTAGTTTCTCGATCTTCAGTGGTGAAGCGAAAGAAGCGGTTTCTCTAGAGTAGAAACTCGGAGTTCTCTCTGCTACCACAAGTCCTGGGACACAGTGTCCTTAATTAACGTTAAGAGTAAATGCAAAGCAAATTACGAATTAACGATAATCGTTAATTTAGAGAAGAGATCATGTTGCTCCTTGAAATGTTCCCCCTCGAATCCAGGTTTCGCGCGGACATCTAATCTCGTGCCCGCATTCTCGGAGAAAGAGGGACTGCTTGTGGTCTACATGTTTTATCACAAAACAGACAATTTTAAGAAATGAATCACATTAAACTCTATTCGTATTCAGGAGCACATGACTTGGAGCTCTTTGTCAACAGTTATTATTTATTTAAAATCATCTAGTGGGATATCTCGTCATGTCTTGTCAACTTAGTCAATCCGTGTGCAACGTAACGTCTGTGATAACGTTACTGATGCATAAATTAAATATATTCAACCATCGAGTTCGCGGCAAACGTCATACTGTCCGGATTTGATGGAAGAAACAAGTTTGATTTTGGCTCATTTCTTACTTTTAGCTCTAGATTTCGAACATCTCAACATCTTCTCAAAAGGAGAAAGTTTTTATAACAAGAAGCAGTTTCAAGTAAATGCTATACGAAACTCTCTGTTACGTTTTGAATCTACGAGGGGAATTACATATTTTAAAATAATTAGGTTTCAGGGTCAGGATCACAGAAAAAAGACCTTTCTTCTTTTCTTTCAGTTAAGAAGAATGGCCTTGAGAAGCAAGTATTGAATTTTCCTCGACTATCCAGTTTACTTTGGGAGTGACCAACGGGAAAGCTTTAGCTACTTTAGCCACTGCGCTGCCACATTTCCCGACAATTAAAATGGTCAACTCATTGTCTACATTTTTTCCAACAATTATTATTTTACTGTTGAACTGTTTTTTTGAGTGAATGAATGAATGAATGGCCCGCTGGTCACGTGAATGAGGGGGCCGCCCTGTTTTGGCCCATACCGTGATCTGACATCCTTCATGAGATCCCTTAGGTTCAGCAACTATAGAATTTCCCATTCCCAAACCGAGCATGATCTGCAAGCTTTGTACTTGATCGACGTACGTCTCATATTCACCCATATGAAAGGAAACAACAGCAGCTGAAGTTGCCATGGCTTGGGACAGCTTAATATCTCGTGGATGAAGACGATTTTTAAACTGGTCTTCCCCGCTTGTGTTGTCAACTCTTTCAAGCAAAGAGGGTGCCATTGTAAAGAGCGCAAACGAGGGTTCTCTAAAATAACAGAAAAACAGAAATAAGATTTGGTCAAAAATATCTGCCGTGAAGAGGTGTATTTTCTCCATGTTGACTCAGAATACTCGGAAAACATTTGAGTTCTCTTTCGGAGGAATCGATAACTTCTTCGGATACTCTAGAACTGAGATCTAGACTACAGTTTACCTGAAAAGTGTGCAATTTCATTCCATTGCAGATCAAAATAAGTCGAACTTCGGGTCAAACCAAGAGAAAATAATATCAACATATAGAATATTGCTTGAATCTGATTTTAAGTTGACTTTTCGCCCGTTGCCAAACGTCTAGTTTATCATCTTTCTCACGAGCGCATCACACCATTTACTATCAACAGTCGTGAAAAAAGGCGCACCCGCATAGCAGGCCAGTGGGACACTTTGTCAATGAGGTATTGCTCCTCAGGAGTTATTTCTGCCATTTCCAAATTGATTGCTGCTGAATTTAGAGACTTCTCTTCACAACTGGCTTCTTATAACTGAAAGTGGCCCATAAAACGTCGTGAAAAGGTGAAGAAGTGGTTCTATGATATTCATACCTCGGCGAATCCTTTAGTCGCCATTCATGAACTGTCACGTTACAGATGTATTCTGGTGCTATACCTACAAGGTCATCCAAGGTCAAGCCACGATTCAAGCTCTCAGATGTTGGCTCGAAGCACGTGCAAAAGGGAAACATGTCATTCCACGTAATTCCAGAGCAACCAGCCGTCCTTGTGCTCTCTGGGGAATAAAATGCCCTCTGTAGCCGCCATCTGCAAACAACAAACCCCAAGAAACAACCAACAAATAAGCAGATGATAGTACGTAATAGTTTCAGATGCATCGAATTGTATTTAGTTCTTAATTAAACGATCTCCGAGAAGTTAATATTTTCAGAAATGGTGTGTTGGCCAATTCGCGGAGGGCACATGGCACTCAAGAATAAC
This sequence comes from Montipora capricornis, assembly GCF_036669925.1. NCBI lineage: Eukaryota > Metazoa > Cnidaria > Anthozoa > Scleractinia > Acroporidae > Montipora > Montipora capricornis. Next base: position 39,115,007 of record NC_090891.1, on the reverse strand, counting down.
GTTGTTCCCAGAGTTTTTCTCCGCCTAGGGAGCGGGACAATAGCGCCGCATGGGCTGCAGAGATGCTGCCAGGATGATGTTATTAATGTTTTTCAAAACGAGAGCAGGACGAGTTGTACTCACACCTCGCCTGTGTTATGGTTTGATCTTACCCTGGATCATAGTTGAGTGGCCGAAAGTGGAGGCGCCAGTTTTGAAAGTGGAAAATCCTATCTCGCTCTTAATTTTGTACTGGTAGTCAAATTTGAAGGTGACTATTAGAGCGGATAAGGAAAATAATGACGATGATGAGGGTGTGACGATGATAATGTTAATAATGATGATGTTAACGATGATGAAGATGATGATGCTGATGATGATGGTGATGATGATGATTATGATGATGATGATGATGACCAGAGCTTGTCGACAGGGCGCATTCAATGTCTGTACTCAGTCCGTTAGATAGCAGATAAAGAAGACAGCACTTTTACAGTAATAAATCAACAAAAAGGGCAGGTATGGCGCAGTGGTGAGAGCACTCGCCTCCCACCAATATGGCCCGGGTTCGATTCCCAGACTCGGCGTCATATGTGTGTTGAGTTTGTTGGTTCTCTACTCTGCACCGAGAGGTTTTTCTCTGGGTACTCCGGTTTTCCCCTCTCCTCAAAAACCAACATTTGATTTCATTTGCGTTAACTTGTTAATTTCAATTTACAGTGTCCCCGATTAGTGCTCTTCGGTGCTAGAAGATTAGACACTTAAATAAAGTTCCTTTCCTTTCCTTTCATTCTCTTCGCTTGATTTTTCCACGTTATTACAGGAACCATTTTTATCTTGGTGCGTCAGCATTTGTTCGTATGACTTTGCGTGCATATTTCGTTCTTTTTGACTGCCATTACCTGTAATAAATATGGATGGCATTCCTTTGAAACATACCCAAGAGAGGGTTGAGCCAGATTAGCACTCCAGAAATCCACAAGAGAAATGCAAATCTTCTTTCAGTGTATACCACATAAAGAATAGCTGTTTTGTAAACCCTCCACTTGACAGCATAAGCATACAGATAGACAATAATGATCAATGATGCCTTTTCTCTCAAAGGCGGTATGCCGAGCCACAAGAAAACACTGAGGAAGAGAATGAGCGCATTTAACCACAAAGGAGTGACAACTACAAACTCTTCTATGAACCAAGGAAAGAACGTCATTGCAAATACAAATCCCGTAAGATTAAACAGGATTTTGGCCAACGGCCTCAAGGACGGGCCAGCCACTCTTTTCACGATGTAAAAAATCAGAAAGATAATGAACAAGAATGCGAATGTTATGAAAACAAAGTACTTGTCTGGCCCAAATTTTTGGACACACTCGACAGTTTCTGTCATGTTGAAAAGCTGGGACACTTCAGGATTTTCAGAAATGGCAGAGGAAGTAAAATTGTGAGTTTTTAAACTCGGGCAGGTGAATGTTGCTCGCATCACGTTACCAAAAAAGTAGTCAATCAAGTAAGCGGTTGGAAATGCGAACCCAAAGTAATTGACACTTGAGAGAAAAATTGCAACAGCGATATTTAGAGTTAAAAGAACGAGGGTATCAAAACAGCCTTGAAGCGGATTTCGCCAATCGCATAAAAGACCAATCCTCTTTCGCATGTTATCAAAGAACTCTTCATGCCATCTTGGGTCATCCCTGTTCTCGTTGCGGTATTTCCAGTCCAAGTAAGCCGTGCCTACGTAACCACCCCCGGATACACAGCTGAGGTAGTCTGGAACGATCTTTTTGTGCAATAGTCTGCGCAGGACACCAGAGCAGAGTGCCGCTGACCGAACGCCGCCGCCAGAAAAAGCTACACCTGTTTTGCTCATTGTATCGGGAGAATGCCACTATCGTACTCTGAAAAGAAAGAAAATTCCTAGTCAGCTTTTCAATAACATCATTTTGATTTTAAAGTAGGAGAATTGATTTGAACACCAATTCATGCAGCAGACATTTTAAGCTAGGAAAAGTCGCGGTTTTTTTCCTTTGCCCATCATTGCATAAATATAGGCGGCGAGTTTTTAAATGAATCATAAGTGTTGCAAGCAATTCATTGAAAAGCGCGTTATTTTGTTTCTAGTTGGTTCAGAAAGTGTTAACAATATTGTTGATGACCAGGTGTAGAAAAAAACATAATATTTCTCTCATCGATCTTTCATAAAATCGCTAAGTTTAGTTTGCGGTGTTCACAAAGTTCTTTATATTTCCATTTAACAAGGGCTCTACAAAAGTTTTCAACCGTCTCTTGAATCAGGCCAATCAAATTATATAAGAATTACCTACCTATTCTTTGAGCTTGTTTTGTAAGGCTAGTCAATTATGTCTGGCGTCGGTTACTGAGACACATGAGTTTGCACTAATTTAATTAGCTCCGTGATTGATTTACGAAAATTATTTCTTCGTTTTCCACTCAGTCGGTAACACATTCAAAGAAGTCTTCGTAGGCCAAAACGTTTCTTTTTGCCAGACAGAAACAAATGATTTAATTTGTGGAAGTGATATGTTTCCACCTGCTTTCTTTAGGACAACACCTGTATTTTGCTTTTTCAAATGTAGAGGGTCCCCTAAACTTTTTACGTGAAGCATGATGGGGCGGTTTATTTTCAAGTGAATCATGATTTAAATTTTTTTTATTTGTGATTTGTGATTAAAGATGGTAATATGTCCACATGAACGAATTTTTTTAATTAAACTTGACCCATGAATGAAGATTTGAATTAAACGTGATTCGTGAACCACTGTGTTTTGGGTGATCAATTTACGGCCATTTTATTGTTTTGAAAATGTACGTATTGTTTTCGAACGGTTGTGGTTAGGCTTTTGATAGGACATGGACTTCATGTGGATCGAGAAAAGTCATAAAATAGACCACCGATGGTTTTTGAACAAATAAGATAAGACATTACGTCATCTTTTGTCGCGTATGCCTACAGACATGACAACCGTAGAAAGACTGGAACCACGTGTCCTGACGTAGGGCTGGTTTGAAGTGAACCGGCTTCAAAAGAGAGAGGTGAATTTTTCTTCCTTTTTATGTGAAGTGTATGAACCAACTATTGTTTGTTAGAGCGGGAATAGTCGGAATATTGACCAACATTTGACTTTCGTATATTATATATTAATATGTTACAGGTTGAATTAAAATTCTGGATAATTTAATTTCAACCTTCAATCTTGGACAAAACTCTTAGGAAAAATTCTTGCTTAAGCATCATTTGACATGCGCTCACAAAGTATATTAGAATTGAATCTTTATCACACAGACAAATAACAGCGTCATATTTTCCCAAAGAGTTTTTGTCCAAGATTGTAGATTGCTTATTTCAACCTACCGGTAGGTGAAATTTTTTTAACCTAGATTATTATGAACTGTCTCTCCCATTTCTTCTTCCCTTTTTTTCGACATCAAATACAGAGCACAAAAGCGAACGAAGGCGAACCGAGGCGCGCAAACACGCAAATCTTAGATTAGTTTTCATTACTCTAGAAAAGACTAGAAGTAGTAAAGGGTCGCATTTGTTAGAAGTCGAAATGTGACTCCATCAGAAGACAGACGGCTAAAAGAAAGGGCCAATTACATGAGCCGGGCCAGCGTGGTCAGCTGGGCTGGTCGGGTTTGCCGGGATTAGTTTCAGCCCGGTATTACAGGGTTTTTCGAACACCCAAACATTGCTCGTGTGTAACTAGCTAAAATGCCGCAAGAGTCAAATGGTTACTATCAAAAGACGTTTCTGTTAATTTCCGTGCAAAAACATTTCTGTGTGGCGTCCAGTTTTTAAATAAGCGCCGCCCTCGAACAAACGCCGCACTTGAGGCGCGAGAAATTAAAAAAGCGCTGTGGCGCTTATTCGAGTAAATACGGTACTCTTTTTATTTATTTGCACGCAAACCCTTCAAGCGTAGAGTGCGACGGTAAGCTTAACTTTTCGATTTTTTTGGTTACCAAAATCCCGAGAACTATCTGCTCAGTGAGATACATGTACACCCAATTCTCTAAATTATCAATACCAATGATGTAAAGCATTGTTGTTAGCACTAAATGGATTTGAAAGACATGCACGATAGTTTTTCCGATCCACCTTAGTTTATCTTAGTGTTCAATGAGCAGCGTTCAATTTATTTTAAAAGGTGTTTAAATTACTTTCGTCCAGTTTGTCAAAAGTAAAGGGTCACTGTGAGAGTTTGCTAAAACTAGCGCCTTGACAAAGAATATTCGACAATTGAAAGAAAACAGTGAAGAAATGTTTGTGAGTTGCGTATAAGGAACCCAACACAGTGCAGCGATAACAATCTAAGGAGCGCTTACCAAGTTTCTCGGCAAACTAATGGTATTGGACTTTCTACAATTAAAGAGCTGTAGCATTTATCAGAAAAAAACGGTTTTGAGGTAGAAAGAGAAACGGAACTATCTCATTTAACGGTAATCCTAAAAAATTTAGAGACAGGTTCCAGTTATGTATGGTATTGCCGGAGAAAATTCTGCTCGTTTCGGTAAAACGTGGAAAAATGGACAACCTCGAAAGGTAATCCTTTTATTTCAAAAAATGTCTGCCGAGATTAGCCAAACCATTTTTTTTCTCACCGAACTTAAAACAAGCTGTTTTGTGGACAAATGGTGAACGCCCTCTGTCATATTTCACTGTTCCAGCTGTTCCATCGCTCGTACACGTCCATAACACACTATGTCGTACACCACTGACCAGCCACAAGCTGTTTGGCATCGTTATGACATTTTTAAAGGTAGGTCTTCGTTTTAGATCACAGGGTCTTCGTTTCAGATCAGTGGCTCTTCGTTTTAGACCATATGGTCGTCGCTTTAGATCTTAGATCAGTGGGTCTTCATTTTAGATCAGTAGGTCTTCGTTTCAGATCAGTGGCTCTTCGTTTTAGATCACAGGGTCGTCGCTTTAGATCAGTGGGTCTTCGTTTTAGATCACAGGGCCTTCGTTTTAGATCAGTGGGTCTTAGGTCTTAGGTCTTCGTTTTAGAAACACCGCGATTAAGAGTGTTACGAAAACTAAGACCCTCGAAAAGGTTTTAGTTTTCGTATTACGAAAACTAAGAGTAGGGTCTAGGCCCTTGTAAACAATGGAAATTTGGATCATTATAAATAGCTGGGAAAAGAGTGCTATATAAAAACAGTAATGACAAATACGAAAAAAACCCTTATGTAATGCAATTCACTTATATAGCGTACGTATCGCTGATGATCGCTGGTTGTAAGACTTAAAAATTAGAAGCCAGCTTTTTAAGGAACCCCTTAAAAGGCAGGGTATTTTAAACCCCTTAAAGAGCCACCTTTTTAAGACTCTTTAAAAAGTCAGTTTTTAGATTTCTTAAAAATAGTTAAGACTGCTAGAAAGCCAGCTTTTTAAGATCCCTTAAAAGGAAGGTGGATTATCAGTAGCTGGGAAAAGCTATATAAGAACAGCAACGACAAATACGAAAAACAACCTTATGTAATGCAGTTCATTTATATAGCGTACGTATCGCTGATGATCGCTGGTTGTGAGACTTAAAAATTATAAGCCAGCTTTTTAAGGAACCCCTTAAAACGCAAGGTATGTAAGACTCTTTAAAGAGCCACCTTTTTAAGATTCTTCAAAAGGAAAGAAACCAGGGAAAACTTACCTCTAGTCAATAAAACCTCTAGTCAGAGATTTGGGCGCTAGATGTTGTCTACATGGTTTAATTTAAACAGATACATCCCCATGACACGCTTGCATCTTGTCTGACAGAAATAAAGAAACCTGTCACATTCGTAGACGCTTACTTTAATTTGGCACGGAAACTAAAAGCTAGGGTCTTTCGATTAACGATTAAAAACTACTTCAGTCCTAATTAGATTGATCAACAGACCTTTGTACCGTCATCGAAACCTTGGAATTGGTCTCGATTAATAGCTCTAGCCCACGACAAAATATCATTGTTATTTCTAGTTGTGAAAGCACAAAAAGTGCAGGTCAAGGCGAAACGACGATAAAAAGCTTCAATAAATTCGCGTGACCAAGACTTTTAGCCACAAAAATTCTTGACTACCGCACAATCCCCACCGTGAATGGAAGTTGCCCGGAGCGTTGACATAAAATAGGCTGAAATTAAAACGATAAGAAAACATAAACATGGTCAAGAACGCCCTCGTGAGCTGTAATTAATACTAGCCTCATAAGATCCTGACAAAAGTAAAGTGGTGCAATGGTCTGAAAGTGACACTTGATCTTCTCCGAAAGCCCGAGAAGCAATTTCCTTTCGTAGGGTTTTTTCAATTTTTTTTCTTTTTTTAATCGGAATAATCATTTCCCGGAATCCCGACAATTCATCACCTTAGGAGACATAAATATTTCATAGGAATCGTATGAACGAGAGTGAATTTCGACCCGAAGGCAACCCAGCTATATGCAATGCTTGTGTATTTAATTTTGATTTGTGTATTTGGCAAGACTTGTATTTTAGAAATCCATAGCTGAGCAACTTGAAATGGTCGGCATTTCATGTTATCAACTGTGATGACCGAAGGGTATATATTGGTCGGATGCCACAGTTCTTTACACACTCCTTTGAAAAGCAACTAAGTCAACAGATCGCACTTAGCCTTGTTGGCGGTGCGAATGGCGGCGTCTGTTTCCTAGACAACACACCAGCACACAGCTTCCTGATGTTCTGTTACGTAGTATCAATCATATTGGCTGGAGATGCTTTGAACAAATCGACAAAAAAATCCTTCATCTTGGCGAAATTAAAAAATTTAAAACAGCAATGAAAAAATATAATATGCGATCACACATCGCGCACGCATGACGGCATGCCCGTGATCGCTATGAGCTGCTATGGCTACCGATTTACTGCATGAAATCGAGGCCAAATTCCAGCCAGTCAGTCCGTCGAAAACGTCAAAATCAACTGGCATCGAAAGCAACCTCATCAAAAAACAACGCGAGAGATCTCGAAAAACAACGAAAATAGTATGCGTTCGGTCGAATGCAATAACTGATCGAACGTCAGGAAGACAACTGGTCGATCAACCTCGTTTCCAGGGTCTCCATCTCATTGACAAAGAGACCCTGGAAACGAGGTTGCTGATCGATAAATCAGTCAGTATTAAGGACGCAACTGATCTCTAAAGCAGTGCAACTGATAGAATATTAAGCACACAACTGATTCATAAAACAGTACAACTGATCGAATGTTAGGGACTCGATTTCATGAAATAAATAGAATAGATGTTGGAGATAACTCAAGTACCACCCCATTAGAAATCTCTAATGTTCTTAATTATCACTTTACTCGCGTTGGGCCTAAATTAGCAGGTAATATTCCCGAAACTAGTGTTTCTTTCGAGGATTACATTACGCCATCAGTTTCTAGTTTTACCCTGAACGAGACTCGCTGCGATGTCCACTGGATGTCGTTCATCGTTTAGTGAGTTCCCTTCGAGTCGACAAGGCTACGGGCCTAGATGGTATTTCTGCTAGGCTCTTAAAAAAAGCTTGTCCTGAAATTTTGCCTTCTCTCACTCATATAATCAACCTATCCATTAGGTGTGGGTGTTTTCCAGACGAGTGGAAAGTATTACCTTTATATAAGGAGGATATTAAGTCTTATCCTAATAACTATAGGCTAATATCTATTCTACCGGTTGTCAGTAAAATAATCGAAAAGGTTATTTTTAAACACCTTTATGAGTGCCTAATTGAAAATAATTTGCTGACAGTTTCTCTAGGGGGTCTAAGACCCCTTGTAAACAGTGGAAATTACGGGAAAGACCCGGGAAAACTTACCTCTACTCAGAGATTTGGGAGCTGGATGTTGTCTACTAGACGACTATACATGGTTTAATTTAAACAGACACAACACCATGATACTCTTGCATGTTGTCTAACAGAAAAAAAAACCTGTGACATTCGTAGACGCTTACTTTAATATTGGCACGAAAACTAAAGATAGAGTCTTTCGAATAACGATTAAAAATTATTTCAGATCAGGCAATAATAATAATAATAATAATAATAATAATAATAATAAAATTTATTTATACCGCGCAAATTCAACTATGCAGTTTTCAAATGCGCCTTACAATAAAAGAAAAATATATAACACTATATAGTCAAAATAACACGAATGAATGATTATCTAGTCTATAAATTACAATACTATATCAGAAAAAGCTTTTTTAAAAATATGAGTCTTCAAATTACGTTTAAAAACTCTAAAATCAGAAATGCATCTAAGATCTAACGGAAGATTATTCCACAGTTTTGGTGCGGCGGCCACAAAGGCTCAATCGCCAAGAGTAGGGAGAATCCTGAAATCTGGATTTGAAAGCAGATATTTGTTATTTGATCTGAGGCTGTAGGAAGAATTAGGTTTAAAATCTACGAGAGATGATAAATAATTAGGAGCTGTACCATGGATTGCTTTGCGAGTGATTATAATAATCTTATAATCTATTCTAAACGTTACAGGTAGCCAGTGTAATTTGTATAGTATAGGTGTGATATGGCAATACCGTGGTGCTAGATATAGGACTCTTGCAGCTGCGTTTTGAACACGCTGCAGTTTACTGAGAGCGCAGTAGGGTAGTCCGTATAAAAGTGAATTACAATAGTCCAATCTGCTTGTGATGAAAGCGTGGATTAATTTATGGGCAGATTCTATACTTAGATATTTTCTGACGCGTCTAATGTTGTGAAGATTAAGAAAAGCACTCCTACACGCTTTGGTTATGTTGAAGTTCAGGTTGAAATTGCAGTCAAACCAGGCCCCTAAGTTTCTAAGGGGTTCCGTGCTCGGAGAGATGATGGATTCGCCAATAGTTAGAGTAGCGCGTTTAGTTTTCTGTAGCTGTTCCCAATGAGCATGAACTCTGTCTTGGAATCATTGATCATGAGTTTATCATTGATCATCCAGTTACGGATGTCACAGAGGCACGCTTCCATTGCTGCAATGGCGGCGTCTTGATTGGAATCATCATTTGGTTTGAAAGCCAGATAGATACCAGTATCATCAGCATAACTGTGCGCTGTTGGGAGGTGCTAGCTAATCACATCAAATAGCTCACTGGTGTAAAGGGAGAACAGCATTGGGCCGAGACTGGATCCCTGTGGCACACCAAACTTCAAATCAAAACTGTCTGACTTTGCACTGCCGATTACAATACGCTGGGATCTATTCGACGGATAGGATTTGAACCACGTTACTGCTTGATCTTTAATTCCAAATTTGTATTCCAGGCGCCGCAGTAATATGTCATGGTCTACTGTGTCGAAAGCAGCGCTTAAATCTAGGAACAGGTTTATCCGTTTGGCCATAATATATGCGAAATCGCAATCAAGGAAGTTTACAATACAAATACAATACAAGACCAAAGGACAAACCAACCCTGTTTCAGTCTCGATGTATTATATACAAAGTAAACTGCCTTGATTGCGATTTCGCATATTATGGCCAAAAGGATAGAGCTCTTGCCACAAGGCTTAGTGAACATGGAAGAGCTGTCGCGTTTGCGACGGCACTTCTGAAATTGAGCAACACGCAAACCAATTTGGCCATAATGCGGACTTTGACCACGCCACTTTAGTTGACAAGGCAGTTGACTATCACAAGAGACTTTTCCTGGAGGCTTGGCATTCAAAGAGGGACCAGAATGCGGGGAATGAACATATAGAAATTCCTGACTGCATAATGTTCCTCGCCTCGCGCAGAGATCACGTGTACTTGTAGTCACGCACGTACGCAAATGTGAACCGTTGAAAGAAGCTGTCGCTTTCTTGTCAAATTCAAACCGAGGATGACCGAAGGTTTTCGGTCGAAACGTGTTTATCAAGTTTTTAGTGAACGTCGTTTTGACGTTCAAATAAGTCAGTGTCCAACATTTCTTATAGTCATTATGCAAATTCCTGACTGCAATTTCAGCATATTACCATCTACATGTAGAGCTACATGTATTAAAGTCATTAGATCTAAGCAAAGTTGTCAAGCACCACTTCGACTTCGACCAATACAAAAGCGTCATCTTCATATATAAGTTCTCTGTAGATCTGATCTTTGGAGCAGGCCTTTGAGGTTTTAGTACTCCCACAACCATACTTCCTTATGTACAAAGTTGGTGTAGGACATTCAGAGGTTCTATAACCTCGTACAAAATTATTTCAACAGACCTTTGTACTCATCGAAATCTTGGAATTGGTCACGGTTAATCAGGGGCACCCAACGACAGTATATTTCAAAACCACTTAAACATAACATTGTTAAACGTATTTTCGTATTTTAACGGTAGATATAGGCATATTTTTATCCCCTAAAAAATTTTCATCTGTTCGGATGCCCTAGCTGAAAGTCTAGTGATCCGAAAATTATAGGGATCAAAATTTACCTTTTCGAAAATTTCAGCCAGAAAAAAGGCTCCCGAAAATTCTAGGTGACTTTTTTAGGGGTAAAAATCCGTTTAAAATGGGCAATTATACCATGTTTTAGATGTTCGAAAATCCTAGGACAGGCAAGCAAACTAGGAATTTTACAACAAATGTTCCGAAAATTCTAGATCTCAAATCGTCTTCCGAACAGATATTTTCCGAAAATTGACGTTGGGTGCCCCTGGTTAATAGCTCTAGCCCTCGACAAAACATCATTTTTATTCCTGGGCGAGAAAAATCTTGATATTCCAACATGAGGAAGAATCTTTTTCCGCCCTGGGTACCTTCAATCGTTGTCACAACCCCACACAGCACAATGATCTCCACTTGGCATATTTCCAATATTATTTGAATTGCTGAGTTTAGAAATTGGCCAAAGGCTAGCCCATACACACGTAAATACAAATGAAAATTCTTTATTGAGTTATTTTCTCCAGATTTATTCCTAATTTTGTAATATTTTGGGACCATTTCACTGTGACAATAGGCCTTACGCAAGCAAGGAAGTTAATCAGCAAATTTTATCTCATATTTCACGGTTATTCAAACAAAAGCTTACACTTGCAAGGTGTCAGCATTTCTCGAATCGATTTCGGGCAAAAATGTGTGAAAAAAAGCGTTGATCTCTCTCCAAATTCTTTTTTTTTTTTTTCGGACGTAGAATAACTTCCGCCATACATTTTTTCACAGCGACTTGCAATGTTTGCCCCCTGGCGATCCCAGAACCCTTTGCGTATTAAGCATACTGGCAACTCATTTATTAAACCATGTAGACAATATCCAGTGTCCAAATCTCTGACGAGCGGTAAGTTTTCCCGGGTTTCTTTCTCGTAATTTCCACTGTTTACAAGAGGTCTAGACCCTAGTCTTAGTTTTCGTGCTACGAAAGCTAAGACCCGGTCTTAGTTTTCATACTACGAAAAGTAAGAACCAGTTCGGTATACGGTCATTTCGTTCCATGGTCAGATCCATGGTCAGATCGTTCCAATCAATAGTGAGTTCGTTCCACAAAAAAGTCAGTTCGTTCCACATATGTTATATATATTTTCTAAATGTGTAAATGTGATCTGAGTAAAGAGTAGCGATCGGAACACGAATGAAAGTACTTTCACGACTATTTACAAAATAGTGAGAGCGTCGTATGTTAATTTCACTATGCATTGCAGAACGATGTGGAAACTATTCACACAATAGCGAGAGCTTGTGTTTGTTGATTTTTGACCACAACACAAAAAATAAAATAAAATACTGCGTAGGCTTTGTCTTTGTTAGCTCGCTCGACGTAACTGGTTGTGGCGCGCGTGGGTCCCGATAAAAAATCTTGGTCCCCCGCACAATAGCCGACAAGCGGCCGACAAGACATTTTGCACTGTCCGACAAGCTCCGATCTTGTCGCAGACTTGTCTTAATTCACCGCACACTGGTCGACAAGTGAAGATTTTTCGTCGGCCTTTAATTACAACAGACTTTCTCGATATTTTTCAAGTCTATTATTAATAATTCTCAAACTTATTAATAATTCATACGTTAATAAGCTAATTACATCGCCTCATTCTGGTGACGTGGACGCGTTTGAAACCCAATGAAACACTACTTGTTGATTCAATAAATGAATTTCAAACACACGTGTTTTGAAATCAATTAACGGAAACGAGTGCGTGGTTAAGGTTATTCCCTGGTCTTGCATTGCGCAACCCTACTGCGCATAATTTCTTACATCATTGGCGCGCGGTTCAGCTCGCGCACATTGATAAAATGGAGGATTTTCATTGACACCAAGCTTAATACGCTAAGGGATGTTTATTTTCTCCTGAACGAGTACGGTGACCCCCATATTTTGTGTAATATTGTTGCTGAAAACAGTGTCTTCATGAAGTAGTAAAAATATCAGCTAAAATTCAACGGCCAGTTCTTCGGCAATTTCATAAAATTGTGCGGAGGGAGCCATTGCCAGTCGAACAGCCCACACTTACTTTGTGTTAAGCACTCAAAAAGGTATTCAAATACATTTTTCAGGTACGTAACGCAAATTAACCGCAAAATGACACCAGGCTCTGCATTATATCAGGGATTACATTTATAAAATCGAGCTAAATTTGTTAAACATTGAGTATGCGCGGCAATTGTCAAAGTGGCTTACATAGCCGTATTCGTCAGCGTCGCACCATGGAAACGAACACAGTGTCTCCACTTTTTTATTACATTTTTATCATCTCCTTGACATGTTACAACAGTGTGCGAACTTTTATCGGAAATCTATAACAAGTTCTAGGGAATCACCGTTCGTCAATAACTGCACTGTTAATAAGCGGGGGCGCACATTTTTACAATAAAACAAATATGAATAAGGGAATTATTGCCGCGTCGTATTTTATATCTTTAGCACTATTCCCATACAAAACACTAACGCGAAAACGCCGGATTGTGTTTTTTTACTTTCTCGTTCCCGGATTCTTCAAGAAACTCAGCGGCCCTGGCTTCCATGCAGGCGTGGTATCCTTCCCTATGGTAAGCACTGAACATGGCGGGTGTAAAGAACTGATTGGCAGTGATGTGATTTGGAAACACACCACAACACGATCCTGATAAACGATGTAGCAAATAAGCATGACAGCATTCGCAACAACAACACGTTAAACGATTGACTTCTTCAGATTCTACAGCGGGTCCAGACCCCCAAACGTCCGCCTCGATATCAATCTCGACGTCATCGGTTACATCTTCCCACTTCCTGTGTTGTTCGGAGAGACCGATTTGAGGGTGGCGCGGAAGAAGGTAGAGAATTTCTCCTTCTCCGACCCTCTCTTCTACACCTTCGTCCGAGAAATTGAAGTATTGAACTTTAAATCGATAACTCCTCGGTTTATTGCCCGGCGGTATGTCGACGATCATTCTTCTGATGTCGTTATAAACGTCTTGTCCGTCCATTCCAGTGAATGAGCAGTGAAGTTTATCTCGTGCCTGGCTCAATGCGTGGAGAAGAGAATGGGCGATGCCCAAGCTCTCATTCACAAAGCCAGCATTGATGACAACAATTTTCTCCAATCTTCGTTTCAACAAGGGTAAAATGCCGAGGTTTTCATCGTGGCCGCCATCGCTTAAATAAAGAATAGGAGGAGGTATGGGTCCAACATTGACAACTCCCAAATGCTCTCGTAGAAATCTCACGTGAGAAATATGCACGATACACCACCTGCACGTCAAGGAAACATATACAGAATATTGTAAGAGAGCTAATTAAGATGTGACTTCTTTTCCCGTTGGCAAACGTTGTTTGCTATTAACGTCATAATTTACTATATTCGTATTCTCAGTATTGGACTGGAACTAGTTTGCAATGGAGGCTAATGCGGCGGCATCTTTTCAAATGCAAATATTTTTTAATATATTCGCCCGCATTAGCCTCCATTGCAAGCTAGTTCCAGTCCAATGTTGAGAATACGAATATGGTCTATTGTCTCTTTTCCGTTCGTGTTCGAGGACATTTTCCTTCCGGTCGAGTTGTTTTCACAAAGGAACCTCAAACGAATCAATGTCAACATTGTCCCCAGGGTCTTCTCGGTTCTCAACATGGCGGCTGGCCACCGGTTTAATAAAGTTTGCAAAATCGACAGCAACCACTGCGTGTGCTTTATCAGTTGTTTCAACTTACTTTAATACCTGTTCCAAAAGCTTATCAACCAAATAAAACCAACGTAGCACGAACTCTTGCTTAAACAAATTAATATTCTCAATACCAATAAAATCTTATCTTTCTAATGTAATCCGTTTCGTCATCCCCAGGGGAGTCCATACTGCCTTACCTCACGAAGGTTTGCCAACATCCAGGACTTTTTGCTCCCGTGGGCATAACTGCAATCAGCATAAGTAAACAGAAGAAAACCAAAAAGAAAATCACCGCTATTTTGTTCCAGTCCTCGCTCCCACCCAAATATGGAATCATGGGAAGCAGTATTACTGGAAGCGCGAGGACAAGTTGAATGACAGCGGCTATGACCTAAAGAAAAAAGTTAAATGAAATGTTTATGCTTGCAAACTGGCGAGAGGAAATCACTGCCCTCTTGGAAAGAGCGAAGAAATGTCTTATTGTTCGACAGCAAGAGAGGATAATGGTCATCCTCTCTTGTCGGCAACCATTAACGACAACGTTTCAATTTCACATGTTAAAAATTATTTGCTTAATTCAAGTAACGTTTTAGCTAAAACGGCAAATCACCCTTTTATTGGTAGGTTAACAGCCACCTATATGGCCTAATTGGATTAGGTGCGAGTTCCCCGACCGTACCGACACGCAGTCTTAAAATAACCTAGGAGAAAGTACTGCCCTGCTAACAACAACAAATGCTTAAAATTGGGGATAAGGGCTTGAAACCGTAAAACCGCATCCGCTGGAGTATAAATTTTCTTTAGTATCTTGTACTGACATTCCCTCAGTAATTTAAAACTGTCGTTCGCTGGTAATCTGACTATAACTCTTTCCAGGATTTACTACGTTTTAGCCCTGTTCTATCGTGATTGAGAAGGTTTAAAAGCCGGGTTGATTCCGATCAATGAATGAAAAATGAATGGGCTACTGAGTGAAACTAGACTTCGTACAGCCCGGCATCCGTCAGCCTATTTTGTCAACCTTGGTATCTTAGAATCGACATACCTTAAAATACCACCCTCTCCATTTTGTGTCCTCTGCGACAACTGATTTTCCAAATCCAAGTCCGAGTAAGACTTGCAAACTGTTAATGGCTTCTACTTCACTCTCATACTTTCCCATGTGATAGGAAAGTGCTGCAGCCGAGGTCGCCATGGCTTCAGACAACTCTACATCTTCCGGGTGGAGTCGATTTTCAAACTGTTTGCCATCATCTTCGTTGACGATTGTTTCAACTCCAGAGGGTGACATGGTAAGGGGTTCGAATGTTGGTTTGCTGAAAAATGAACAACAAAATTATTGATTAAATAATTCTGAAGTGTCATCCAGTGGCCGAAGTTCGTTTGTTTTTATGCAATGTTTTTATTAGAAGAGAACTGTATGCACTGTCACGCTTTTTTGAAAAATAAGGATTCTGAAAATGTCATAGAATGTATCAGAAAAGAAGTGTCATTCTCTCCATCGTACTGTCGTGAGGTGTCAGTAGTCACAACAGTGACATATCAATACAGGGCGGAAAAACTCTGTTACCTTTTCGAATTCTGAAGTCGCCATTGATTAACTGTCACGTTACAGATGTACTCTGGTACCAAACCTGAAAGATCTGCCAGGGTCAAAGGTCGATTTAAGCTCTCAGCAGGGCTTTTAAAAGTACACAAAGGAAACGCGGTTTTGCACGCGATTTCCAAGAAACTTGTTGCTGCTCGGCTCTCGGGTGAGTAAAAGGCCTTCTGCAGACGCCATCTGGAAGAACGACATGCAGTACAACCGATTTCAGCTCCAACATTAAGGAAATGAACATCCGCTAGGTATCCTATTCAATCATTCTGTCAATCATTTCAAGGCAAGTCAAGTCTATCTGCACGATGTCGACGCCTAAAACATGTTTTTATAAGAGTTTCGAATCTTGGGGCTACGTTTCGAGAACTTGGAAAACGAAAAACGTTTAAAAACAAAAAAACGGTGAAATAATGAACTTTTGTACATCCAATGAAGATGATTCGTATTTGCTTAGAGCTACGTCTAATTCATGGTGTTCGAATCGAAACCACTATAAGAAATGAAAATATGAAAAACTTAATTGATTGAACCGAAGATAGCATGTAAGGACAAAATCGTTTTCAGAATTCAGGCGTTTTGAATGACGTCACAGTGGCCTTTTTTGTGTCCCTGAGCAAAAAAAAAGTGTCTTTTTCTTTTGTCAGAGTTGAGCATGAAATGAACTATTTTGTTTAAAAAGATTTCCGCTGACCAAGTAAGTTTTGCTTTCTCAATTTGTTCATAGAGGCTGATGAGGAAAAAATAACCAATTGAATCTATGATCCTCGCAGTCAAGAACGCAATTTTAACAATTGCGCAGAGAAGCCTGAAAAATGCAGGACTTGAACGGGGTTTGAACCCGTGACCTCGCGATTCCGGTGCGACGCTGTAATCAATTGAGCTACTAAGCCATTTACGTTGGGAACTGATCATTTGTGGGTTGTAATATTCCCGTGATGAATGAATCAACGACGATACATGATTTATTTCATACATCATTACGTTGTTGATTTATTCATCACGGAAACATTAGAACCCAAAAATGACCAACTCCCAACGTCAAAGGCTTCATACCTCAGTTGGTTAGAGCGTCGCACCGGTATCGCGAGGTCACGGTTTCAAACCCTGTTGAAGTCCTGAATTGTTCAGGATCGTTCAGGCTTCTCTACGCAATTATTAAAACTGCGTTCATAAATGCGAGGATCATAGCTTCACTTGATTTCATATCTGCAGTTCAATATGATTTCTTTCATAATACACTTCATTGTTGAGGACAAAATAATTTGCATCTGTAAAGATTTAGAGATTTCAAGCTAAGCTTGAAAGGTTAGCTTTCTATTTCGCCGTGGAGATCAATTTACAGTTATTTGCTCGGTCGATTTAACCAAATTCCCTTAACTGAGATTCTACAAGCACCAACCTGTTGTATGCATGCAGAAGGCTCTGCTGGTATAATATAAACAGGGGTCTCATCCATATCAGAATTCCAGAGATCCATAACAGGATATCAAATGAGAATTCAGTGTAAGCTATAGACAACACATCGGTCTTATAAACTCTCCACTTGACGACGTAAGCGTAAAGATAGATTATCATAGCGAATGATGCTTTGTTTCTCAAAGGAGGTATACCAAGCCATAAGAAAATGCTTAAGACAAGTATCAGAGCATTAAGCCACATGGGAGTGACAACTATATACTGCTCAATAAACCAAGGAAGGAACATCATTGCAAACGCGAACCCTGTAACATTGAACAAAACGTTGGCGAGGGGTTTTAGAGATGGGCCCGCCGTATTCTTGATGATAAACAACAGGAGGAATACAATGAAAGCGAAGGAAAATTCCTTGAAAACCGAAGACATTCCTGGCCCTAATTTGGGTACACATTCGATCGTTTTTGTCTTGTTGAGAAAATTCGACACTTCAAAGTTTTCAGCAATTTCAGACGAGGTGAAATTATGAGTTTTAGCATCCGGGCAAGTGAAAGAACTCCGCAGCAAATCACCAATCAAAAAATCAACGATGTAAGCCGTTGGAAAAGCAAAACTAAACCAGTTGATGCAAGGGAAGATCACCGAAAGGAAGAAAATGAGAATTAAAAGGGAAATCGCGTCAAGGAGCCCTTGCAAGGGATTTTGCCAATCACAAAGAAAACCCGCCTTTATGCGCATGTTATCAAAGAACTCCTTGTGCCATCTTGGGTCATCCTGCTGCTCGTTGCGGTATTTCCAGTCCAAGTAAGCAGTGCCTGTGTAACCACCCCCGGACACACAGCTGAGGTAATCTGGTACGATCCTCTTGTGTAAAAATCTGCGCAGGACCCCAGAGCAGAGTGCCGCTGACCGAATACCACCGCCAGAAAAGGCCAAACCAGTTTTACTCATTCTGTAAAGCAAGAAGTCCAAATTTTTATTTATTACAAGTATGTCTTCCCGAGTCTGGCTGAAGTAAGATCAACCTTTGTATTTTAAAAGTGTATAAGATCATTCCTGACAACTTTAAGGTACGCTGTCAAACATGCGAAAACTAGTCTGCGAAATTCGCAAGATTGATGAGCCCGCGAGTGCCTACTGTTGGAGTCAGCAAGGAAGCTGCGAAGAACTTTTCGAGTGGCAAACAAACAAGTGAACCCCGCTTGCTGGCAGATTGATAAAAGCTTCTAAAAAAACAGTCTCTTCGGCTGGCTATACCAGGCAAATTTAACCCTCCCATGACTTGTTCAAAGGCAAATGATTGGTCAAACAAAAAAATATTTATCCTCACAGCCGTACAACCAGCCTTGCATAATTATTTTGTTTTTAGTCTAAATATCATTTGCTGGTTAGATCTCCCATAATTCGGCACTTGTACCGTTTGTTCAGTTGGCCCTTGCATAAAAAAAATTGTCTATTAGAACGGCAGAAGTTTTGAACGAAATGTGTTTGTTGTTGCTCGGATTTGCTAGCTATTCTCTTCACAACAATCCAAGCAGGGCAATCGTCTATTGAAATATGAAAAAAATACTGGCTTAACTATTGTCTAGTTTGTGTAAAAAACTGAGTCAATGAGTATTTTTCAGTATTTTTCAGATGGCTCGGTTTTCTTTGTTTTTAATGGCGAGTATGTTAAAGTATAATCTCTTCTTTGGTGTGACTACAAGGCTGGCGGTAACGATACGGTGTCTTCACAGGGAAGTGCGGAGCTATATTACACGGGAGAGCGGATAACAATTGAAATATCTTTCCCTAAAACAATACCCGGAAAAGTTTTCAAGATACGATGCTTCTAAACCAGCAAGAAAACAACTGGGTGAATCGCACTTCACAAATTTAAATTTACTTTTTTGAAACTGAAAGCAAATGTTTATTCGCCAGAGTTATACCTTCTTACCAATGTAACAGACCATTTCTGAAATAATAGGTTCGGTCAGTTCTAAAGGAACTTTGGTGCTGCGTCGGTCGGTAGCAAGGGAAACATGAAAATTAGTTTTTATACGACGCCGGAGGCCATTACGTTAAATTATATATATCCTCTGGTGCATTTCTATATCTAACATTTCCCTCTCCGGCGGACATTTAGAAATATGTTTTATACAAAATTAGTTGTTAAACGAAATAGAGAAAGGGGCCTACAGTAGCTACTGTACCTGAAATAACAGCAGAGTTAAAAGAGGAAGGCAGCCACATCAATAATTTATTACTGACATATCGCTGTTTCGTGAAAAACTCGGCATATTCATCTATTCAAAGATTCTTAGAAAACAAGTAGTAGTAGTAGTGGTTGTTATTGTTGCTGTTGTGTTGATAGAGCTCGGAATCGGAGTCGGATTCGCTTCGTTCGTTCATTTTCGTCACCCGTACCAATTACATGAAAGACCTTCACTTCTTTTTTTTTTTGACTGGTGCCAACCATTGAAACAAAGGAATCCCCTGACTTGCTTCCGTCGACATAGTGCACTAAGTGCTGTTGAAAAACGATTGGTTAAGATCTCAGGACCGAATCGATCCGCTAAAATCACTAATCAGGCTCAGAAAACCTGGTTGTGGTCATTGTTATTTAAGGTTTTTCCACCACAACATGGCAATTTGCGGTCTATCCTTACACCACGTGAACACAGAAAGCCCCAAAAATCTCGAACAAAAGTAATTCATCTTTCAACGAGGTACACTCTATCACGGTGGTATTTCGACCTTTATTACATCCATTTAGAAATCACTGGTGATCCTTGCGATCTGATTGACTCTCAGCAGTGCGATTTATTCCCAAATGGCACAATATTTTGCTCTAAATTGCACCATTTCCCCAGCCGATGAGAAAGGAACACTAAAACAAAACAACCAATCCGATTCAAGGTTTGTTTAAGGTAACCAATCAAATTGCAGGAAAATGAAGACAAAGAAAACCATTGTATGGCGAATTTTCCAAATCTAATTCCCAACTGGATCAATAAAATATTGGTACTAACTAAAATCCTGTATTTTAGCGATGAAATAATTATGTGTGATTTCTTAATGGGTGTAATAAAGTGGTAATTGAACTTCGTGTCGTGCAAATTTGGCTTGAAATCATACGTGTGATTTCAAATCGAACTCGCGCTGCGCGCTCGTTCGATTTTGAAATCACACATACGATTGCAGACCAAATTGAACTCCTCTCAGTTCAATTACCATTATTTATTAACTTGTTTGATAAAACCAATTTCCATGTTTCACTCTCCCACCCACACAGCAATACAATCTCTTTAGAAACTAGAAATTTGTTGAAAAAGAGTCTCATTTTCTGCCATTTTCAAATTCTAAACTCAAAATCTTTATTTCATCTGGATTTTTATCTATGCGAGGTTAAAGATGATTTAGAAATAAATCTTTTTAGAACTTACCAGTTCCCTAACGTTTTTGTTTTTGAAAATTTCCGAATTCCCACTTGCGTGACACTAGATATTGAAATCTAGTTTGATTGAAAAAATGGCCGGTTTTATACTAGAGACGCATAATCCGTCCAGACGAATTATGCGTCTCTCATGTTATCCGTCTAGTGTAAAGACGGGACGATCTGTGTAAGACGCATAATTCGTCTGGGACAAACTTGGGCAAACATTTTTTCTGCGTCTGTTAAATTCGTCTTGTATAAAGACAGGCACAAGACGCATAATTCGTCTGGACAAACTATCCAGTTTAGTGCGTCTTCGAAGACGCACTAAAGTAAATACTTCGTCCAGACGCATAATGCGTCTTGTGCCCGTCTTTAGACTAGACGAATTTAACAGACGCAGAAAAAAAAATTGTTTGCCCATGCAAGTTCGTCCCAGACGAATTATGCGTCTCTGGTATAAAAACGGCCAATATCTCTCGTTATTTTTTATTACTCCGCAGTTTAAACGTTTAAACGTAATAGGAGGTGTGTTTATACACATGTGTAATGTTTCGAGAGTGAAAAGTAAGCGCTTTCATGGCAAGGTGAACTCCAGATGTTTTTGTTGATTTCTGACCGTTTTTCCGTCAATCTAACAGAAACCGACAATCATGCTATCAAGGTCCCTGCAATCTGATTGGCCCGCGTACTCGCGTACGTGGCCCACTATGCTTTAATTGTCCACAAACGCGGAGACGAAAAGTGTTCGAGTAAATTTATCGAAGTGGAGAAAAATATCAGCCACTTTCAGCATAGTAAATAATTATTTTCATTGAAAACCACACAAGCAAGCTAACGCCATTTTGTTGTTTTCAGGGGCTTGGAGGGGACAGTACTTTTAGAATCACGTCCTTTGTAAGCCAATCACAATATTAACAATCACTCAAAACCACTGGCGATGAAAGTCAATTAATATTGACACAAAATCGAAGATAGAACTCAAAGTGATCTTTTCTTAAACAAAATAATCTTCTTGTTGACTTCTCGGTTTTCAGTTTTGGTTACGTAACGTAATTTTTGTTGGCTCGTAAAAAACTCAACTCGTTGTCTAAAATTTATTTACATCAAAGTTAAGGACAGCATATTTCGCTGGCGCCTTAGACTCACGGATATCCTTTTTAAGGATTGTAATTAATATACTTAACTTATATTTGACTGCGAGGTTGTGATCGATGTAAAAACAATAATACTGGATCGAAATAACAAAGGAGTGCATATTGACAACTTCATAATCATCAGGGGCACCCAACGAATCTGTTCCTCACATTATCTGTTCCCCAGAGGAATCTTGCGGGCTGGCAAAAATACAGGTGTTTCGATGAGCTGGCTGGGAAATTTTATTATTGATAGAGGTTTTGCCTGGGAATTACTGACTTTTTCTAGCATTTCAACCCGAGCTGGCTGTAGAAACTCTGAAGACTGAGGACGACTAAAAAATAATAATAATAAAAAAAATAAAAAATAAAGAGAATCCCTTCCCTCTCCCAGAGAGTAGTCACAAACATACGACGGCTGGTCAGAGTGATTGCGCTTGCGGAAAAAACCTGTTTTGTCCCGGTTTTGTCGCTTTTGTTAGGTCGTTTTGGATCGAGGGATTTGAAAGCGCTCGGAATTCCTGGCTGGGAAATAAATTTGATCAGCTGGCTTGGAAACCAACCAATTTTATCTAGCTGGCTGGGAAATTTCTTGTGTGTCTTGCTGGGAAAAAGGAACAGATAATGTTTTCCCAGCAACACCGAAAAACACCCGAAAATGCCTTAATAACATTTATTTTCATTAACTGGGGTATAATATTACATTTTACAACAAATTGGTCGTTGGGTGCCCCTGAATCATCGATCGCACTTAAACACTTTAACTACATTTAAAATCATGGCAAACGAATACATAACTCAAAGCCAAATCAAGAAACACACCCCCGAGAATGAGCGAGGAGGACAGAGTGACATTTTCAATCGGTTAAATATCTGTTCGGGAGAGTAAAACTGTCCTGCGATGCCAAACAGCTCTAGATTTCTTAACTGAAACATCATTTAAAAAAATAGCGTTTTCGGAGGGGTTATTTTTAGAATATTAGATACTCCAAAGGTCGGCTAGGAAGTTAGTAGCTCCAAAAAGATGAAGTTTTCTTAGCTTACAAAATTACTCTTTAAACAGTCTTTATCGTTAGCACAGACTTAACTGAAAAACCTCTCGCTGTCTTAGTAGCTCTTAGTTGAATTTCTTCGGTGCCCAGTAGACTCTCGCGTACAAAGATTGAAATGCCCTCACCTTCCTGCGCTGAAAACCGGTTTCGTATGACAATTTTGGCAAATGAGGCAATCCAGTTAATGGCTCTGACGAAGGCTCCGAGTCTAAAAAACGACGAGGATTCCGTAGTTCCACACGTACGTTTGCAAGGTTGTAATTCTTTCGATTTGCGACTCCTTGGTGCAATTTAAGACTAATTTAGCAGAGGCTCGTCTCTTCAGCTCCCTCTAGTTGCCGCCGCCGCGGCGGTTTTTATCAAATGGAATTTTCTTTGTATTGTGTCTTGTTGTTGGGGGATCAAGAACACGTTAATATTAAAATTTGAAGCAGTTTTATTGAGGAGATTATGGCGCAGTCACCTCCCACCAATGTGGGCGACAAGTACGTGTGACGGCTGAGTTTGTTGGTTCTCTTCTCTGCTCCGAAGGGTACTTAGGTTTTCCCCCTCTTCTCAAAAGCCAGCCTACGATTTAAAATGAGTAAATATATCTTGATTTTTTTTATTTCTGCACTGTGTCACCAATTAGAAATTAGACCTCCGGTGCTAAACACACTTGACACCTGAATTTCATTATTATAATATTATAGCATTCAATAGGAGACAGTCAGGAGACAGTTAACAACCCTGCATGGTTGTTAACGAATGCACCGATCGACCAGGCCTCAGTTGTTCAAAAGGTGGATAACGCTGTCCACCGCGTGGGATAAATCACTATCCAGCGGATAAACACTAGCAAAACACATTCAGTTATCTAGTGGACAATGATTTATCCATTAATTTGGATAGCGCTATCTACCCTTCGAACAATTGGGACCAGTTCTTGATCGGAAGAGAGATAAGCCGGTATCCGAGCGAAAACTCAGTCGTGGTACGACTTTTCTGTTCGCGAATACCGAAGTAGCGTTTGTAAAGTGGGATTTCTATGTTGTTTTCATCGAGCAGTCGCTTCATCTAAATGATCAGCTTCCGATAAAAATAATTGGAATCACTTTTAAATTACCTTCGTAACCTATATCAGTGATGATATCAGCCCATGCATATTTCGTGCGTTTCACACTTTGGCAGAATCATTTCTAGTAACAGTGACTTGAAATAACCAAAATTTGAGGTCACGTGGAATACGTTGGCATCGGACAATAAATTTTCCGAAATCGCTCTAAAGTCTATATCCTATAACAATGTTTCTCCAAGAACGTTTGCACTTTTACAGAACGTTCTGTAGCATTCTTCCTTACT
>NC_090891.1:39083515-39088515 GCF_036669925.1 Montipora capricornis | reverse complement strand
TTTTCCACACAGTAGCAGCTGTCATAGAACTCTGTTAGCGTGGTAGCCATCTCGTACATGAACTCACACAAAGTGTGCATCATAAGATCGTCCAACACGCGTGAAAGAATTTCTGGGAAGCGCACGATGCACTTGCCTAGTTTCCACTCTTTCGGGTGCTCCAAGGAGATTTCTGTGTTCGCTAAGCACGATATCAGGCTCTCGCGGTCGATGTTGGCTGTGCGCATGATTGACCTAATGCGAGTGTACGCGTAAAGGAGATACACCGCAGTATTGCCTTTGTCGTCCAACATCTGATTGGAGAGAAAAAAAAACCGAGATCTTTACTGTAAAGCTTCCTGAATAGGCCATTTCCGAGTTCATGTCTCCCTCATCTTCAAAGCGAGTCTAAGTGCGAAGTTTTTCTTATGAAAATTAGTTTTCATTCATGTGTAAAACAGAACTACTTATCATCACAAAAACTTCGCACTTAGACTCGCTTTGAAGATGAGGGAGACATGAACTCGGAAATGGCCTATTAGAGAGTATCAGTAACTCATGCCTCCTGAGGGTGCGTGACCGTTGCCACTTTACCCCCTCCCCCAAAACTGCTTGTCAACGTCGCTTGATGAGGGAAAACACTTTGCATTGCTTGGGATGGCGCAGTGGTAATAGCACTCGCCTGCCACCAATGTACGTGGCCCGAGTTCGATTCCCAGACTCGGCGTCATACGTGGGTGTAGTCTATTCATTTTCTACTCTGCTCTGCACCGACAGGTTTTTCTCCGGGTATACTCCGGTTTTCTCCTCTCCTCAAAACCAAAATTTACAGTGTCACCAACAGGACATTTGCATGATGACGCCATTTGACTACAAGTACCAGAATCCTTCAGGTTTCGCTTGTCTCATGTTAATTAGAGCTATTGTTATTTTTACCCCACTGGGAATACAAAATTTAAATATGAAAAGAAAAAAAACTGAATTGTGGTAGTTGTAGTCATATGACGCCATCGTGAAAATTGCCTATTGGTGCTCCAGCGCTAGAGGATTAGACACTTAAATAAAGTTCCATCCCTTTCCCTTTCCGCATTCATTGGTGCAAAAACAAAATTACAACCTTCACGTTGTACTGAAAAGAAAAAAAAAAAAAAGAAAAGATTAAAAAACAAAATGACACCTTAAGTTCCTTCGCAAAGTAAAGGCCAGCTGGGGAACCGCTTGCTCGAAGCCTGATTAGCGCTAACCGTTAGTTAAAAGCTATCAAAACCTACATGTTTCCATGGTATTTAACACTGGTTATCGCTAACCATGCTTCGAGCAACCCAGGCCAGTTTGTTGGAAGAAAATGGTATCACCTCACCTTGTCAAATGAAAACACATAGTCGTTAATTCTGTTGTGCGCAAGATCGGCATACTTTATGCAGCCGTAAGCAACAGATGCTTGAGCGGCTTTTAACTCCTCAGCATTCAATACCTGCCAAGAAAACGTTAATTTTCTTCTAGCTTTGCTGCTCACAGACAACTTAATATCCTGTTTATCACAACTCAGCATTTAATTACGAAACTTGCTTTGACACCCTCCGTGGCTAAAGAAAACCAATCCTTAGGGTAGTGAAATGTACTCAATTCCTTTCTTTGAACTCTCAAATCGTTACAATAAAAAAGAAGAGAGAAGATATAGCAATTTTAAATGGATTAAAATTCCGGACAATTACCAAAGATTGCATTGTTCCGGAGAGGTACACTGTAAATTCTTTCATTTTTTTTTTTAATGGGATCGCGCCAAAGCATTGTCTATACAATGAAGTATATATAGGTGGCGGACCAAAAGAGCGCCCAGTCTTAAAACGACTTCTAAAATAGCAATGCTTTTCCTGTTAAGGAGACAACTTCGCATAGCTTGTGACTTGCTAAGAACACTCTTGGAAGGTTTCTATCTCTTGAAAAGAATTCAAAACTACAGCCAATTTCAACCAACCATTGACGAAAACCGTAGCCTCTCCCGTTAGAATTTCCGGGAAAATCTTTCATTTAAAAGATCTTAAAGCTTTTTAATCATGAGAAGTCGAGATAGTTTAAAAAAAAAAGAACTGCGAAAGATGCGTAGAATTTTACCCGCGGACATTTCGTAACAATTACACGACGCAATATCCCTTGTTAATATTGACAAGCTTACCGCTCTAAAAAGAATGAAAACAGGCAGAATTACAGCTTTAGTTTAACAAGAAATAGCGTTTCTAAGCTATGCCGCGCTGATCCACAGTATTTTGGTCTAAAAACCCCGTTGAAGACGGTTAACTTTCAATTGTTTTGCTGGGTACTACTATTTCAATACTCTAAAAAAATTCGATTTTCCGGGAGGTTGTCTCGTTAGTTTAGTGGATATCGGAAACTGCAAGCTGAAGCCATCGATCCGGGTTCAACTCTTTGCTTCGCCTATAGTGAATCTTCTCAGCTTGTTTAAAATCTTTGTTTCGTTGAAGTAGATTTGAAGTCTAAAGTAGACTGAACGTCGTATAAGTTGAATAAAAAAGGGAAACGTCAGTTTGAGGGATGGAAAGGAGTGAAAACCATTAAACCCAACGTTAAAGGTAAGACCTTAGACAGCAAATGACCAGAACCAGGTTGCTGTCCAGCGGTTTTCGTTAAAACAATGGTTTGCTGGGGGTGCTCAGTCTCGCGGGCTCAGAAAACCTGGTTGTGGTCATTGTTTTTTAAGGTTTTTCGCGTTAAACACGACGTTATACTTAACAATAGCTGTGGTCACTCTAGCTCTTTTACACGTGGGTGAAAAGCGTTTGCCCACGGGCAAGGACTTTTTCGTGTTTAACCCCTTTCCCTAGACCGAAACTGCCCTAGGGTTATTTCCATGAATACACCAAAAAGAACAAAAGAACTTTCCATGACAGTTTCTGAACTGAAAAGCACGGTTTATCAGCTCCCTGAGATGGCTTGGCCAATCATAAAGCAGAACTAATTTGCAAGGTCAGTAAACTAATATCTAATTATATTTTACCCTGAGGGGAGTCTTCGACTATGTAACCGCATCCCCAAGGGTAACATGACACCTGAGTTGAACCAAACCCAAGCCATTTACCTTCCGAAAGACCCCAAACCCAAGGTGTGTGTGTGTGTAACCACAGCTATTGACTGTGCTTTCTAACAATGGGAAGCACTTGCTGCTACCACTAAACCTTGGGTTGAAAAGTGTGATACGAGGTTAAGAATGGAAGTTCTCTGGAAATGTAACGAGAGCCTAAAATATCACAAACAACAAACCTTGTCTCGCTCTTTTTCCTTTAGCTTATCCAGTGATCTCTTCAGTCCTTCGTCAAGAAGATCAAGGAGTCGAACAGTGTCGCCAGACCTAGTCTTAAACTTTTTTCTGCGGAAAACAATTTTTGATGAACGCGTGACAACCAACCAGTCGAGGTTACAAAAATTAAGAAATGGGTTTATCAACTGGATTGATATGGTAAATTGATTGACCATCGTAGACGAATTTGAAAGTTGACTTCTCGAGCGCTTGGAGTAACCCTCGCAACGTCAGTTTTCAAATATCTCTACGGTGATCAATAATTTACCATATCAACCATTATGTTATAGACCCATTTTTGTGTTTCTCTTCCCCACCAACACAGAACCTTCCCTGACCATACTTCTAAAGAAACTAAACTCCTTTAGAAAAATTAAGTGTCGAACTGAGGTCTGCAACCGGTCATGGGTTTTAAACCCTTAAATGACCAGCAGACCAGCATAGAAGGCGTACAAACAGTATTAAGGCAAACGTAATCGCAAGATCTCGCTTACTTGTCTTCTCCAAGAACGACCCCAAAGCCAACATGGTCAACACGTGTCACCGTCGGATTATACCAGTCAGCATCAATTGAAGCACCAAAGATGAGTTTAAAATGCTCACTCTGTAAGATCAAGCCATAATAAGAGATTATTTACTAGCCATAACGATGCCCACTCTTGACTGAAGTGTCCATTTTGCGTCGCGGACAATACGAAGTCAAACAGTCACATTTACATCCTAACTGTACTTTTTCGTAAATTTTCTGCCCGTACTACACGGAAACATTCGAACGCACTCCGCCAGTCTTGGACACAGCCTTCAAATTTGGTCTGGAAAAAATTGTTAAAATCAATCGCGTTAAAATTAGGTCCACCATCAAGTTGAGAACTTGCTTAAGTTTGGTTTTTTCCTCGGTGAGTAAAAAATGAATGGCTTCCAAGAACAACAAACTTCACAGTGTTGTATGGTTACAGTTAACGCACCCTTCAAATTACAGATGTTTGGAGTGTGGTTTTCTCAAACATCACCGCGAATCCTCGTGTGATGTCTTACGTGACAACCACTTTGTTTCGCAGTTGATTGAACAATATTGATTCGTTCTAAGGCCTCTACTCGTTTCTCAAGTGTCTGATGGAAAAGAAAAGTCTTGAAGAACACTACTGTCGCACAAATTTCACCCAACCTGACCAGCATCTGTGACATATATGAGCCAATCTCCATTTTCATCATGGACTCGCTGCTTGAGTGCGGCGAGATCTGATGTGTCATACGTGAAGCCTCCATCAGACTTGACAACTGTCAGAGGAACCTTCAGTCCCGGAACAAACACAACTTTACGACCTTCATCTTCGACGACTTTCCCTGAAAGAAAAGAAAGATATGTCTTTCTCCGTTGAATCTTGAGCCTTTCTTAGATGGTTTCAACAGCTATCAAACCAAGGTTGGGACGCGGGAAGTGACTCCTAATTATTTTTCCGGCATGACTTTCAACGTCGGCGCCGGTTTCACTTCCAAGGAGAAACAACTAAACACAAGCTTACAATGGCTTTTACAAACCTTTCGATTCCAGCTCGGCAACAATACCAGGCATCATGTTCTGGTAGAATGATTCTCCCCTCTCTATCAGGGTCACGTCCAGTCGGGTGTAAATCTTGTCAAATTCTATTGCAAAGGGAAAGAAAACTAAAAGCTTACAATTCCTTTTTTTAGTATGTTATCAAGG
>NC_090891.1:39066015-39081015 GCF_036669925.1 Montipora capricornis | reverse complement strand
CGCAATACATCATGACCAACAAATTCCAGAAGTCTGCACAGACTCTCGCCAATGATGGTGGACCTAAGATGTCCCACATGCATTTCCTTGGCAATGTTTGGAGAGGAAAAATCCACAACACATCTTCGTTTGAAAGGAACAGCTGGTGGTTGAACACCATTTGTGAGAATGTCTTTTAACATGGAAGACACATAGCTAGGGCTGAGGCAAATATTGATAAAGCCTGCTCCTGCTACCTCAACCTAAAACAGTTAATTTTGTAGACATTAAATTATTATTATGCAAATTCTGTTGGGTATATACTGACACTCCCTTGAAAGAGTATGATTAATAATTCCCTTCAAGGAGTGTGACCAACAGTGTTTAGTTTAACTTGTAGTATTAAGCTACTGGGCCTCTAGTATTAATTATTATATAATTGACTTCCACTTTTTTGTGGCAGTGCACTGTACAAACTCTCATTGGGTTGTAAGAGCATACAAGTGTAAGTCTGTGGTGGCAATAGGCCCGCAGCGCGTGCATAAATCACGAAAATAAACAAGTCTTTTGGAAGAGTGCTTGACTTTCAACAAATTAACCCCAAAATCGGCAAGAATTTGTGACGCTCATGAATAATAAAGCAGCTTCTATTTCCAAAATGATGGAATTTAACCTAGTGATATACTGTATAACCTTGTCTAGGAGAGTGAATTTTTGACTTTGCAGAAACAATGGTCAGCTTCATGCAAGAGTTGGACGATGGTGATCTTTGTGTTGAATTTGCACATTTCTTGTCAAACTTTATAACACTTGAAAGAAAAAAAACTAACAAAAACAAAAACCCGGTGTCTTGCCATCATTGACACAGATGTATCCTTTGTTTCGCGAGTTGTTAGTGAACACGTAAGATAACTTGATTGCAGGTGGCTGCTGAAATCGATGTCACTTTCGATTTTGTGATTTAATTGTGCAGCCAAAAGTACAATAGAAAAATTGAACATAGTAAAAATTTCCCAAAATGTTTTTTGCTTTTTCTATTTGCAGTACAAAATTTATGTTGTTTTCATGTCGCGAATTTTCTTGATGTCAAAATATTTTATTCTCGATCAACGCTTCCTAAAGACTCCCTTCTGCTCTTCCTAAAAATTGTGTATCAATCTTTATTTACTTTTGCATCACAATTTGTTTTGCATAAAGCAGGCAAACAAAATCTGTACCTTGCTTTGTTTGTATTTTTAAATGTTAAAATAGATTTTTCTGTCCTATGTTTCTGACAGCAAGTCGAGTATTTTGAGGTCTCCCATCCAGATACTAACGCTGCCGGACCCCTAGGGATTAACTTCAGTGAACTTTTGTCGTGAAAAGCTGTCAGAGGCTCACAGTGCACACTTAAACTTGCTGTGAAAAAGAAGTCGTAAGGGAACTTGAAAATGATCAACATGACGATTCCCTTTTATCTTCTTCAATCTTTCTGGGTTTAGTATTTTACTAGTAACCACATGTTTTCTCAGGGGACTATTTGCCTAAGATATCTACCATGGCACTATAATGATATACGGTACCAAAACAATATTGTGTACTATTAGAGCTACATATTACGCAAAGACAACTTGAATCTTCTGGAAAACAAAACACAACTCAGTTCAATTGACGGTTATGGAATAAAGCACTGTGTAAAGTTACTGCACTACCAGACATGTGCAACTCATGCTAATTTTATTTTATTTTACTTGATAATGATGTTAGGATAACATCGAAACGTCATCTTTAAAATTTAATTTTTTAGCTTTTAGTATGTTTAATAATATTTTATCACAGTTTTTTAATATCAAAATGGTTTCACCAAATCAGTTCTTCTGTATGTAATAGTATCTCTCCCTTAAAATGGCTTTAGGCAACTTGCAGGAAGCAGTGGATTCCTGTAATTAGGGAATTGAATTTACATACGGATATCCCAATGTATTATTTTCTCTTTGGTTACTGCAAAGGAGGAGATGAATAATAAGTATTATTATTCCTATGGTCTCATGACAGCTGGAGACAGCTTTGAACAGAGTTGCCTATCCATACCTTAGTAACATCTGACAATGACTGAGACAGAATAATACAACAATTTCCCTTTGCTATCTTTTAGCTTACCACCATAAGGGGAAGGTCTGGAAACTAAGTCCCTGAATAAAGCAAAGAAGGGTTGCATTACATAACTTGTATGTCATTTTGCCAACCTTTTGTAGAAGGTCATTCTGTGGTATGTTTGAAACAATCGCTGTAGCAATCTCACGAGGATTACTCTTTATTCCTTTGCCTTTGAATATCTGCAGGAAACAAATATAAAAAAGAAGGGTTTCATCAATCAGTTCATGTTTATTTGAAGAGGAGAATAAGGGGCACGCTTTGTGACGTCCATCTCCTATATTTCTAGATGCAAGTGAGGTAATAGTTGAGGAAAAGAAGGACACTTCATCATCGTGATAAATCCTGGAAACATCTGTTACATGTTGCATGCATGACACTTTTGCATGTATGAGGGAATTCAGGTTGGTTTAGCGGTTATTAACCACACCTCCCACCTCTGTGACCCAGGTTCAACCCTGGCCTTGGATCCTATGTGGGCTGTCAGTCAATCTCAATCTGACTCCTGGGGTTTTTCTCCCTCATCAAAATCGACCCTCAGTCATTTACATCCGGCTGCGGGCGCATACCCTCGATAGGGATAACCTCTGGTATCCTTCCCTTTCATTGAATAGACCATATTTGTATTCTCAGTATTGGACTGGAACTAGCTTGCAATGGAGGCTAATGCAGGGTAATCTTTTCAAATGCAAATCATTTTAATATATTCCCCCGCATTAGCCTCCATTGCAAGCTAGTTCCAGTCCCATACTGAGAATACGACTATGGTCTATTAAATTAATGAATAAAGTTGGTATTATTATCATCATCATCATCATCATCATCATCA
The DNA here is from genome assembly GCF_036669925.1 of Montipora capricornis. Lineage (NCBI taxonomy): Eukaryota > Metazoa > Cnidaria > Anthozoa > Scleractinia > Acroporidae > Montipora > Montipora capricornis. Next base: position 39,078,074 of record NC_090891.1, on the reverse strand, counting down.
TTATGATTATTATTATTATTATTATGTAGTCTTTGGATTGAAATGTTGTTCTTAAGCTACTGACTGCCATTACCTGGTTGATTGCCATAGCACTGTTACACTGATAATCTCCAAATCTTTCTCCCTGTGATACCTGCACAACCACCGGAGCATCTGGCAGATCAGGAAAGGCTGACACTATTGCTTTTCTAAACAACTCATAAAGTGTGAATTGACAGTTGGTCATAACACTTTTGGAGTTGGCCTTCTCCTCCATGATGCTCTAAAGATTTATACAAAGAAATCAGCAATGAAAACTCAGTTCCTCACTTGGATCTGTTAGAATACATTCTTTGCAAAATAATACTTTCACATAAATTGTATCAGAGTAAAAACACTTAGCCGTACATAATGTGGTAGAGTCATGGCACAACTGCCTGCATTGTTTTATCTTTGTTTTGTACTACCATTCTCTACAAATCCTAAAGACCAAGTGAGACTTTTTCATGCACCCAGTTAAAACCATTTTTTCCTCCTTATTTTATTTTGCAATAATGTTTAATTTGAATCAACACAACACCCCCTCCCCCTAAAAATGACATGGACCATCCCCAGACGGGGCTAATTTTCCGTGACTGCTTGTCTGTGGGGGTGCGCATTGTCTGATATTCGCGTTCAGTGGGGGAGGGGTGGGGTGTGGGGAAAGTAGCTTTAAAAAAAAGACACGTCCTATTGCACGAGATGGAGGTGGTAACAAAATGTCATCTTACGCGTTTTAGTGTCTCTACTTGATATTTCAGTTTGCTGTTTTCTGTGACCAGTTTTTCCATTTCCGGGTAAGCCGCGCTTTCACTTTCAGTCTCGGAAGCAGCAGACCCAATCTGCTGTTGAAGCGCTTCGATTTTCCTCTTCAAACTGACGATTTCATCCTCCTAATGGTGGAAAACATAACGCTGAAAGACTAACAACAAGAGGATACTGAAATAACGACAATCAACGTACTGCTACTTTCGCGCGTTTGGTGTACTGCTCCACTAGAGAGTCGCCCTCCGCCATGTTGTTATTTGTTCCACGTGGATGCTTTGACCCGTAAAAATCTCTACTTCGTGAAGAATTTGAACCGGGAATGAGGGACACACAAATCACTCGAAATGCTCTTTTCCAACCAACGGAAAACAAATTACCCTGAATGACCGATAACTTCATTCACATGACCGATAACTTCATTCGCAGAAAAGGCCATTTGCCAAACTTTCCACGAAATTTTGGCCTGGTGGCCAAGCCAACAACTGGCTACCAAGTCAAACAACATGGCGGGGAATACACGATCAATTTGTTTTTCCTTTAGCTTACAATTTTTATCCCAATTTTAAGAGATGTTAAAGCTTTGAAAGGGCTGAAAGCATTGTTCCAAGTAACTATAGAGGATGGGTACCCTTGATCAAGCACAAATCGGAATTTCCACCTTTTTTCCATCCCCACACCCGTCTGGTGAATGTGGTACAAATGGGCTTCCACTTACACCAAATTCAATTGTGATCTTGGGCCGATTTCAGCATCTGAGGAATCTTTATCACGAAAATGTCTGCCAATATCTTGATATCACGAGAGCGAAAAATGGTGAGTAAAATGAAATAAAACTCTTTACATGATTAAAGACTTAAATGTGTTTGTGGGTGGGGGAGGGGGAGGGGGGTGACAGAGTGTAATTTGTTGTTAGAGAAGGGTGGCAGGGAATTGTCTGACCCAATGCTTCCTCCCTATTATTATGAAATTATTGTTCTGGGGTTCCGTAAAATCCACGTGAGAAGAACTTGAGCAAGCATTTCTTTGCACATTTGTGTAAAACTACACGATCCTACAATAGTTTAAAATTAAGGCTCATTCATTCATACCTGAATGGGCGAATGCATGGAAACTCCAGAATATGCCTGCCTTCCATAACTGGATTATTTTAAAAGAAAAAAGTTATGCAAGCCAGCTTGCAGGGCAATCTTAACTGTCTGAAGGCATCCTGAGTCAGATTTTCTATTAATAATAATTATACATGCAAAATTTTCAGCTTGTTGATTGGCTGAGAGCACATAAATTAATTCCAAGCAGAATGCAGAAAAGTCACTGTCAGAAATTAATGCACATAGTTGAAATTTATTAAGAGCAATAAAGGTGAAATTTAAAAAAATTGCATGTACATATATAGCTGCATTAACAAGTAATCACATGATTTTTCTCATGCAATTTGGAATAAATAAGCTCTTGTAGAGTTTTTAAAGGTGAAATGACAAATTGCACTCGCTCTACAGGTTCATGCAATATTGTTTGACTTTGAAAAAATTTCCTTGTGCTTATTTATTCCAAATTGCACTCAAAATCATGTGATTACGTATGGTGGAGTTGAAGTAAACATGTTTTTTGGACCACCAGCAAGGAAACGTCCAAATGGTGGTTAGAGTGGGGTTCAAACCAAGAGCATCAGTACATATGTAGCCCTTGCCTGAAACACGAAGCTATGCAGTCTTTTAATTTTAAAAATTCTTCAACCAATACTTTCATTTCTTATGAATAGGTAACTAAAAGTTAAAGTAATTCAAAATGTTCATTTCATGAAATCTAGTTTCTCTATTCCACCCCTTTGGGAAATTTTAGGAAAAGCATAATCCATTGACATTATTTTTCACAGAAAGACTCATAGTTGCTGAGGAGTTTTATCCTGAAAATTTGAAAGCAGCAGTGAAGAGGAACAAACACTTAAGGTACGTTTTTGCCAATGACTGTGGGTATGTTAAATGGGAGTTCTTTGTTCTCCATATGAGAAATCCTTGTATTTTCAAGTACTTCCTCCTTTAATATTATGATCCAGAATACTTCCTTTCCGAGAGAACCCTTGCATTTAATATTTTTGTTGGAAGAAAGAATGCCTGAGCATATTAGTGTACCCGGGAAAACTGTGGCATCATGTTTTCTCTTTTTACTAGCAAATTGAATTCGGTAAAAGTTCCAAAACTATGAAATGAGTTGGTGACTGCGCTGGTTGTTGAAACATTTTGCAAACCCAAGACAACTTTCTTTGTTGTTAAGTCTTTGCAGCAAAATTGCATCCACTTGTACTATTAATATCCTCAATTTTTTTCAGCTTTAATGATATCAGATGCATTGCTTTTGAGGTTCTCCATGGCCTCTCTTTCCTGAATGCACATGGAATTGTGCACAGGAATTTGTCACCGGGAAATATTTGTCTCACACCTAAGGTAAACAAAATAAAAATAAATAAAAGCTGTGTTAAAAGTAGCTGAAGTACAATGTAGAAGTTCTAACCCTTTGACACCCAAACTGGCCTAAACCGGCCAGACTTACTCTGTCTAACGCCAGACGATTTTACTCGTTAATAGCCTGGAACCCCCGGGAGTCAATGGGTCAATTGTACTGCAAATTAGAATGACTTAGAAGCAGTTTTCATCTTCCTTCTCTCATCGTAAGATTCATTGTCATCATCGTTGTCATTGTCATCCTCATCCTTGTCTATTTTTCTAATCAAAGCAGTTTCAGCTAAGTCATGTGACCACATCCTAATTTCTCCTATTAGTTCCACATGCAGCAATCTCTACACTTCTTGTTAGCCATATATCTCCCTTTGACGAGTTAGCAACAGGCCTTATTTATTTAATAAATTTTATTGTGACTGCTAAAAGATTCATTCAGGGGACTCTTTTTAAGTGGACACCACTTCACAGAGACAGAGGATACCTCTTAAGGCAGACAATTATGGCTGGTCCTGGTTCCTACCTCTTGTTTTATACCTTTGTATTTACAGGTATAATTATAGTGAAGAGAATTAATTAAAAAAAAAAAAAATGAAAAAAATTATGGCTGGTCCTGGTTGCGTTTCTCTTGTTTCTCTGTAACAATACTCTGCAAGGTGGTCACTTCAAAAGCAAACCAATGCAAAACATAACCTTCCAAAGGGAACACTGTTCTTTGTACAGTTATATTGGATTATGGTCTATGTGTTATTTTAACCTGACCTTACTTTGGCTTTAATTAACACATTATTTTCATTTTGCTTTTACAAGTCAGACCTCAATTCAGTTGCAAAATCACAGGTTTATTATAAATCATATGGTGTAGATTTATACTGTTAGTAGTAACTAATCACTGTCTTCATGAAGCAGACCCCTGCAACTCTCTAATTCAAAAAACGTATCTGTACTTGGTCATAAGGCTACCTATTTTATGGAAAATCCATTGACTATTGTGGTACCAATTAAGGCACTCTTAAATAGCCAATTCACACCTAATTTAAAAGTGCCCCCAATTGGTGAGTAAAATCGTCCGGCATTAGCGGCATGCAGAGAGTAAAATCTGTAAGTCTCCCTCTCTTAGGTGAGAAGGGTAATAACATGCTGTATTTACTTTGTAGGGTCAAATCAAGTTGTCCAAAAGTGGTTTATATTACATGACAGGATGCGGAGCAAATGTGGCATTCCCTGTGGGGTAAGCTGTTTGAAGTTTTGGTAGCATGTACACTGTAATTACATACATGAACATGGAATAAATTCATGATGGTATTGTTGTATATTTTTAAAAAAACATATTTGTCTTATCAGTGGTGTAAATGATTCAAGATGTAAGACTTTTTGCTCGACTTCAGCTTGTTCTTCTGTTGCATTTAAAGTACAGTGTTTATTATCAAGGACAGTACGTATTATTATCGAATCAAATGATGTCTACTCCATTCCAAGATTTCCATTCAGGGATGTGTCATGTGCACGTAGATTGTTAAGGGTTAGATTAAAGAGGTTTCCCTTAGTCCTTGGGAATGACGCTGTCTCAGAAAGTTTGGTTAAAGGGGCTTGTCTCATTTCCCTTATTCGTTAATTAGGCTGACTAGAAAATGAGGGTACCTGCAGATAACACAAAGTATGAGAATTCAATGTAGGACGCATTGTTGAAAAGTAATTTAATTCTCCCACCACTACACTACTCTGCCAAGCAACAAATTTGCATTTTTCTCTCCAGTTGTCCAGAGTTTATGGCTCCAGAAGTAATTTTATCTGGTCAAGGCCTTTCTCCTTTATTTGGACCATCAGGGCCCAAGGTAGGAACAGCCTTAAAAGTGATAAGTATAATTTCACAGGACAAAACATTACTAATGTCCAGAAATGCCCATTACGTCTAAGCCTTAGCTACTTATTTCCAACAGTACGGTACAGGTAGGGGTAATTAGGTTAGTGTTATTCTTAGCTTAGGGTAAATGCCTCTGTTTATCCTTACTTGAGGAAGTGCGGGTCGAGAACAATTTGGCCCTTAGTTGTTTGTATTCCGAGACATAAGTGAAGTTGGAGAAAAGAGAAAGGGGACACTTCATAACGCTTATTGAAATCTGCGTACATCTAATTATGCATATTTCTGGACATATCTCAAGAAATTGGAGTTGCTACATGATTCATTTGGTGTTAAAGGGTACCTAAGTCAAATATGGCATTAGCTTTGACACCACCTTTCAGGTGAAATGGTAGAAGCTTCCTTTACCGGCCTGAAACTCCCATGCAAAGGCCATATCAAAAAATTGCATTTGGCACATGTCAAAGGTGTGCAAGACCAAGGAAAAGTGATCTTATTCCTGCTTTTATCCCATTTATAAGAGTAGGAAAATCTGTATGGAAAAGTTGAAAAATGTAATTGGGGTTAAGGAGGCTTGAAAGATAGTTCCTCCTTTTTTCACACAAATACCCAGTAAATATATTCTGCTCTTAGAATGATGTAATTATGGTGATCATATCAAGAGGAAACTTAGTCAGAGTATTAAGTACCCATCATAGATATCTCACATCACATTTTCTCCCAAAATACCATAGCAAATTATGATGTAAGGCATTTGTTTGAGCCTTAAAATCAGCATAAATTGTATTTTTTGAAAAAATGGGATGCTGAAATTTTCTCATACAGCGTTACCTGTTAATGTTAGAAATAATCTCTAACATATTTAATTAATTAAAATTTTAAAAAAATTGTAGGCCAGTTTTACAGAAAAATAAATTTAAAAATAAATTAAGTTAACATGCAAAAAATGAAAGCAATAAGCAGAAATATAAACAAGTGAAGTTGCACAATCAGGAAAAATGAAGGGTTACTTACAAGATCCGTGTGTGTGTGGAACTACAAGCTAACAAAATGGATTTAAATGACCATGGAACAGTTTGTGCAAAATTTTCGTAGTTCTCGTGAATAGGAGATGTATGTTTACATTACATCTGTGTAAGAATTTGAAGAAAAATGTGTGAAATCAGTGGTAAAGTTTATTATTTGACGTAAGCAGCTAAAGTATTGCGTGTGTGGCTCAGTACGCACACACACTCAGCTGAAAACCCTTTCAAGCCTCCTTAAGTCAAGGCTAAATACTTGTACATGTATCATGATTATGGATAGGTTTTGGTCAAATTCAGTCAGAAGATTCTTTTTTTGAAATTTTGTTTCAGGTTGATATTTGGTCTTTAGGAATGATTCTGATCTATCTCATTTTGGTAAGCAAAAATATAATATTGAAAGGTTTACAGTCGTATGTTGACAATATTTATTCAACAAAATTATCTTTCTCTCCATTGATTCTTTCTTGATAATCTTTTATACCCTTGTAGAAAGGAACATTGTGGGCAAGTCTGTCAGAGAGCAATGATGTAAAGAGGATTTTCTTTACAATACTATCTCTCGTCAAGGCTTCAAAAGGTAAATCTCCAAGTGGAAGGGGTGCACTTGTCCAAAAAGTTGGTTAGGGTGGGGACATTGAGTATTCAGAGGATTTCATGGCAAATTACAGGGGGACTGCAAAGCTTAAGGACTACCCAAAGTTACTTGCTGTAATATTTTTGTTATGTAATCAAATTACTCAAATTGTGTTGTAAATGGCAAAGAACAGTTTCAAGTTGCAAAATTGTTTTGCGAACTGCTAAAGTTATATTGCTATACATTTGTTAAGAAATCCTGTGAAATTTAGTGGCAGAAAGTGGAAAAAGTCTATTAGAGAAAATATGTCTAATAATTATTTGTTTACAATGTTAGCATTATAGAAAGCCCCTCAATAATTCAAAAGCAAGTGTTGTTTTGGAAGGACATTATTTTTCTCTAGTGTCTATGTGACCTGCCTTTGACAAAACAGAGACGGTGAATAGTAAAGGAAGTTTAATTTGTGTCAAATATTATTTCCACAGATTCCTCCAGAAATGTTCTTGAACTTGTTTTAGAGGACCATCAAGCATCAGAAAAGCTCAAAGTGGGTAATTCGCTTGACAATGTTAACTTATGCATGTATAAGTAGCTATTTTGTTCAAAGGGTAAATCGTGGAAGAGGATTTAAAACACCTTTTCAATTGCAGGACATTCCAGCAGATTTGACTTCATTCCTTAACATTTGCCTGGAGACAGACATCACCAAAAGGTATGGAACACCCCCGGGGGGGGGGGGGGTACTGCCATATATGGACTATATAGGTATGTGTCGCTGTGAAGGGTATGGTTTTCAAGCAGTTTACTCTAGCATAGAGTATATAAATCATAGCCTTTCGGTCCAGAATAGGGTATCATTTTTCACGAAACTGAGCAGTTGGTTAAAGATTTTATCAAGACTAAAGAAACCAGAAATTCCCACTCAAGAATAAAAAAAAATCAAATCGGCAAAGTTTAAGTTTACGTAACTCAGCCTCAACAATGTCAATTAATAACTATCATGAAACACCTCTGGGTATTATTAACTGTCGAGAATCGGAATTTAGACGGAAATCGGTGGGAGTTTACTCTAGTATAGGGTAGCAAAATTCAACTGAACTAGCTCTGGTATAGGCTAAGGGTTCCATGGTCCCGGCGGCACATCCCCACCCAGAAATTCCTAAAGTGCCCCCCCGGTGGAACACTTCTTATCGGTGGCTCAGTTGGTTGAGAATTACTGTAACAGTCTTGTAAATCTTAAAAGTAATTTGGTATCTGACCATCGCCAATCACTGTTTTTACGTATGAAAGTGCTGTGCTTTATTGTCATGTTTTTTTCGAAACACTTTCCACAGCTTAGTTACTTAACAAAAGGTCAATTAAGAGTTGCGCGAGAATGTCAACCCACTGCACTTGTAGATATTTCAACATCGCGCACGACGTGATTCCTGTATCGCGCGAACCGAATCGCGTCCTGCGCGAGGGTTGAAACTTACTTTTTAGCGGTATTGTAGACCTCAGCATGGAGAATGTGTTGATTGTGGAAATTAATTGATTAATATCATCTGAACTTTATTTTAAGTTGTTTTTGTTCTTTAATCGTCACGTTTTTATAATTATTGTTCTTGTAAGGCCTACACCCTTTGAGTTATTGCACCATGACGTGTTCTCTGGATTTGATAAAACAAAGGTAAACGCATAGCTGGAGCAACGGTAGAGAGGTATAGTCTACATGTATGTGGCAGCGTGGTCCAGTGATAAGGGTTTTTGCTTCGCATGCAGTTGCGCGGAGTTCATAGTAGGGAGCCTTAAGCTACAGTCACAAAGATTTTGGTTTTTTTTCCACCGTACAGAGATTCTGAAAGCTGACGTTGGATTCGCTCTGACGAAGGGCTAACGCTCGAAACGTCAGCTTTTAGAATCTCTGTACGGTGGCCAATTTACATTATCAACTCCGTTGATTAAAACCCAAATTTTTGTATACTACTTCCCCACCGACGCAGCACCACAGTTTCTTTAGAAACTACCCCTTCATTCTTAAGCTACAGTCATACGAGCAACAAAAATGTCCAACTTGTCTCGCAACATTGCAGCGAAACTAGTCGAAAGTCGATGTTGCGCGTGGTACATTCCACGCACAACCTGTCTCACAACAAAAAGAGGTTCGTTCTACTTTCTGCAACAAAATCAACACATTTTTTTGTTGCGAGACAGGTTGTGCGTGGGATGTAAAATGTGCAACATCGCTTTTCAACTAGTTTCGCATTAATGTTACGAGAGAAAATTACCGTAGCTTTAGCAACGACAACGGCGACGGCAACATGAACGTCACTAATTTGCATATTTAGTGGTCAAAAACAATAGCTTTGCGCGCCCTGCACGTGCATTTTTTATTTTTGTCCATTTCTTTGACGTAAAGATGAACTTTCATTTTCTCCCCTAAATTAGGCACCCCTTATAACGTTTTCATTCCTGAGGGACTGCCACACCTTTGTCATATTAAAAAACTTGGAATAGTCCTGAAGTGATTACAGAAATGAGAATTTATGTTTTGAGGTGACGTTGTCGTTGCCGTTCCCGTCGTCGTTGCTAAAGTTCCCTAATAGGGAACTTAAGCAACAACAAAGCAAAAACAATAGCTTTGCACGCCCTACACGCGTGTTTTTCACTTTTGTCCATTTCTTTGCCGTCGTCTGCAAAATAACAACGTGAAATAGACAAATTTGAGGTTTTATGAAGGACGTCAGCACTTGAAGATAAATTTTCATTTTCTCCCCTAAATAAGCGCCGTTCCGACCAGTGTCATTAGAGAGTTTAAGCAACGACGACGGTGACGGCAACGAAAACGTCACAAATTGTTAATCATTGTTTGAATGAGGACCAGAAAACTCGTATTCTAACCATGCACTTTAAACCTTTCTTACTTATCTGTGCATAAATGGTAACGTTCTTTTCAGATAAAGCTTGATAATGGATCCCAAAAATTTCCTCCTGTGTTTAACCGTCAAGATCTAGAAGTCAGAGATTATCATTTAAATGGAGACTTCTCTTCAGGTATTTAACTCGAGGAGTTTTATTGCTAAGCTAATAGAACCTCCAGTATTCCCTAAAGCCCCGTCTATACGAGCAATTTTTAAGTGACAAGTGTTGCGTGACATTTTTTGATCGTGTAGACGAGGAATTTGGCCAATTTTTATGTGACAAATGTATTTGCTGAAAAGCTGACGTGTTAGCTTTTAATATTGTGACAAATGAAAGTTGTCAAATGCAAAAAAATGCTCATGTAGACGACAAATTCCTTCCTCTTAGTGAGAGCCGTTGCAGAACGACCAGGCAACCTCGCCTTGTTTCTGCTTGATCTCTGCTGTCCAAACGCACTGCTGACCCACTTAATTGCGGATTGTCATCAATTATTTGTTGTGCTATATACACGATCAAATGTATTTGCCACAAAATTGTCATATAAAAATTGCTCGTGTGGACGTGGCTTACGAAAAGGTGCTGTGCCTAAGAAGAATGAATTCTAGGACCTTTCTGATTTCAGTTCCAACCCAATACCCCTGTATAACACCTGCGTCCAGAAGTGTTGGAAAGAAAAGTCAATCACAAGCCCTGTTAGCCTGCGTGGCAGGCGTTCGAAGGGGAGGGAAAGGTGAAAAGACGAGCGCTTCTTTTCACCTTTTCCCTCCCCTTCTACGGCCTGCCACGCAGGGTAAAGTTCTGTGAACCTCGTTTACCGCATGGAAGCGCTCTGGGCTTTTATACGAGCATAGACTTGCAATCCACGATATTCCATTTGCCTTACTTTGCAGATGGAGATGAAAAGGAAGATCTGTTATCTGAAAGGTCAGCTCAATCGAAACTTAATCTTTGTTTTTCTTAATACTCAAGTTGAGTATAAGGGCGCGTTTGATTGACCGTATTCCGGAATAGGAATACATGGAATAGAAGTTAGAAATCCTTCGTTTTTACGGAGATTCACATTAAAATTATCAAACACCTTCTAAAATGCTATTTTAAACATATCTTTATTATCCTCGTTGCTTCAAAAGAGCGAGACATACCGTTTTAAATCATCACACCACGTATTCTTATTCCGGAATAGGGTCAATCGAACGCACCCTAAATGTGACGATCTTCCCTTCCTTTTCCGGCTACCGGATGGACCTTGTATTTTTTATTTATTTATTTATTTTTTGATTGCGAAGTGTCTAAATGGGCTGCAGCCAGTCAAAGTTTAATTTAGCGCTGGTTATAAGCAATATTGTGTTTCTGCAGTAATTATGTCTAACTACTAATTTCAGATAGCGCTAATGGACTGTCTTTTCGTCTAGAAACCTGATCAACTTTCAATAACTGTTACGGCTATCTCTTTTTAATACGTTGAAAATTTGGAGACTTTCCTAACCTTGCCTGGATTGTCTGTTAGAGTTATTATGACAAGAATGGCCGTTTTTATGCTAGAGGCGTTAAAGTCGTCTGAGACGTTAAAGTCGTCTCAAGACGATTTTAAGCTATTTTAACGTCTAGTATAAAAACGAGAAATAAGACAGACGCATTTAACGTCTGACGACTTTAACGTCTTGTTTTAAGTGCTTCGTTGAGACGCACTTAACAGACGACTTAAACGTCTCAGACGTTAAATGCGTCTAGTATAAAAACGGGACGCCCAAACTTGGACGCATTTAGCCATGAGTCCTTTGTTAATCTGCACATCGTTCCTTCCTTGCTCTCTTGGTCGACAAGACAAACAAGCCATGCGTCGAGGCTAAATCTAGTTCCTCGTCCATCGCCAGAAAATGCTGATTTCTAGACTGATTTCTGTCACAAAAAAATGTTTGCATCTGCCCTTCCGGGCGACGTCGAGACATAAATTTGAGAAGCTGCAATTCCCACACGTTTATTTGCTCATATATTCGTGTGTTAACGTTTATTTGGTGCCGAGTTTGCTCGTGCCCAGTGTCTTCCGATAATAGAACCTAGTCATTTTTATAGAAAAATCTTGTTTTTGTCCGTTAGTTTGTCTGCTTTTATGCGTCCCGTTTTTATACCAGACGGCTTTAACGTCTCAGACGTCAAATTCGTCTTGACGACTTTAACGTTTCTAGCATAAAAACGGCCAATAGCCCTGGTTTGATCCGCTCAATGGAGATACGTCAGTTCTTAGTTTTGATAAAATTGTCGGACTGCCACCCATTTAGTGATTTCAAACCTTAAGCTGCCTGCGCTCATTGGTAAACAGCATTTTGTTCATTGTTCATCGTAACTGTGAATATGCACACTCTAAGCGCATCTAGTTAAAAGGCGTGGAGGAAAATTTTGGCCAACATTTACTGCGATTTTCATAATTCTGCGGAATTCGTCTTCAAATGCTATCGACC
>NC_090891.1:39053515-39056015 GCF_036669925.1 Montipora capricornis | reverse complement strand
AGTGTAAATGAAGCTTAAACCGTTAATTCTCTATTTTTACTTTGCAACCGCTCGTACCAATTTATTTTCAGGATACTTTGCCCACATTGTACGACGGGAAGCAATGGCGATAGAATTACGATCGTGCGAAGAAAATAGAAGTGTCGACAATAAATTAAGCCAGTCACAGCTTGAAGCGAATACATCCAGTCGGTGCTAAAGCGCGGGAAAACTATTTTGGTCACTTGACTATCGCATGACGTCACAGCGAGTGAAAACCAAGAATTGGTTGAAAAATTCACCAAAAGCAAACTGCAAAATCTCTTTCCAACATCAAACCCCGTGAATTATACTCGCTTTTTCTCTTCATGTCCTTTATTTGTTTCAGAATATCTAGCAGTTTTTTCTCAGTTGATTGCATTTCATGATCCTGAACTGTTTAACCACCTTCACGAATCTGGCTTTATTCCTGAGGTACGGTCTATTAACGTTTGACTAGCCTGTGTAGCTCGCGGTTTTCTTGTTGCGCATTGTGGAGCTTTCGAACGGCGAAGCCGTGAGAAGGCTGGGGCGGGGGGAAGGGTTGCTCCCTTTTCCCCGCCCCAGCCTTCTCGCGGCTTCGCCGCTTAAAATCTCTTTTCTTAATCTCTCTTAATCCTCTCATTACTACATTAAAAGCTTTTGACTCAAGAACTTCATCATACAATTGTTTCTTTTTTTGATAATGAAGCCTTTTGTTTTGTCTCACGATCTAGTCACTTGTGATAGAGATTGCGAAAAAGCGAGGATCGAAATAGACCCATCACAGATGCTGAATTACAACCAAAAACGGTGGAGTATCTCACGAGTATGTGGCGTAGAAGGAAACGCGTAACTAGGAATATTCAAACCAAATGCCATTATCTCCATCACAAGTTAGTTAATCGTCAGAAAAACTAGAATTCTAGATTATCATCAAGAATTGTGTGACACTAAACAAACCACTCCGCTTAGCTTGTCCAAACGTCAATCAACGTCACCAACAACCCGGACGATTTTACTTCATCAAGTCTTTATATCATCGTATTCTTACCATGAGAAATAAGGTAATCGTTTTTCACGACCTCAATGGGTTATTCTCTTCAACAGCTATATGCAATACCTTGGTTTCTCACGATGTTTTGTCGTAAGTATATTGCGTTTCATACTTGTTATAGGTGAGCTTTAGGGATAATACAGAGATCCTCAATTTGGTTCGAACGAAACCGAAGGCAATCACCAAACGCAGAGCTATCGTTAAGTGACTTCTGTCACTCATTCTTAGAACCCCACCCCCGCCTTTTGCAATTCGTAATAGCCAGCACCCAGGGCCTTCCTAATGAAGTTATAAGAATTCGAGTACGATTATCGAGTTTCCAATTTCAAACCTGTCGCGTCCCCATATTCTTTTCTTGAATCCTAGGTTCTTATTGAGTCAAAAAAAGTCTTGAAGAACAATAACTACAATTAAAAAATTCATTAATAATTCATGATGGAAAGACAAAAGAAATGTTTTATTAATCAATATCTGTATTTCTGATACAGGTTACTCTTTTATTTACATAAATATTTCTTTCGATTTTCCTGGTTAAAATGTCTTAAATCACCAAAAATACCTAGTGTACATTGACACTAAAATGCTGACGTTTCATAAGCACAATACAATATACGCGCCCGTATTGTAAAAAAAGTCTCTGCTTACGAGCCAGAAGGCTCATCAGGCCGGCGCTTATCTCCGGTTTCAGTAGCATGAGTAGCATACTCCCCCCTGGATGGGATGCTAGTCCATCGCAGGGTTACCCCCAGCATTACGCCGGTACCCATTTATACACCTGGGTGGAGAGAGGCACCGTGAGAGTAAAGTGTCTTGCCCAAGAACACAACACAATGTCCCCTGCCAGGCCCCGAACCCGGACCACTCGATCCGGAGTCGAGCGCACTAACCATGAGGCCACCGCGCCGCGCCCGTATTGTATCGGATATTAAATAGGGAGTTTAAGAAACGACAACGGCTACGGCAACGACAACGCCAAAAAGCAGTAATATTATTGGTTGAAAAAACCCAAATGGTCGTGCTGCACGTGCGGCACGCATTTTTGAACAAATCTCTCCCGCACTCGTCAAAACTATTACGTGAAATTACCAAATTTGAGGTTTTGACGACAACGTGGACAAACTACAGTGAATCTTTCAGTCTCGCTCTTTACTTCAAATCCGTCCGCACCAATCCAGTTATAGGACACTTCGCACATATTGTATAATACAAACAAGATTGAAAAACCTAGATACTTAGAATAGCTCAAACGTATATTTTGGAGTGACGTTTTCGTCCCCATAGCCGTCGTGGTTTCTTAAACTCCCTTATGTCTCGTCTTCGGCTCGACATTGTATATCCGATACAATACGGTCGCTCATATTGTATTTAGTACTAGTTAAGAAGTGATTACTTAAATCACCTGAGGTTAATTAAAAGCTGGTGGCCTATTTGATCGAGCAGTAGCGA
>NC_090891.1:39011015-39048515 GCF_036669925.1 Montipora capricornis | reverse complement strand
AGCTACTCAATTGCCTTTTTTTTTTCCTGGTAGGTTGGTGCAGAGCTCGTCAAGCTTGGATTTTCAAGAGTTTGTGTTTTGGAAGAATCTGGACTAACTACGCTTCGAACGCAAGGCCACTTTACAGTTCCTACATGAAATGAAAACTCACCAAGGCTTTCCCGTCTCCGATCTGCGCGTAGTGCCGACTTTTTCCTTTCACAGAAAGGAGATATCAAAAGAAAGTTGTTTTGTTTAAGCTTTTTTATTGTTATATATAAATTCTCTAGTGGAGACAAACTAGAATAAGGGATTGCTCTTCCGTTTATGACAAGTGCCAGTCTGCTATTGCTATCTGGCGGTTTTTCTTGGCCGCGAAAATCATGCGAGTGGGTTGCCGCTTCTCGTCACCGCTCAGTTCCCTTTCCTAACACGGTCGATGCCATCGACTCCATGCTTAGTAGCCAAGCCTGCGGAAATGAAAGAGACCCGAGGTGGTTGAATTTTCAACTGAATCAGCTAAAAAATACGCCCGGATTGAAAAATAAAACCCAAGAAAGAAATGATTATGGTGTTTAGGGTTCGCATTACGTCGAGGTGAATGTTAGTTCAGCTACACTTTTCTAATATTTTGTACAAAATGGTTACATGTTGATGGTTTGCATCTAATGTCTCGACGGCTCTGTTGACGGACTGAACAATGCAGTAAAATCCCTTTCGGAAATTTGACTCTATGTAGGGGTTATTTTGAGGCAACGAGGGGATATGGGGACAAAAATATTTCTCTCAGAAAAGGCGGGAGTGCGAGCAGATTGCAAACAATTTCCTAGCAACTTCCTAATATAATACTTCTTTTCCCAGCCACTAGATACACACCTGCGGAACAAATTTTGCGAAAAACCTCCATTGGGTGGCCCTGCCATTACACCCACTACCGGCGTCAGCTACTACATGTACTACGGCTACTACAATGACTACGCGGGTGCTACAGTTACTATACGTACTACCCGTACTTAGCCAATACAAGAGTGAATTAGATAAGAGTGTTGATCTACCACTTTGCGGTCTTGTCCCAGCACAGTCACAAATGGTTTTATTTTTAGATACACTTTGCGCGCGAAACAAACAAAGGGCCGCCAATTTTAACCAATCAGAGGAAGTCATGTCACGCGTGCCTCCTTCTACCATGTTTTTTAGGGACATACTGATTTTCGCGGGAACGGGTGTTCTAAAAATAGACTCATTTGTGACTGTGCTGGGGAGCCCACCCATCCCATAACAATATCCTTATCTAATTCACTCTTAAGCTCTTATTAACCGAGCTTAGTCAGTCTGTATGGGAGAATCTTGACCTATTCACAGCCAAAATTCTTTCAATTTTACACGTGTTAACGAGGCTAGTCAGGGTAATTAACACAAACACAAAAGAATAATTCGGCATTCGCATCAATAGTACACGATATTGTTTTGGTATCGTAAATCATTTCAATGCCATGGAGTGGTCTAACGCGCTCGCAGGTAATTGTGAAGGTTAAGAAAAGTATACGTGTTCTATTTTTGCATTTTCGTTTCCAAGTTTTTCAATCTAGACCGCGGTCAATATCGATTTCAGCCAATCAAATTCGTGAAATTGATAGTTTCCAGTCTTTGTGAGACAGAGCGATATAATAATGGCCGTTATTAAAAACTGGATCATTGGATAATGCACGAGAGTTTTGATTGGCTAAGCCATCATGGGTTATGAGCCATTATACCATGATCTACAAACACGGCAAGATATGCGTGATTGTTTGGTCCTTTTTATTTTTATTGTAGTCTAGTTTTCTATATTTTGGGGGCGTTTTTAATAAAACAATTATTCCACTCGCGCTTGTTGGATATGAGATGATTATAGCCAACTCGGCGCTACGCACCTCGTTGGCTATCTATTTAACAATTAGACCCGTAGCCCGCAAGCGCTACGGGTCAATAGCCCATGAGGCGAAGCCGAACGGGCTATTGACCCGTGGCCCTTGAGGGCGAAGGGTCTAATTGTTTTAGAGTTTCGAAGCAAGCAACCGTGGACAATTTTCCTGTCGGTGTACGTTGGATCAGTGGCTTGATCTGATCGGCGTTATTTCAAGTTGAGAAACTAAATATTTTAAGTAAGAGCCGATACAACGTAGATTTGATTTTAGTGATGTACTATATTTCGGCTGGCCAAACCAGCCTTCTTCAGGTACAATGAGAAGAAGGCTGGTTTGGCCAGCCGAAATATAGTACATCACTAAAATCAAATCTACGTTGTATCGGCTCTTGCTTAAAATATTTAATTGTTTTAGTATCACCCAACTAGTACTTGAAAATATATTTATTTGGGAATAAAACGAAAGAAAACGTCACGCTTTTCGCTACTCGAGGACTATTACTAATAGTCCTCTAGTAGCGTAGCCAATCAAAATGCAGCATTTGCATTAGTCCACTAGTTGGGTGATACTAACATCTCATATCCAACGCGCGCTCATGGATCAGGTAATATCAGGTAGGAAATGCATGCTAGCATGCATATAGAGCACTTTACATGTTATTGGGACAAAATGTGTCCCCTATACATGACCTACCTATTGAATTGTAACCGACTTGGTACACCGTGGGCTCAAGAAGTACGTAACCAGCGTTCAATGGCGTTCATAACTACCTGGAGCTAAAAATAAAAAATAATAATATGTAATAGGAAAAGGTATTCTTAACCATTCAAATCACGTATTTCTTGCAAGCTGATTATGGAGTGCCGTAAAACTGGATAAAGAGCATTGACAGGAATCTTTCAGGTCCACGGGAGATAATGCCGGTGAGGTTTAAAAAAGCCTTAATTTTTCCAGAAAATCTGATACGTCAGACGGTCTTTTTTGACGGCGACACATCCTTGATTTCACAAGCTCAAAAGTATTCAATGCCCTTATTGCTTTCAACTTTTTAAAACACAGGTCGATGCGGAGTCCGACAACGTTCGTGTTGTTGTCCGATGTCGGCCCATGAACGAAAAAGAAGTTGCAAGCGGCTGTGCTTTGGCTGTGACTGTGGATGAAAGTCGCGGAATCATCACCGTCAAAAATCTAGGAGCCCGCTCCGGGGAGCCACCAAAACAGTTTACCTATGACAGAGTGTTTGGTGTTGATACCAAACAAGTAGACGTATACAATGATGCTGCCCGGCCGATTGTCAATTGTGTTCTTGAAGGTTACAACGGTGAGAAAAACGTAAATTTGAGACTTTTCACCAAAATCCAATGTTAGCAAGGAGTAGAAATTGAACGAGGTCATTTCTCTGTAATGATAAACATTATTTTTATTCCAATTCGCCATCTATCCATGGGATATTTCATTATGAAAACCATTTTGCTTTTTTTGATTGTTGATTGTTGCCAGTACCATTCATTTGGCACTGGCTTTCAGTCCTGCAACCACTTTTGTTAAGTGCACCAATGGGCATTTGACATGAAAATTGAGCGTGTGTGTGACAGGAAATTGAAGCCACAGTAGACAATTAAGTTTACCACTCCATCCTTAACTGCTCGACTGACCCCTCCCCTAGGCAGGACAAGGAGTCTAATTCAAAGGGTTCATGCAGGAGGTAGGAGGAGTGGAAAGGAAAGGAAAGGAATTTTATTTAAGTGTCTAGTCATTCTATCACTGGAGCACTAATTGGGGACACTGTAAACTGAAATTAACATTTAACACAAATCAAGTCAAATGTTGGTTTTTGATGAGAGGGGAAACCGGAGTATCTCTCGGTGCAGAGCAGAGAACCAACAAACTCAACCCACATATGACGCTGGATCTGGGAATCGAACCCGGGCCACATTGGTGGGAGGCGAGTGCTCTCACCACTGCGCCATCCCTGCACCCCGTGGGTGACGTGACTCTGAAGCCTTTGATTGGTGTGTTTATACCAATAGGTGATGCCAACTTCATCCTTATTGTTGCTTAAAAACTGTTTAAACAAGGACAGCAAAATTTGAACAAAGTAATAATTATTGTCTGGCAACAAATTATGTTAGCACATGTTTTTTAATTATGTTTTGTCTGGCATTTAAATTTTGATGACAGAAACCTGAGATTCAGACTGTACTCATTACTTTTATTTTCTGATACTTGTTACTAGGAACAATCTTTGCATATGGACAAACAGGGACCGGAAAGACTTTCACCATGGAAGGTGTGCGGACAGTCCCTGAATTGCGTGGAATAATCCCAAACTCTTTTGCTCATATATTTGGACACATTGCAAAGATGGGTGGTGATATAAGGTGAGTATACACAATGAACACTAAGGCACCAGGCTTTCAGAACTAGCCATCCTGAATTTGATCCTTGAATTTAGCTCGAATCAAGATAATTTAACTTCAAGTATCTGCAAAGTGGAGAGTAAAGGGCTCATGTACATTTCTTTTGCATATTTAAAAATAATTTAATTAGAGTTGTAATTTAAAGAGTAAAAAGTAAAGTAAAGCGACCATATTTATCGTTGATAACTCAATTGACAAATCTGAGGTCGGCGGTGCGCTCATTCCCCCCCTCCCCCCGTCTCACGTCTCAGCCCCCCTCTCCATCAGTGCTCCATTTTACCGGTATTTAAAGCTACTTAAGCTACACTGAAAGGAAAGAAGTTAAAACAAGGATGTGTGATCCAGGGATCAAACTCGGGACCTCTTGCACCAAGCTTAAGGCCGCGCACTAGCCAACTGCGCCATCCTTGCTCATCAATAATTGTTGTTAAATATAAGTATCACCGCATTGTCATTCTTTGAAATAATTGTAGTATTGATGATGATAATAATAATAATAATAATAATACCGGTAATAATAATAATTGGTTACTGGTTCTTACATTTTCTTTTAGATTTCTTGTGAGAGTGTCATACTTGGAGATCTATAATGAAAATGTGCGTGATCTTCTTGGCAAAGATCAGACTGCTAACCTTGAGGTTGGTACTTTTTGGTACACAGTGTAATTTGAACTGAGAATCCATTAAAATTAATATAATAATTTTTGTTGTTCCTTGTTCTATTATACCTGTAGTAGAAACATGATTTCTTTAAAACAGAAAATTAATGGAGGAGTGAAGTGATTATCACACTTATTAGCCTGCGTTCGCAGGCTACGCACTTATCTGGACAATTTAAGCAATATGGTCGAGACTTATAGACACCTAAAAAATCCAGGTGTTTATAAGAGACAATAAATAAGTCTCATGCGTCAAACTGAATAACTAATGGGGTTATTTACATGAGATCGGGCCGAACTCAGACCGGTCGCTGTTTACATGAAACTGGGATAAGTTTCTTGGTACCTGGTTTTCGGGATAAAAAATATGTTTTTTCTAATAAATAATATTATATGGCTGACCCAAAAGCATACAGGCTTGAAATTTCTGGACCTGGTCTGAGATTTGTAATGATTTACGCGGTGTGAGAATTTCTCGTCTCAGTCCAGCAACTGAGACGAAGTCAGACCAATCTGAGTTAATTGTCAGGCAGGTCTCATATAAACGCATAAAAAGGAATGTGTGTAGGCCAATACGAACTCACGCCAGTCTGAGTTCGTCCCAGTCTCATGTAAACACCCCCGAAGTATTAATAATAAACAATAAATATTGTATTCAAAGTCAGGCTGGGAAAGTTCTAATTTTTTCAAATTTTATTCCCCAAGGCCAGTGATCCAGCGGTCTGGTCTGGTCTGGTCTGGTTGTGGAAATCAGTTCTCTTTCACCGTTGTAGTTCAGTGGTACTGTTGTAGCAGGATATGGTGAAGGAGCAGTAACCAAAAATGAGAGCTTGTTGTTCACCAACCTCAGTCTATCTTTAAGGGGGAAAATTAATTTCCTGGAGGTCTCAAGTATGTTTTGAGGCTGCAGATCTCTGGGCCAGTGAAGAAGTTGTATCGCCAATGACTAATTTCTTTGAAAAAGATGGAATAAATTTGTGCTGGAGATTTCTGGTTGATTACTGACTTTGTCGTACCATTGCAGGTAAAAGAGCGACCTGATGTTGGTGTTTATGTGAAGGATTTGTCGTCATATGTTATGAACAATGCTGATGATTTAGACAAGACAATGACACTTGGAAACAAAAATCGTGAGTCTTCTTTTATATATAACCAGTGTGGTAAAAATGATGAGAGCTTATACCACCCTAGAGCTACTGACAGATCACATCAATTTGCTGTGGCTGAAGTGAGGAGTCTGGCTGGGGCAATGCTCATCCACTGCATCTCCCATCTTGTACATGGAATTGCTGCCTTTGTCAGGATGTTTTGTGCAGTCTTTAGTTCACTCAATCTGACTCCTATGGGCAATTTTTTTAACAGAGCACAGCATAAGCTTATTAAGCTTCCCCTGGTTGGATTCCCAGACTTGGCATCAAATGTGGGTTGAGTTTGTTGGTTCTCTACTCTGCTCTGAGAGGTTTTTCTCCGGGTACCCTGGTTTCTCCCTCTCCTCAAAAAGAGGACATTTGATTTGATTTGCGTTGATTTGTTGATTTCAGGTTACGGTGTCCCCAATTAGTGCTCCAGTGTCTGAAGACTAAACACTTGATTAAACTTTGTTTCTTTTTCTTTCATGACAGGTTCTGTTGGTTCAACAAACATGAATGAGAGATCGTCACGTTCACATGCCATTTTCTCAATCACTGTGGAGTGTAGTGAAAAAGGTCCTGATGGACAGCATCACGTCAGAATGGGAAAACTTCATTTGGTTGATTTAGCTGTAAGTTAAAATTTGAGATTTTGAGGATTCATAATTAGAGGAATGGACATCCTAAAGTGCAATATGATGCAAGTTGACATTCTTGGCTTGAAAGTTAGTTCTCCTTGATGCTTAAATTGTGATAACAAGATTGTGGATTCATATGAAGGATCAAGATTTGAGACAGTACGAGGTTTACTGGTACATTGTACGAGGATGATCATCAGAAATTTTGAGATCAAAGAGCTTAAATTTTGGCATTAGTCAGTAAAATTTAACTGTAATTGTGATAAACGGGTTTATTAATTCTCTTTAGAACACAAGTCATAGTGAGTAACAAAGTACATTGCTCTCTTTATTCCTGCAGCTATCTCATAATGCATATTTTCTGGTGCATGTTACTATTAACCATGAAACAGCAAAACACCGAAACAGCCAAACGAAACACTAAAACATCATGTATGACCCCACCATACACTGAATACTAACCGACAAAGTTTGGATTTGAGATTAAATATCGTTGTAGGCCTAATTAGGCCTAAAAAGTTATTGCACCTAATTCATTGAGATTAAGAGTATGATTCAGATTAAGACTGAGATTAGGAGCAATAACTTATTAGGCCTAAAACGATGCTTAATCTCAAATCCAATCTTTGTTGGTTAGTATTCAACATATGGGGTCGTACATGGTGTTTTGGTGCTTCTTTTCGCTGTTTTGCTGTTTCGTTGTTTAGTAATGTCCTTTTCTGTTTGTTTGTTTTTATCCCTCTCCTCTTAAATGTGACACCAGTCCTATAGATGTTACCTTGTCTAAAGCCAAACAATTTTACTTTCAATGTGGGCCAGAACAGCAATGAAAATGGTTAAGGTGTTTCCACTGTAGACCTGTGAAAGATTAACTATCATGTTAAAACTAAAAGTAAAGCTTGAAATCTTCTCAAAAGGCCTCAATAACATTACAGTAATCTTTTAAAGGCCTCATTCCTTTGGAAACCTCGATCCTTGAAGTTTTCAAAAATTGAAAATCAAGTATCAAAGAACTGTTAATTGTTACTTTAATAAACAGAACTGTTCATGTATGTGCAAAATAAATAAAGATACTATTAGTTTCTGCAAAAGTTTGATTTCTTGTTTCAATTATTGGTTTTTTCCATAATGCACAGGGGTCAGAAAGACAAGCGAAAACAGGTGCTACTGGCCAAAGACTGAAGGAGGCAACCAAAATTAACTTGTCCCTCTCAACCCTTGGGAATGTCATCTCTGCATTGGTGGATGGCAAAAGCACGCACATACCATACAGGAACTCTAAACTTACAAGACTGCTTCAAGATTCTTTAGGTGGAAACTCTAAGACAGTCATGGTTAGTCTGCTTGAATCACACAGTATTGACTAAAAGATCAATATTTAATATTATGTTTATGCATCCAGCACCAAGTGTTCCATGTCACACATACCTTTTTACTGTTAGTGGCAAAATTCTTTTCATGAGACCAGCAAGTTTAGAAACCTTTCTACCAAAAGGATACATCTCAAACTTCACTCTGGTCTCCTCTGTCATCCAGCTTTTGTAAATAAATTAGTGGTTTATTGAAAAATACCCTGATTATTGCTTCCCTATTTCCTGGCCAGTGTGTCTGCCACCCTGAGCTGGTTGCATCAAATCTCAACCTCTGGGAACCAAAGCATGGTACTCACAGCAGGGAGAGACCAGCAACCACTTACAGTTACGTACCATTAGACACCCTCAGACGAGATACTGGACTCAGTAACACTGGCGAGATTCGCGCCCTTATGAACGAGGACAACCCCAATTATTGACGAGTAAAAATTAATCATCTGGCGGTAGACAGAGTAAAATCTGTTAAGTCTCACTCCCTGGAGTCAGTGGGTTAATTGAAAGAAATTCATTTTTTATCTTCAGATTGCAAACATTGGTCCAGCTGATTACAACTTTGATGAATCAATAAGTACGCTAAGGTCAGGTTTTTTTGGTGATTAATAATTATTATTTATTGTAATATTGTTTATGTTCGCTAATGGTCAGGAGTAAAGTGGGAGAGACTCTTTAGTAACAGTTATTGTGTTTATTTCTCGATACATCATATAATGTTCAAGATCAAGACACTTGAAAAGTTAGATGAATAGTCGTTTTGACACTTTTCAAAACTGGCATGAATCTACATGTAATTGAGTGATCTTCTAGACTTAACCAACTTTTATGGTTGTTGCCCAGTGCATTGTTAATATGAAATTTGAACTAATGTATGTGAAAACTATTTTCATCTTTTTATTTTTAATTATTGAAGAATGTCTGAGGGATGGTAAGTTTTGATGTTTAATTTGTATAATTTAAATTTAATGTAAATGCTTGTATTTTTTAGGTATGCAAACCGTGCAAAGAACATAAAGAACAATGCCAAGATTAATGAAGATCCTAAAGATGCTTTGTTGAGAGAATTTCAGAAGGAGATTGAGAAACTCAGGGCACAGTTGGCTGAAGGTAAATCAAGTAATCTTAGTGTTCCCCGAGCTTACTAGGGAATTATCAAGTATAAAAATGAAATTCACTGTAATTTTTAATTTGGATGGTTATATTCTTGTTCTCCCTTGGAAGATACGGGTACTTCATGTTTGCACAAGTTTGAATTTTTTAATATTCCATGGCTATTTCATTCTCAATTCTGGATCCTCTATCCTTGATCCTGGATCCTTGTGGAGTGAAAATCAAAATTTTTTATGTCTCCATCTTTGAAAGGTGATAATTGAGTTTCAAGGATCTAGACTGCCAACTTTTTTCAATATTGCTCGTTTGGTCTTCAAATACTGGTACTATACAGTGTAAGCTCGGAATTACAAGTATAAGTGATATTTCACCCTTTAAAGATGGCTGAACAGATGAATGACGTTCTTTTACCCTGACCTGTAAATCACCGTAGCAGGACAGGTTTATGGGTCATATCCAGTGTCTGAATACTGTATGCAGATTTTGATCCACTTTGTTTACCTCATGAGAAATGAAATGATGGTAGAACCAACTGGGATCTCGGAAAAAATCCAAGCCCCAGATGGGATTCGAACCCACGACCCTCCGTGATCTAGTCGGATGCTCTAACCACTGAGCTACTGGAGACTCTATGGCGAGCAAGGGTGAAATGTGGGTATTGACTCAAGCTGCATCACGCAGCTACAGAGTCAAATGACTGACAGCATAGCTCATAACTGCATCGCGCAGTCACCTTAAAGCATATCTGAGATGCGGCCAACCAACCACCCAAGTGAGCGAATGTGAGAATGATATAAACACATGAGAAATGAAATGATGGTAGAACCAACTGGGATCTCGAAAAAAATCCGAGCCCCAGATGGGATTCGAACCCACGACCCTCCGTGATCTAGTGTTTATATCATTCTCACATTCGCTCACTTGGGTGGTTGGTTGGCCGCATCTCAGATATGCTTTAAGGTGACTGCGCGATGCAGTTATGAGCTATGCTGTCAGTCATTTGACTCTGTAGCCGCGTGATGCAGCTCGAGTCAATACCCACATTTCACCCTTGCTCGCCATAGAGTCTCCAGTAGCTCAGTGGTTAGAGCATCCGGCTACATGTAGATCACGGAGGGTCGTGGGTTCGAATCCCATCTGGGGCTCGGATTTTTTCCGAGATCCCAGTTGGTTCTACCATCATTTCATTTCTCATGTGTTTATATCATTCTCACATTTGTTTACCTCAGCCGGTTAATATAATGTCTCCCAGCTGTCACCTCAAACATGATTGGGAGAAGTCAAAAGTTAACCATCAGTTAAACGTTCAACATTGAACTGTCAGAGTTTACATATTTATGAAAAGGGCAGGAAGGAAAGAAGATATTTGTAGAGTTAAATCCCTTCCATGAACCCATTTACTTCTGGGAGTGGAGTGAGACTTATCAGATTTTACTCAGTTTAATGCCAGAAGATTTTCCTTGTCAATTAGGGGCATCCTGTGGTGCCCGAAGAGTGAATGGATTAAGTAGGTTTTTATGGATAGGAAGCATGATTTTTTTCTTGTCGATGTGGTTCATGTTTTTCCAAAACAGAGGGTGAGGGAAGTGGACCCGAGGAAAGTGAATCAGAGGAAGAGGTTGTAGAAGAAGGAGTAACAGTGAAGAGAAAAAAGAAGCACAGAAGGAAGAGTGAGTACTGTCAGTGATAATGATGTCTCAGTCTGTAAACTGCTGCTTCACAGGGTCAATGGTGGTCTAAGAACACATGATCAATACTATCATGTTTAATCGAATGCCATGACATTTAGCTTTTTTGGCTTTTGGAATGATGATGATGATGATGATGACCTGTTACTTGAACTTGTTGTCAGAGGGCCAAATTAAGTATTTAATCAGGGAGAGGGGTGGTATACATTTAGAAGATAGAATGGAGTCCACCAATAAAGCCCACAGAAACCTGCTTACCAACACTAAGAGGAGTGATTGTAGCTTAACATCTTTCTTTAAAGTCACCTCTTTCGAGCCATTTCAAACACACACTTAAGTATTGCCCCTAACCCCAAAATATTGTTTTCGCTAAAATGAATCTTTGCACCTGTTCGAGACGCATTGCGGCCATTTTTTCCTTTTTCTAACAAATCCCGCCAATTTATAGGCTTCGAAAGTTGCGAAAATCCAACTAGCGTCTTTTGTTCACGACCGAGTCAGAAGGGGAGTGGGTGTGTTCCTGATTTGACGTCACATACTGATTTACATTGCATTAACTCTTTGTAAACATGCATGCAAAGTAGATTGTGACGTCAAATCAGGAATAGACCCACTCCCCTTCTGACTCGGCTGTGAACAGAAGATGCTTGGATTTTCGCAACTTTCGAAGCCTATAAAATGGCACGATTTGTTAGAAAAATGAAAAAATGGTCGCAATGCGTTTCGAACAGGTGCAAAGATTCATTTTAGAGAAAAAAATATTTTGGGGTTAATTGGGCACTTTAAGAAAGCAATGCTTGTCCACTTCTAAGTTGTTTTGTCCAGCATATTGTTTTAAGTTCAGTTTAAGGGGGGTGGTACTTAACTACTGTTACAGTAACAGAAAGGCAGTGGTTGCTAAGGAAGCTTTTTAATCAAAAGCCCTACAAAAAGGTTGCATGGATGATTCTTTGAAGTAACTTTATCAATGGAAATCTGCCATCAATTCAATCAGAAGGTGCATGAGCAACTTAAGTCCCAGTCCTCTGCCATGCATTTCAGTGAAAAACATGTAAAAACTCTCAGGAAACGAAAGGAAGAGGTGGTGTTTTCACCGGATGGGAACCTTCCCATCATTTTTTGTAAACTGTAACATGGAATTTCTATTTGGGCAAAAAATGGATCTAATATATTGAAAAGTGAATCAAAGGAGGGACTTATGACATAGTTTTCCATGCTTCAGTTTTTGTGTTAGAATGTTCTAATACTGCTTCATTGAATATTTGTTAAAAACAGTTAACTCGCTGAGTTTTTAGACATTTTCTGTTTTGGTCACATATGGCCAAAATTAATATGGTCGTTAGTCGAACCAGACAAAGAAATGTTAAATAAGAATACACTTGGCAAATAACGATGACTGTGGAGTTTAAGAACCTCAAGAAAATTTCTATTTGAAGGGGTACATAGTGCTCAACGGTTTGGTAGTTTAGAGCCTGACCCCCCTTAAGGGGTGCGACTGAACCACTCAGGATCTGCCCCAGACTTGGGACTGCTGTTGTACGGCCTACATTTTTATTTGTCTTCACCCGTTACATCGTACTTCAGCAATACTATGTTGTGTTAAATGACAACCTCAATTTGTGATTGATTATGCCAGGCTTGCATGCTCTTCCACCTGAGAAAGTTGCTGAACTAAGAGCCAAGATTGCAGCCGAAAGAGAGACATTGCAACAGAAAACAGACATAGCAGAAGAAGAGAGAGACAAGGCTGCTTCCGAGTTGGAGAAACGAGAACAAGACATTAGAGAATCTGAGTAAGCGTTCTAATGCCATGCAGTAGTATCTTGAGCTGAGAATAACAAGGTTGTATTGACAAGCTTGTTTGCCAAGGCTAGGCTGGATAAGGTCAAAGAAACTTGTTGTAATCAAATTAATATAGTAATAAACAATAACTATGAAGATGTTGATGATAATAATAATAGTAATTATCTTAACTTACTGTATTTAAAAAATTATCTCAAGATTACATAGCATAGTATGGTGCTCGAGATTAGCAGTTGTGCGGGCATCCCAGACGACCAGAAAGTTTACCGGGCAACTAGTTTTTGGCAAAATAAAAAGCTTGGTTGCCCAAAGAAAAAACAACGGACAACCCATCCAAAAATAGAAAATGCATTGCACAAGCAGCACCCAACTGATTTGATGGTTTTCTGTTGCCAATTTCTGATAGTAGTGTGAAGTTAACAATAATAATGATTAATTTGGCGCAGTTCTGCATTTTCCCATGTTTTGGCTTTTACAGAAAATTGTCAGGTAGGAAAATTCACATTAATTTTAGCTAGCAATGGAGATTGAAGACTCCATTATGAAAATGCCGAAACTTCCACAAAAACTCAGACTTCCACAAAAAAAACCACAGGCGCACACTTTATAGAACTATGGGATACTCAAGCTTCAATGCCATGCAATCTCAACATGGCGTGCAATATTATTATTTGTAGGGGGTTTCCCAAGTTACCCGGCTTTTGAAACAGGGACAACCTATTGTAGAATTTTTCAAAATTTCGAGCACTGATAGTGCAACAGGAGACTTAAAACCATATCAGCTTAAAGAAGATGAGTTGAAAATGGGACAGGAGTACCCACTTGTGTCCAGAAAGTCAGTAATTACTAATACTAACATGTACATGTACGCTCAAATTTGACACCCAACACAAAGCGACCCTTTTAGTCTTAGCATTTGCTACCGATATCCAAGAATAAGGTAAGGGTAAAGCTTAGAACACAGTTTTTTTTCGTGTAGGGTAAACGTGGGCATTGCTAAACCACGAAACAGCGAAACACCGAAACAGTGAAACGAAACACCAAAACACCATGTATGACCCCAGCATACATTGAATACTAACTGACAAGGATTCGATTCATTATAGCTCCTAATTCATTGATTAAGATTAGGATTCAGATTAAGACTGAGATTAGGAGCAATAAATTAGGCCTAAAATGATATTTCATCCTCAAATCCAACCTTTGTCGGTTAGTACCAATATTCAATATGTATGTTGCAGTCATACCTGGTGTTTTGGTGGTTCGTTTCACTGTTTCGGTGTTTCGTTGTTTAGTAATGTCTGGTAAATGCAGCTGTATATCCTTACTTGAGGACAACCATTGAGGGAACACTTTGTGACGTTACCGATACATGTAAGTGTGTGCATGCCGAGACATGAGTGATGTTGAAGTAGGGGTGAAGCGTGACGTTTATTTAAATCCACGTGCATCTTATTAGGGGCTTTTCTGGACATATCTAGGAGTACCTGGAGAATCATCTGTTTGAGCAGAATTTAGTGGTAGATAACTGACACATGCAACCCACAAATGATGCTGAGTTTAGAAATTCAAGTGGGATACATTGTATATCTTACTAAAATTAAATAATTAGGATAGTACGCACATTCTCATTTGACGAATTTTGATTGGTTATGTGTTATCAGATGCACGTTTTGATTGGCTCGTAGGAAATGTGAGCGTGTGTCAAGAAAATCTGTTTTGATCAAGAAGTAAAGAACCCCCAACATTTTCCTTCATTTGTCAGAATTATCTTTGAGAAATATTTTATAAAAGTGATAGAGGACTTTTTTCTGTGTTTGCATAGCCTCATCTAAACATGCCAAGGGAGTTGGGAGAATTCGAGACAGTTATGCAAACCCTTAACTGCGTCTCGGGTTTGCATAACTGTCTCGAATTCTCCCAACTCCCCCTAGTGTTTAAATGAGGCTATAGAAACACAGAAAACATCCTCTATTGCTTAAATGGAAAACAAGTGCTTACCACATCAACCCTCCCTACTGTGGTAGTTGCTGTTTGTAGTTGAGACAAGTTAGAGTATTAAAATTAATGATTAAAATGTAACTTTGCTTCAATGATGGCAAATAATCTTTCTTCCAGGCAAGAGCACATGAAGCTTCAGGAGAAGCTAAAAGCTGTGGAAAGCAAGATAATTGTTGGAGGAGTGAACTTGGTTTGTTTTAATTGCAGCTCTCATATTATCTCATTTTGCAAATGGGCAAAGCTTGCCTTGTCTTCAACACCACCATTGACAGTTACCCTTTTTTGTTCTAGCTGGAAAAAGCGAAAGAGCAGGAACTACTCTTGGAGCAATCTGCTAAAGAACTTTCTGAAAGACAGGAAAGGGAACGACAACTGCAAAAACTCATAGAGGAAAAGGAGGTGTGGCGATTTTATTCATGTTGGAGGGAGCTGAATGTTATCTGTTTCCTATTTTGAAATTACAGGGCAACACGCCTTACCGTGGCCACCTAACAAAGTTTTTTAAAACTTATACGCCAATCAGGGTGAGCGAATTTGATTGACAGTCACCTCTCCTTGCAAAGTTTGCACGGTTGTAAGTTGAACGCCGCTGAATGGGTTGTTTGAGTTGACAAAATTACACGTAGTTGTCAAATGTGAAAGTTTGTTGGGTGGCCACGGCAAGGCGCGTCGCACTGTAAAACATCCACTTTTTTCCTTTGGATTTTGAAGATTGTTTGTCAAATACCTGTAGGCAAAAACTTTAGTGTTAAAATGTGTTTGGAATGTAATTTTGCTATTTACTGAATTTCCATAAATTGTCACCTTCAAAATCTTCAGAAAACTGGATTGATTGATTGATTGATTGATTGATTGATTGATTTATTTCAGCAAGAGAGAATAAATATTGAAGAGAAGTATGCCAGTCTGCAGGAAGAGGCTGCAGGAAAAACTAAAAAATTGAAGAAGGTCTGGAGTATGCTGATGAGTGCAAAGTCAGAGGTTTGTTTTGAAAAGGAGAACAACCATGTAAATCAAACAAAACTGGATTTGTATGCCATACTGTGTATAATTGACTTGTGTAAATGGCTACCTCTACAAAGTTTATATATCTTCAGTTGAAGTTACCTTGTTTGGCATTTCTTAAGGCTGAGCATTTTGTTTCTTGTGAGTATTGTAACAGCCCTAATCAGTGCTTTGCAGAATGATTTTAGCTTTTTGGGTAAATCAAGTAAGGGGAATGGAGTGGTGAATCAGCAAGCACGTGGTGGGGTTAGGCTTCGGGTTACGGTTCCGCCCAGGGGGGTCGAGCAAACCCATTTCCCTAGTATCTATCTGGGAGTCATGCTTGGAGTATCTTGGGGAGATCACCTGTCCCTGGGCCTTAGTGACCTCCTTTAACTTGTCGACAGTTTACCAACATTATATCAGCATGTTGTTCATTAAAAGTGCAAAGTCTTTTAACAAACATTCTTGTAGCTAGGTACCCATCATACAGCAAAGTTGGTGGATAGTTTTGCCAGTCGTGGGATGTTCTTGTCAAAATTGTGGCAAGCTTAGAACTGCTTTAAAGGAGGCTCGAAAGGGTTTTTCGTTGCTATAGTGTTTGTGAAAGATACCAAAGAAATAAATTATATTTCATAGTGTAGGCAAACTATAAATATCTTTGCAACTCTATTGTTGGGTAATACTATAAGGGCACTTATGACATCATATCGATTACCATGGCAACACGCCAGGTCCATAAAAGGCCCTCTAAATTTCAGTTTTTGAAAATTATCTGGAAAATCTAAGTCGGTGACCTACCGTTTTTATTTGTTTGTTGGAAAACTCCATTAATTCTTTAAGTACTAGATCACTTTCCCGAAACTTTATTTGAAATGCCATCGTGAATGATGTGTGCGTGCAAAAAATCAAGATAGGTCACCAAGCAAAATTTTGAGATAACGGCAATTTTTTCCCACAGGTTCTATTTCCGGTTCGCGCAATTTTATGTTGTATTTTCACTTCTGGTGTGTTGCACGTGGCAAATTTGATTCATTCAGCTGACACGTTTTTCTTAGTTATGGTGTGTGTAGGTTATGCACGTGGACATGCAGCTAAAGTCCCTTTCGAGCCTCATTAAGGAGCATAGTTTTTGCCACTGGTCATAAAATAATTACTATAAAATTAATATTTATTACAGTAAATACTATTATTGTCTACAGAATTCACTGTATGTTCTTTTTATGAAGCAAGTTTTTTAACACCTTTAACTCACTTTAGATGGCAGACCAAGAACAGGAGCATCAACGGGAGATAGAGGGACTGCTGGACAGCATCAGAGAACTGCGCAAGGAACTGTTGTTTGAAACGTTACTGGTTGACAGCTTCATTCCACCTGAATTCCAGGTCTGTCAATGTATTTCTGAATGTAAGCACCTGGCAATCCTCCTTATTTGGACTGTACATATCTCTTCAAGGCTGCTCAAACTAATTGATTTGCTCTCATATCTGTTGTAGAACATGAAATAATGCGGGTTGATTATTAAAATCAATGATAGTATGGGTCAATAGGATATTTGCATGATGATGCCATTTGACTACAAGTACCAGAATCTACATCATTCTACATCATTCTACATGTTCCAGCACTCGGCAAAGTCCCTTTTTGGCTTATGGCTGTTTCTGCTTAGGTGGCCTCATACACCGTAAGCCTTTTTAGAGACATCACTGCCAAGCCGGCCACTTCTGCTGGAGAGAACAGGACAGCCACAACACGGGGGACTATATCCCCTACTCTTATCGATAGTGTGTGGGTTCTTTAACGTCCCACAGGGAACTTATGAACATAGACGGTATTAATTTTTGTGAGATGGGGCCTACAGTTTGTAGTCCTTGTCCGAGAAGACTTGTAAGTCTAACCATTTGCAGATGACATTACAAACAAAGGTAGCACTTTCTCCTCAGTTATTTTAAGATCCTGAGTGTTGATCCGGCCAGGGTTCGAACCCGTGACCTCCCGCATGACGGCCGATGCTGAACCAACTGAGCCACCAGTGGGCAGTCCTACAGGTTTTGCTTGGCTCTTTTACCCTGCTGGGAATACAAAATTTAAATAAGAAAAGAAAAACAAACTGAATACTGGTTGTCGTAGTCAAATGGCACTATTGTGAAAATTGCCTATTGTCAATAATTACTTGCTTTGTCTCGCAAGCCTGATTATCCATTATTGTAAGGAACAATATTATTTCTAGAACATACAATGTAGAGGAAAATGAGAATCACTTTATAATTTAAGAGCTTAAAATTAATTCCCATGGATACCATACCACAGTTCATTCAATTGTACAATCTTGTTATTCCTTGCTGGCATTTTATTACAGGAACGTATAGAGCAGCACGTATCTTGGAATGAGGAAATTGGAGAATGGCAGTTGGTTTGTATTACAATCGCTCTCGCTAATTTCTGTAACCTTTTTTCATTTGTTGCATTATAAAAATTTAGTAATTTCTAGTGTTTCTACAGGTGGTAATGACACCCTCTTTCATTTCATAGAAATTTGTTGCATACACTGGAAATCACATGAGGAAGCTATCTCCAAGTCCAGACCCTAAGGATAAGAACAAGGAGGTGGTGTTGTAAAAAATTAATAATACATGTACATGTATTATACAGTTGATATCCTAAGCATGGAAGCAAAGTGAGGGGAGGTTTAAGTCTTCCAGGCAAAAATAGTTGAAACGAAATGAAGATTGGACAAGTACGGTCAATTTCCGATAACTCGAACCTTCAAGGGAAATTGAAAAAGGTTCAAGTTATCGGGAGTAAGGAGTTGAGCGGTAACCTTTTGTGAACATACAGGCACTGAAGCTAAAATAATGTACCCTCAACCAACGAAACCTGAACTGGACTGCACGCTTTTGTGTAATGCAAAAAAAGGACAAAGATTGCATGTCTGCTTCAAAATAAAGCAAATGTTTTGGACTGCAGTACACTGTTTTAATTTGTCACGTACTGACAGCCGTGGTTCGAGTTATTTAGGGTAAAAATAGAGATTGAGAGAATGACCTGAAGGGAAACGAAAATTGCTTCGAGTTAGTGGGAGATTTGAGTCACCGAGGGTAAAATTGCAGTAAATATATGACAAATATTAATTTTTGGTTTGAGTTAGCGTGAGATTCAAGTTATCGGAAGTCGACTGTAGCACCTCATTCTGGAAGGCTCCACGGGGTGTTAAGTGGCATCACAGATGTGTCCAATGATAATTCCTCCTTACTTTTCTCTTCG
Source organism: Montipora capricornis (assembly GCF_036669925.1). Taxonomy (NCBI): domain Eukaryota; kingdom Metazoa; phylum Cnidaria; class Anthozoa; order Scleractinia; family Acroporidae; genus Montipora; species Montipora capricornis. Next base: position 39,029,564 of record NC_090891.1, on the reverse strand, counting down.
GAATGTTAACAGAGGCAGATCATCCCCTAGTTGACACAGGGTGGAGATTTCTGTTGAGGTGTTTCCAGAGGAGGACAATGGTTCCATAATGATATTCTTGTAATATTAATATTAATAATTATTATTATTATTTTACACCACATAGAAGCTCTTCCAGCCCATATCGCCAACTCATATAGCTGGTTTTATTTCCATTATCAGCTGGCTGAAACAGACATATCTGATGTTTACTTGAGCTATGATCACATAAACTACTCCATGGGTTATGATGAACCAATTCCATCACGGCCAAAGAGCAGCCGACCAAAGTCGTCAAGACCAAAGACAGCTGGGAGACCCAAGACCGGAAAGAAGTAAGATGCCATGCTGCAGCATGTTGTATGATCGTGTAGTTCCAGAAAATATCCATACTCCCACTACGGAGGGAATTTCTTATAGTACCCACCCCTTCGGACTTTCCATTTTAGCGAGGAATACTACTCTTTGGAGACTGGTGATGAGTAACGGCGGCTCCTTTCCAAACTCGTCTTTATTTCACGGATTTATTTGGTGTTGGTTTGCTTCCAAAGCACTATTAGGAAAAAGGAAAACCTTCTTTGGCAACAGCACTAATAGAAGTATCATAGTTTAACTACTTAAAACTTCAGAACGTCCCACAAAAGTTGGTAAGCGACACCTTCTATAAATGTATGAAGTGAGTCGATTGATTTCCTTCCATCTGGATGGGAATTTCTCCTCAATGCCCCCTCCCCTCCGGTATTGCCTGGGCCTTTGACCCTCCATGGTGGGGGTATGGATATTTTCTTTAACTACATAATCTTTTTTTTTTTTTTTTGTTTTGTTTCAAGTATGGCAAATTAGTTTCATGCTAAAATGTGTTTTGCTCTGGCAGAACTATAGTTTTCTAAACAATCAATATTGTTTTGTGGCCTTGTCCTTGCTGCAGCTGTCATTATTTGAATTCCCTAATGATTGTGTGAGTGCAAGGCTGCTTCTTTAAAGCTTGATAATCCCCAGTTCAGCATACCTTCCCTTCTTGGCTATGAGGTCTTTTTTCCCTTGTGACTTGTACGTGTATAGTTGATTTCTAACCAGCGACATCCATGGCCAATTCTAGAAGGCAAATCTCAATTCTGAAATCGTCAACAAAATGCATGTTGTCAGAGAGGGAAAGATCTCAATAATATTCTTGATGTTTCCACTTTTCCTGCAGGAAAAAAGGAGAAGGCGAAGATGCTGGAAACAAAAATAAGGAGGATGATCCAGAAAAATATCCACAGTCTAGGAGACTGCTGAGTCCCAAGAAACATTTTGCTTGATACTTAAGTAACCAATACCCTCCAGAAGGGCTGTTCTGGGACTTCAAGTCTTTTGCATGGGTGTTCTCTGATCCATGGTTTGTACTGTCTTCAGCTTTCAAATCCCATTACTTTTGCTAAATATTTCGATGGCCTTGTTGCATTTTTTAGTGCCTTCCTTTGACCAATAATAATATTATTTAGTTGTGAAAAAAAATGATGTCCTCCACTGAAGGAATTTCCTCAAAGTTCTTTCCTTCCTTTTTCGGAAACTTCTAAACTTTTTATATTTTGGGTACTAGAATTCCCCCTGTTTCTTCTAATGGAAGATGATTTTGAACATTATATTGAACATTCAATTTATTACACTTTAATAGAACTTGATATTTAAGGATATTACCTTTCAATAGGCTAGAATCAACAAACTTGCAAACCTTTTCCTCTTCCCTAACCTAAACACTCGCATTGTTTTCCACTACCTTTCACAACCTACCCTGCTCAGGGTAATCATAATCTATTGAAGATATTTTTATTGTAAATAATGAGCTCAACTCACTTCTTTTAATTAATGTACAGGTAGAAAAAAATTGCACTCAAAATTGTATATTTGAATACAGTTAAGTTTGACGTTAATTTCATGAGAAGGGAGGCAACCATGTAAAAACTCAGTTTAATTTAAAAAAGTTTGAAACACTTACAGACTGTAAGTTATGTTCATCAATATTGGTGTATGAATAGATGCTTAAAACAAAATAAATTTAATTTGTTTTGATTGGTTGAGAACGTTTCCTTCATCCACCCTCCCATGTCAATTCTTCAGCAAGGGTAAACCAATGTCAGAACCATAACATACAACAAAATATTATTTTTAAATATTTTCTGATAATAATAATACACTCATCCATAGTACTAGCTACATGTATGGCCTATAATTGAATAGATAATAACATCACAGTCTTGCTTTGGACAACAAGTTGCTAATAATGTGATGGGTTGTTATAAATACAAAAATAGTCACTATAAATATGTTATAAATACATGTCCATGGAGCATAATAATATCTATTATATAGTATCACTCAGTGTAACACTGTGATAGCTGATATCCTTTTTTGCTGTGATTTTCATAATTCTGAAGAATCTCATCTTCAAGCGCCAACGGCTAAACTGCATTTTGGCTTCCATCAATCTAACGAAAAAAGATCAGCATTTTTGGTTCCCATGGTAGATTCGTACATTTGAACTTGACGCTGATGGAGAGGGATGGAAGATGTACCAATCCTTGTACTGAAGTACCTCTAAAAATATATATAACGGTATTCGAATTGTGAACCAAACAAAAACTCAAATTCACTTTCCGGTCGATCTTCCCGGCTATGTTGTCAGAAATTTGATTGACGGAAGCCAAAATGCAGTTTGACGCTTAGCGCTTGAAGGTGAGATTCCACAGAATTCTGAAAATCGCAGTAGTAAGAGATGAAATGTACATATTTGTTGACAGAGAGATTAAGCTTCACATTTTTGGCATTGAACAACAAATGTGGTGAAATTTGATTTTAGCTTATTCCTTGCCTGTTGCTTTCAGATATCAAGCAAGTATTTGAAAGAGAGAATTGATCAGAAATCCTGAAAAACTTTCATGGTTTTGTGATGAATAGTAGCCTGCCAATTGGCCAATGACTGCAAACTTGATGCTCAATTTCTGATATTCTTGGAGAATAAAGGGGAAAAGAGGAAAGAAACTATATTTATGAGTCCAGTCTTCTAGCACTGGAGCACTAATTTATTGGGGACACTGTAAACTGAATCAAATCAAAATCAATTTCAAATTTTACTGCATTTGTTCGTATTGGAGGTCCAAAAAGCTTTAAAGCTCAAAGCAACTCCACGGTCAATAGTAACTTGATTTGAAAATTCAACTGGACGTGATAAAGAAGTAACCCAACTTGCACAAATAAACCAGTTAGTTATTTATAAGACCTGGGCCTGGTTGTTCAAAATCCATTTAACGCTAATCTCACATTTAAAAAAATAACCAAGGAGTTTATTTCTTTACTCCCAAAGGTTGTTCAACGCTGATATTTGGCAAACCTTTATATTAGAGGAAGTCAATCTTGAAAATCAAAAATAAGGTTAAAAGAATTTCAAACTTTCATCAAAATTTGAAAAAAAGAAACCAAAGTTTATGCTCATCCTGGATTAAGTTAATCGACTTTCAAAAATCGGGCCCTGGTGAAAAATCCAGTGAGTGGTCAGAGTGGGATATGAACTGGGCCCAACCTCATGCAAATCCAACCCTTATGCCCGCTGAACATGTCAACACATCCAAGTGACTATTGCAAAATCAGGACCCAATCCTGCAGAATTGACTCCAGTAAAACATGAATGACACAAACTCTCCTCTGTACACCAAAAATATCCAGCTTGAAACTGTGCAAAATTACAAAACATGCATTCTGTATGCAATTTTTGCCCGGAGCACTTAGCTTTAATGATGTAAATTTCTAAGATATCTGATCTTGTTCGGAACTTTCATCTCCCAGATAGCCCAATGCAATATCTGCGACATCTAAATTGCAATTTCCATTTGCCATCTTTGCTTTTCCTCTGTCACTGGGTGGTTTTTGAAAACACACAGCTTGTTCTTCAACTTGACTATCTTTGGCAAGACTTTCTTTAGCCTTTGCAAACTGTTGCTTCTTGTGAAGAAGATCTGTCAGGCAAACCTGGAAGTGAAGCTTAGTTTTCTCAGAGAGCTTAGGCAAGTGATGCTTTACCCACTCCAGGTGCTTCTCAGCTTGTGTGCTGCTTTGTGTATGACCATCTACATGTAAGCCTGCAGACATTTGTTGAAGCAGCAAAGATGCCATTCGGATAAAAGCACAACATTGCTTCTCCAGAACATTATCTGTGGTCAGACAATGGTCAAACAGGGCTGCAGCTTGTTGAAATTTATGCATTGCTTCATTGATAAGCTGCAATGCAAACTTGGGCATTTTCTGTGCAAAATTTGTCAATATTAACCCTTCTTGAAAGCAAAGGTCACCAACGTCTTCACAGTCTTCCAAGGCCTGCAGCTTTTTTCTCGCTATGGCCAAGCATTCTTCAGCAACTCCAAGGAACCCATCCTTTTGATGAACGTGTGACAAATACAAATATGCTCTTCCCACAAGCAAGGTTTTGTTTTTGCATTTGGCTGCAGCATCAACTGCCTGCTTCAAAAGTTGTTTAGATTTCTCAAAATGGTTCTTTCGACAAGCTTCCTGGCTTTGTTCAAGGAAAAGCACCACCCGCAGGTCTTCGTCTTGCAGTGATGCTAGTGTCTGAATCAAATATTTGTCCAGCTCACTAAAATTCAGTTTCTTCCGCAATTCTTTAAACTTACCAACTATAGATTTGTACTCTTGGTTTAAATACAGAGATGGGAAAATCTTGGCAGAATTTATTAAATCATTCCTTTCTGGTTTAGCCGTATTTTGATGCTTTAAGCACGTGGAAATATCAATTTCCTCACTGACAACGATGCCATTACTTTCTTCCAGAAAGTTCCAAAGATGTTTTCTTCCCAAAAAACTTTTCAGGAAAACTAAATCGATCTTTAGAACTATTGTTATACGAAATATTGCTGCCTGGCCAAAGAAACGAAACCAAAATCCCATGCATTTCTTTTGCAAACCCTTCTTGTGCTCTGAAAATGGAGAAAAACAGTAAAAGTCCTCTTTCCCGTTGATTCTGATTAATTCCTTTTCATCTGAAGAACATCGCCTCACGGATAAAACTTGTAAAATGAATCTGAAATACTCGTCGCCATCTTCGTGGTTTTCATAACAAACCGGCCAGCAAAGCTTTCCATCTTGGCTTCTGATCTTTAGATTCACGCAACAATCATTTTTTGGGTCTGGAAACTTCAATCTTGACCGTCGACTCGCCACTGGCTCTGAAGGTTGAGAGGTCACTTCAATGCAGGGTTTAGCAACTTTCAATTGTTCTAACTGCTTTAAAACAGCTGTCTTCGTTCGAAATACATGCGTTGGGGCTTCAGTCGAAGGTCCAGTTTCTAAAGGCATTTGTCTTCCAGCTCTATAAGCTTACGTTTCAGCGAAAAAGAAAACAAAAACAAAAATTTCAAGACCGCTACAATAGTGAAAACTTCCACCATGTTAACTTGCAATTCCCACAATACAACGGACTCCTCACCAGTCTCTTTCAAAGGCCAGGTTACTAAATTATAGCGATAAAGATGGCGAATCAAGTGTGTGGTGATACATCGGAAGCAACTGAACTTTCTTCCTTGCAACGCTTATATCTCAAACCCGTTGCTAAGCTTGGCGTTCATGTCACTCTTCCAGAAATCAAAGTCGCTGGTGTATCGATCTCAAACTGGGAAGTCATGGAGAAACTGAAATCCATGATAGCTCCAGACCAGTTTGCTGTTTTGAGGGTCGTAGAATCATCGTTGGAGTTTATTCGCTTTGAGGGTGAAGCCGACGCAAAAAGTTTAGTCTCTAAATTTGTTTCGAAACTAGACGGAAAATCCATCAAACTCAGTGGCTTTGCGGATCCACTGAAAGTGCGAGCGGCGGAATCGAAGTTGAAATTCCCCACGGCTCATGACTGGAACTCGTTTTTTAGGGAATCTGAAGATTTAGACGAGCGTAACCCAGGTGAAAGACCAGACACTGTCCAGATCAAAGGGCTCCCTTGTAAGTGGTTTGCAGATAGTGATTCTCCTGGCAAACCAAGCGAGGAAGTCTTGATAACTGTTTTTCGTAGGTTTGGTAAAATCCGTTGCGTTGATATACCTATACTAGACCCTTACAGGCAAAGGTTGTCAAAAGGCAACAGCGAATTTCAGACGTTTTATTACGGATCACACTTGCACTTTGACGCTTTTATCCAGTACAGTCAATATCAGGGATTTTCTAGTGCAATGTCAGCATTAAAGGGGATGAAATTAATGTTCATTTCTGATGAGGGCAGGGCTGCAACTGCTAATATTCAGGTAGATTTTGACAGAACCTGCCATCTCTCTGTAAAAAATATTAAAAGTAGAGATCAAGAACGACAACGGTTGATTGACATTGAACAGGCTGAGGAGGAGAGAAAAATGAGGGAAAAGGAAGAGGAAGAAAGAAGACAAGAGGAAGAACTGCTCGAACAAGAAAGGAAAAAAGCTGAAGAACAAAGACTGTTTCAAGAGGCCGTTAGAAGAAAGGAGGAGAGAAAGAGAGCTAAAGAAGAGAAGCGAAGACAGAAACATGCAGAGAGGGTCAGAAGGGAGATTGAACGAAGGGAACGGCAAAGACAGTTGGAAAAGGAACGGGAAAGGGAGAGGGCTGAGCAGAAGACGTGTGCAAAGCGGCTTTTGATGGAACTTCTTCAGCGTGCTGCTGCAGCAAAGGAGAAGGAGAATGAAGAACGGAAGAAACTTGAAGAAGAGCAAAGGAAAAGAGAACAGGAATTAGAGATGTTGAGACAAATGGAGGAAAAGAAAAGGAAACTTGAAGAGGAACAAAGGAGACGGGAGGACGAGCAAAGAAGAAAGAAAGAAAAGCTAGAAGAACAAGAAAGAGAACTAAGAGATAAACTTATTCAAAATTTGAAAAAAATGGAGCAAAGGAGGGATGAACTGAAAAAACAACTACTGCAGAGGCAGATAGCAAGCAACATGGCGAAACTAAATTCTTTTTTGTCTACTGAACACACAGGAAAATAAATGGGAAAGTTTTCTTTAAAATGTTGCAGGTCATGCACGCAAGTTAGAAAAATAAAGAAATAATGAACTAAAAAAAAATGTTTGATTATAAAGTGCATTCTGCCCACCATGACCACAAGATCTCCGGGAAAAACAGTTTGTTTTGAGGCATTTCCGTTATTTTTCTGTCGTGTAACTGTTTGAAGCAGGATCCTTGGTTAAGACCCAACCAAAACCTTCAAGAAAAATTGTTACCAAAACTACTAATGATCACCTTCGTTGAAAAAGCTTGGCACATAGCATTAAAGTGCTACTATGACAAAATTCGCATCATTCCTATCTAAGCCATTTAAAGACACAAACATGTAGTCTGTATGTGAAGAAGAAAGCTGTTTACTATTTTCAAATATCTCCTAAGTTGTGTTCCAGAGATATTCAAGTTTTAAAAAATATGCAAATTAGCCAAGTGATGATGTCATAAACTCAACCGAATTATGATCAAATATGATGGAAAAGATATCCCAGCCAATTTGATTCAGAAATCCTTGATTCTTTGCAGTAAGATTCTATAAGATGTGCTCCACAATACCAGGTTTGTTACCATGGCAACATACTGGGTTCCAGACCTCCCTGATATTAAAGGCTTTGCTGGCCACCTTTTGCATTCTGTTTTGATATTTGCCAATGGTGCCTCATCTGCATGATATTGCAAGCATATAAACATGTTAGGTAAATTTTGGGGCCTTGGTAAATGTTTTTCTGGCTTATGATCGCCAAAAATTGAATCAGGTTGAAGGGGACTGGAAAAGAGTGAGTTGCCATGGGAACCAATTTCTTTACAGCTGAAGGTGTGTTACCTGTATAACTATTAGCCCACCAAGTTTAAACGGTCTCTGCCTCAAATTGACCGAGATAGCTCTGTTTATATACTTGATTTTATATTGTGTTGAGTGAATGACATCATCAGTAATCTCATTTGCATATTTTACAAGTTTTTCAAACTTAAATATCTCTGGAACCAATGCAGATATTTCTTAATGGTAAACAGCGTTTTTATTCTTTCCTGGAATCCTATGTGATAAACATAAAAATTCAAGGGATAAAAATTTGGTCATAGTAGCAATTTAACCCATTGACGTCCAAACCGGCCAGACTTAGTATTTTACTCTGTCTAGCGCCAGAGTATTTTACTCTGTCCAGTGCCAGACGATTTTACTTGTCAATGGGGTACCCATGGGAGTCAATGGGTTAATCACTCACTGAAAAACTATGTCCCCGTTAACCCACTGACGTCCAAACCGGCCGAAACCGGCCAGACTGTCTAACACCAGACGATTTTGCCAGCCAATGGGGAACCTCTGGGAGTCAATGGGTTAACCCCCCCCCCCCCCCTCCAAATAATTTTGGAGTTTAATTGGCTGTCAAACCAACTACAGAATCAGAGTGGTTTCTAACAAGTGGCTATTTAACCAAGCCAATGATAATTATTATTATTTTCAAATCATGCAAAATGCTTACTTAGAGGAATCTTTGAAGCAACATTTTTAATGAAGACCAGCCATCACTTCAACGCTCCATGTTTAAGTACTCCTTGTCCCTTTTGCATCCATTTTGATGAAAGACATGTAAAACCCTTAGATAAGTCAAAGACATTGACCAGCATTAAATTTTGTTTATCTACAAATTTAATATTGAACTGTGTCCTCCTCTTGAGACTGGGAACAATAATAACTATTGTTATTAGAGTGGTTTTCAATTGAGTGTCGAAAGTAATTAGATAATTACTTTGTTTTATGATTACTTCACTCAGTGATTGGTTCAAAGTTCTCGCGCCACTTTTTCAACCAATCAGAAGTGAAACCAAAACCAATGGAAGCTCGCGCGTGCACATTTGCCCGCGCTTTGTGTCGGCTACGTGTAATTACTTCGAGTTTTGATTGGTTTACCGGATTGTCTCCGTCCTTTTTGACTGGCCAAAGTAATTACTTTGGTTTTGGTTTTACGACACTCAAGTGAAAATTGCTCTAAATAACTGGTGTGGAATAGAGCTTGTCCCTGTTTTCAATATACTAATGTTCGACAGCATTCCACTTGTACAGTCGACATGATACATGATACACAGCTCAACAATATTGTTGAACAAGAACTACAATACTTTGTTCATAAAATAAATGCCGAAATTGTGCATCACCGGCTTCAACAATGGAAATGATCTGCAGTTTGGGAATTTTGTTTTCACAAAAGACAAAATATTTCGAAAATGTGTCACAGTATTATGGTCTCCTGGGAACAGAATAAAGTTTTCCTAGGATAACCTCTTGAGGATTTGGGCACATTCCGTTCTTGCCTCACAACTCAGTGATTTGAGCCAAGGGAAGAGACATTCAACAGAACACAGCACAGGATTAAAGAAGATGAAAGAAATGAATAGTTTGAATTGCCCATGGCAAACATCAAATGAATTAAGTTTAATTGCAGACCTTAATATTCTTATATTTTTATCCGGTTTAGAGTTAATCTTTCCAAGGAAGAGAGGTTTCCCCTGAGGTTGCTAATTAATAAATCCATTGGATAGTGATGCATCCAAAAGAAATTTCTATCCACTTGTCAACCAACTGGCCACACAATGATAATAAGCAGACAGGGTTTGTTTGAAAGATGCCATAGAAACAAATGGAAATCAGAATGTATATATTATAGTGTGCTCAATTTGGATGAAGCCACTGTACTGCACTGCATGCATATCTTTATTAAAATTGTCAGGTGTCATTCAACCTCTGTCGCTCACATGTTGAATCCTAATCCACTTAAAAGAACAATGTTTGAACCAGCCAACTACCTTTGCCTGTACAATTTGTGACCGCTTTTGCAGCTCAAAAGTTTATATAGCATTTTCATGTGATGTCAAGATGGCCATGTTGTTCTCCAAAAGCACATAAGGAAACTACATTCCTCCCAAATTAATTTCCCAGAAATCTATCCCTTGCATTTTCTATTTTTGGTAAAAGACATGGCCACTGATAAATGTATGAAAGTGCTATACAGGTAGGCTATATACAACAATAATTAAATACAGTAACATGATAACAATGATTTCTTGGCTTGAGTAAAATGCCTCAGTGATGCTATATAGAATTACTATATTATCTCTTTTACAGTTAATAAACCATTAACTCTGCACAAGAATTTCATCATATATTATGATAATTGCCACATGCTTCACTATTGGCGGTGATTATTTTTTCATATTACTGCTTGTTTTGTCATATTGTTGCCAAACTTTGAGCATTAAACAGCGCCTAACTCCAAGACATGTAATATTATTATTGATGGTTTGTATCTGATGTCACGTTGGCCATGTTGGTGTACGGAATAATGCATTGTTATGTCTTTTGGGAATTTGGCTATAATTATTATGCTAAATTTGTGGCACCATTTTCTATTGTTCTGCACACCAACATGGCCATCTCATCACATGGAAGCAAACCAAGAATTGCAGTTATTTGTACACAATGATTTGACCTCATGACAACAACAAAAAAGTCAAAACAAGTTTGAAAAAAGACTTTTGCCGTAAAACCATCTAGACAATGAAATGTCTAGAGATTTTGTGGACAAGTTGCGAAAGAAACTAATGCTGTGCCAAAGTGTGAGTCAAACACTTAACTGGCCTTGGTAAAAAAAACTTGGCAAGCCTTTACAATAGAAAATTTAAATTCACTTCATGGCTGTTTATGGTTCCAGGGTGTACAGGTGATGCCTTGGTGACATTCATTTTTGATTAGTTTAGATGTGGTTGAAACAGTGTGGTCCCTTCAACAAACAGAACACAACCTTGAGGCAGTTTCTTCAAGGATAATTTGTATTATTACTACAATGTTTTACTTACTGCGATTTTTATAATTCTGTAGAATCTCACCATCAAGCACAAAACACCAAACTGCATTTTTGCTTCCATCAATCAAATTTCCAACATAGCTGGGAAGATTGACTCTGCCTCCGGAAAGTGAATTACAGTTTTTGCTTAGTTCACAGCTTGAATACCATTATGACATCTTTTTAGAGGTTCTTCAGTAAAAGGATTTGTGCAGATTCCATCGCTTACCACTGGTGTCAAGTTCAAATGTACCATGGAAACCAAAGATGCTGATTGGTAGGTTATGTCACATATCAATGATTTTGGCATCCATGGTTTCGGGTCACCTCTTGGCATGGCGTCAAAAGTTTGAATGATGGAAGCCAAAACGCAGTTTGGCCATTGGTGCTTGAAGATGAGATTCCGGAGAATTATTAAAATCACAGTAACTGGATAAAGGTTATCCAAAAAATGATAATTTGAAAAGGGAATGGTTTTGCTGAATGTTTTAAATACTTTAGGACTTTGCAATGGGTCTGTGGCCAAAATACCACGTTCCAACACAAAATTTCATTTAATCAGTTATCGGGAGCAGATTAAACAAAACTACACTATTCATTTACCTATAAAAATTGCGATAAGACATTCTTCCAAAAATTTAAAAAGCTAAAAACTGCTACCCTGCAAGCAGAGTCTCCTTTTACCTTCATCGGCAAGAGAAGGAAATACAAATGGAGGCGCTGCTTGCTGGGTACTTCTGGTATACCTTTTCCAATGTGTTACAGGATACAAAACTTTGGCAATTGCGAAACATCACACTGAAGTACACCACAGAAGTGATATAAATATCACTATATAAATATCAATATAGCCAATTCAAGATTCTGACAAAGTGACTATAAAGCAAGTTTGATTGTTTAGTGTTTGAAATGCTTTTCATCATGAAACTCAAACCTAATTTGAATGTCCACACAGACTCCATACATGCAAAACTTTTCGTTTAGCTTGTAATTATTAATATTTTCCTTTTTTCACCTATTGTTCATCTTGGTATTAATTTATGGCTCCTAGTTTTCTGACTTGACAGTGACTTTATGGTCACATCAAAATTTATTCAGGTTTAAGGTTTACGAAATGTTTTTCAAGAATGTCGTATTGCAATTTGTTATAGTTTAATGTTCCCAAGTCACTCCTTTGTATACACGTTACTCCTAGTCCAAAATGAAGGGGCACATTGAATGGTTTGAATATTGCTATTCTAAACAGTCTTGAAAGAATGTTTCCTTAGTTACCTCAGTCTAATTTTCATTTAACACTGACATCCAGAAACCTATAAACATTTTCTTTAGCAAAAAAATCACTAGAGAAAAAAATGCATGCAAGAAAATTTAGACTTTAAGAATTCAACTGAAAAGAGGTCATTCTAAATCAAAAGCTCATTGTTATACTAATGATGAAAAGGCAACCTTCTGTCTGTCTGTCTGTCTGTCTGTCATATTTCACTTAAACTCCAGACTAGAACTTGTTTGCTGATATTCCCTCTTCAGGTGCTCCTCATTCTAAGTTCATTATGGGTGTTATGTTTCCTCAACATAATTCCTTCCATTATTGCTCTTTCTTTTCTCCTTTTCCATCTTCCTCTTCAGTTTCAGATTCGTCATATGCTTGATGTTTCTCATCAGGTTTTAGAAGTCTTCCAACCATGTCGTATTTCTCCATAAACTGTGTTTCCCATTCGCGCAGTGAATCCATCTGCATACTATTCAAGTCGGACAAATCATCACATTCAGCCTTAACAGCATCAGGTCCAACAGAAAATGTTGCAAGACCTCTGCTTGCATCATGTCCCGCAAAGACACTGTAAGGTCCTCCTATAAAAGAAAGTGCTGCCCAGTTAAGTAAAGAATGGAGCAGCAATCAGATAAGTGCTGAAAGGCTAAAATAAAATTTTTACTTAGGCCAATTACAACAAATGCTGACAACAACAACAACAACATCAATAATAATAATAATAATAATAATAATAATAAATAATGAAAAACCAACACTTGATTTGTTCTAATTTCAGTTGATTTTTAGTCTCCACAATGAGTAGAGCACTTGCACTTGGCTAAGAAACCTTGAGACTTAACTCATTGACTCCCGGGGGTTCCCCATTGAAGAGTAAAATCGTCTGGCGTTAGACAGAGCAAAATACTAAGTCTGGCCGGTTTAGGCCGTCAAAGGGTTAATGGTGATTAATTAATTAAATCACTTTCTGAAAGCTCAGGAAAGCAAACTGCCATTTTCACACAAGAGGTGCAGCAGTTCCTCGGGAATGAACATTTATTTGTAGGCAGTTATTTGCAGTGGTGCACGTATTTCACATGGTGGGTTCTCAGCCATTGAAAAGGAAGGAAAAATACATGGAATGATAATGTTTTTTATACACTTTGAAAAGACGGAACAAGAGGTCAAAGTTTGATCCATGACCGAGCAATGAAGGAGAATGGGTTAATACCAGGTTTGACTGGATCGTTGTTTTCAAAGAACTATCACAATGCCAACAATCCATGACGTACAACCAGCATTAACCCATTGACTCCTGGGAGTGAGACCTTTACAGATTTTATACTCTGTCTAACGCCAGACGATTTTACTCATCAACTGTCAGAGCACAGCGGCTCTCTGTACATGTAAAATTTGTTGACGGAATTAAGAGACAGTTTTTGAATTTTCCTAAAATGCGTATTATTCGCGATCAAGAAAATTGATCGCAGGAACAAGAAAGATAACCACTAAAGTGGAGGAAAAGAGTTTTTATAAAACTCGGATTTGGTGAGGCAACGATGCGTGAAAGTGCAACGATTTTAATTTAAATGAGTAAGCTTGACTCAATTAATTAAGGTTGAGTTTAATGAATGAAAAAGAAAACAATGAAATGGCCCACGTTGCAAGTCAGTGCGCTAAAATGAAGTTAAACCGTTTGAAAAGGGCCTGCATTGTTCGAATTTTCAAAGATTTTCAGATGCGCTTTGGTAAAATCGCGCTTGTTTGTTTATGTTAATTTTTCCAAAAAACGACGTTCAAGGTATCGCCACACATTTACTTGCCAGTCAACGATTTCTACAAGTTTAAATCTAAACGAAGGTGTGACCAGCGATCAAAGCCATTTCCAATGAAAACGATGAAACACAAATCTCGCAGACCACCGAACCATCAAAACAATCTGTCGACGCGAGTTTGAATTTGAAGAAGACATCGACATGAAACCAACATCATTTACGACGCTCACCTTTCGACCAACGAATCTATGGAAGAATTGAATCATTAACTTACCAGGACCATAGAAGTCTTTTCCACGGGTGACATCAAACACCTTGAAGTTTACAGCAAGGAGAACTCGCTTTTGCTTAACGCCATCGTATTCTAGCAACTCTTGGGGAGTGAAGTCGCGTTTCTTCATGGGCTCAAGCGGCTTTTCTCGGGGCGGGGGAGGCGGTTTGCGAAATCTGGACTGCACAAGCTTCCGAATAAAAATTACGATAAAAAGGAGCCCAATGATTTGCACAGGGGAAGAAAGAGATTTAATAAAGTTTACGATCTCAGACACAGCCGATTCGAGGCCCATCTTGAGCAAAAAGACTTCATGGGGCCGCGTCAGTTTAAAGACCGCACTGACTTGTGGGTACTCTAGGTCACATGCTTCTTAGCGTGACAAACTGCAAAAAGTTCAAGTACAACCTTTGTGCACTGCAGTCAAAAGGCGGAATCATCGAATGATAAACCTTTTATTCTCACACCTTCGAAAGTAGATATACGAAACCCGAAACTTTGATATTCAGAAAAAAAAACCTTTGTTCTTATCCTTGATTGAAATTCCCATCCCAGCAGTTAATCATTCAATTACCTGTTGTTCTTTTCTTCTTTTAACACGTGCGCAAGTCAACATGAAAAACACATTATTTATCATGAAAGGCTATTAGGGAATTGAAGAGGCTTTTTTTACGTTTCAAGAGGACTCTTAAAGCGCAAAGGCCAAGGGTCGGAAGCGATCTTGATGGGTTTCCAGAGAAAATGCAATGTCAATTGAGAAAAATTGAAATGCAAAGCAAATCTTTAATATTACCATGTGAAAGCGCTATTCTGGTGCTCCAGAGCAAATTTGTTTTGAACTGAGTTGGAAACACCGACGTGGTTTTGTGTGACACCGGAATTTGCAACTCCCAAAACCATACTGATACGTCAGTTTTCAAACTCTCCGTTTTCATAGCGGTGAAAACGAGGAAAAAATGTTTCTGACCACTATTAATTTGCCCATTCCGCTCTAAAACGATTATACAGCTATTTTCGAAATTCTCTCACTTTTTTAGTCTTTAAATATCATCGCTTTCTCAAGAGTCTATTGTTACCTATCCACTCTAATTCGTTTTCAAAACGCCCCAACGTCTTCGCGTTTAAGCTGGAGCGTTTTCAAAAGAGAGTACCCCTGTTTTGAAACCGGTTTCAAACGTCTTCGTTTTCACACATTCATAGCCTGCGTACCTTGTTACTTGTGGTAGTAGGGAGCTTTAGCAACGACGACGGTAACTGCAACGAGTACGTCATCTCGAAATTAAATTCTCATTATTTTAATCACTTCACTTCACTTCACTATTCCAAGTTTTTTAATATGATAAAGGTGTAGCAGTTCCTCAGGAATGAAATCATTATGAGCGGCGCTTAATTTAGGGGAGAAAATTAAAATTTATCCTCAACTGGTGACGTTCTTCATAAAACCTCAAATTTCTATTTCACGTTGTTGGAGAGCTTTAGCAAAGACAACGGCGTTGGCAACGAGAACGTCACAAATTTGCATAATTACTGGGCAAAAACAATGGCATAGCACGCCCTGCACGTGCGTTTGTCACTTTTGTTGATTCCTTTGCCGTTGTCAGCAAACCAACAACGTGGAATAGAAATTTGAGGTTTTATGAAGAACTTTACCAGTTGAGGATAAATTTTAATTACGCGCCGCTCATAATTAAGCTCATAATTAAGCGCCGCTCATAATGATTTCATTCCTGAGGAACTGCTACACCTTTACTGCCTTTATCATATTAAAAAACTTGGAATAGTCATGAAGTGATTAAAATAATGAGAATTTAAGTTTTGAGATGACGTTCTCGTTGCCAACGCCGTTGTCTTTGCTAAAGCTCTCTATTGTTCACAAGGAGAATGGGATCTGGGCGCTGTGAAATCATGCAGGCGCGCGGCATTTGCCTCTCGCGCCAACAAACCTCCAGCTACGCAGGCTAAGACAATCATCGCTTCTCTACTTTAAAGAATTCTGAGAATTGTGAACGTAGCTCACCTTTTCCCAAGCAGGAGTTGCATCAAACTAAGGGCGCGTTCTTTTGGTGCTATTCCGGAATAGGAATACACGGAATAGACGGTATTTGTGTTCCTCGGGACCTATTCCGTTTTCGGAATGAACCGAATACTATTCGATTCATTCTGCTTCCGATAGCAGAATGAATGGAATGACCGGAATATGGCTCACTCCGAATAGGCAGAATATGCGTTCTTTTGGGAACGTTTTGGCGGGAAATGATACGCGGCCGGCTGGTCGCCCGTCGGTGGCTTGAAAATTGTGAAAATTTGAATGGAATAGCAATGCAAAATGTCTGCCATCGATGTGGGTGTGCTGGCCTCTAGTCTCTTCTGTTTCTTTACCGGTGCTAGAACAAGAAGAGCTGTCAGTTTGTGTTAATAAAAAAGTGCCTTTGCATGGTCAAAAGAAGTGACGTTGGCATCAATTGGTGTGTGCAAAAACTTCATTTAATTCGACATCAAGAAGAAGAGCACACGGGAACACATTTGCACTACGCAAAACACTCATAAGTACAAAAAATTCCTCGTCATATTCCCCCTTAAGGTTTTTAGCAAATGAAGCAAACCGAAAACTCCAGAAATCCTTCAAAAACAAAAAACTGGTACTTGCCATATTTCAACATTTCGTGTTCCAAACTTTCGAGAAACCTTTATCGCACGCAAGGGACACGCAAGGAACACCGCGGCAAAATGAGTGCGCAGGCTTGAGCCACGCGCGAATCGTCTCCACGCGCGAGGGACTGGTACCAATTAAATTGCAATAGAAACAACAGCGCGGCAAAATGGCGGCAATTTAAATTCTCTGTGTTTGTTTTCATTTTGCGATGATAAGGACAACACTACTTTGATAAGGTTTAAATTTTGAAGAGAGCTTCCTGAAAGACTAAACTTCCGTGTGTCTTTTCAAACCAAAAAACTATAGTTCAAACCAGGAGAATTTTACCTTGCATTCGAGCGCTAGAGCAAAAGGACGAAGTTCGTAATGTTATTAGTCGCGATGGTCTCTGCGTTGGTAAACCTCTGGGGGGAAAAACTGTGCACTGAGAAGGAAAACGACGGGTAAACATCTTTGCAAGGGCAGAATGATAATTCCTTCTGCGAAGATGGCTTATGTTGCTCCTGTTGAATGAGGAAATCGTCAGTTTGTTTCATTGGAATCATTTAAAAGTGAGAAAAAAGCTTAAGTTCTTTTCATGCCCGCATCCCACTCATTCGGCAACTTGGATAAGTCGCTTACCTGCCCTCCAACCTCATATTTTACAACACTAGTTACTTTTACAAGAGCGAGGCAATAAAATAAAGAAAATAAGTCTTAATTTTAAGAGATGATCGCAAAAAGTTTTGAAACTAAGTATAAATTTGACTCCAATGCTACTTGATGTTTCCCTTTTACTTGGAGTTTGGTAGTGGTCCATCGTTGAAAATATTTTTCCAGTATTTTCCCTGCAGCTGGCTGGTAACTGTAATTTTTTTCTCCAGCTTTGTCGATCACCTTGTAGAGCCTTGCTGGGATGAGGGTGGGGAGACATGAGAATCATGTCATGCATGTGTTTGGAAAATACTGATTTCACTTTTGCATGCATTGCACCAGCAAAAATCCAGCCTAAATTTTGCACTGTGTGTAAAGATACTGAGAGAGGAATGTAATCATACATGCAGCAAGACTAGAGGCATTCTGCTTCATACTCTAACATTTTATTATGCACAACTGATCCAGTTTCACTACTTAAACAATAGAGTGTTTCTGTCGAGGAACTATTGGCTGATAGTTGCCCCGCGGAAATTTGATGTTCTTAAAACAAATATTTGCCCGAGAAGCGAAGCTTCGAGGGCTAATATGCTAGTTTTAAGAACATCAAATTTCCAAGGGGCAACTATCAGACCGCTAGTTCCGAGACATAAACACTCTATTGTCTTTATTGTTCACTACTAAATTTTCTTCCGTACGCCAGCTCAAAAATCATGTTGAATTAATTTCAACTTTATCAGACGAAAGCCGTGTCAGCCAATGTAAAATTTGAAAAAGAAAACAAACAAAAACCCTCTTAATAGAATTTCGGTTGTTTATTTTCCATAAGGCCGCTTGTTTACAAAGGTATTTTCAGCGGACGACTACTATCCATCCGGGTATTTTCCTCGGACGGGCACTATGGGCTGATACAGTAGTGTCTCTCCGCGGACGAACACTATCGCGTCACGTGATCAATTTAAACCAGTAAGAATCGGAGAAAATTTAGTGGTGAACTATAACCCATGATAGACCCACAATGGCTCTATCTGATTCCTTTTCAACAACAACAACCACAACAACTACTATGGTATGTGTTACCACAAAACACAATATACAGT
>NC_090891.1:38996015-39006015 GCF_036669925.1 Montipora capricornis | reverse complement strand
TGATGACCGTTTTAACGATAGCGCAACGGACAAAAAAAATGCAAGTTAATACTTTATAATTTTTTTGTATGATTTCTATTGTTCGTTTGTTCGATGCAACTTCTGCAGACTAGTCGAACTATTCAGCAAAGACTTTGGAACATTGGTCACTAGGAGATAAAATTAGAATTAATTCGTCCTCGCCGGTGTGCTTTCGTTACTGAAAAGCATTTGGAATATATCCAGAATGTTTATGCGCGAAAAATTTCATTTCTATAATCAACGGTCACAATTTTCACTAAAAGAAGCTCAAAAATTAGGAACAAGCTCAAAATCAAACCCATAGATGAACCTTTGATCAGATAAATTCCGGCATTTCATTAAGCAACATACAGAGGCCATACTTGAAACAATGGATATGGTGGGCTCATCAACACACAAATGTTATATTGACTTTCAGACACTATTAATTCGAATGAAATTAGAAAAATGAAAGTACAATTTGAGGCAAACGTCGCCTAAAAGTAAGAGCTGTTCAATAGAACGCTTAAGTCCTCCTTTTTTCAAGGATAATTAGGAATTCTTTAACCCAGGCAAGACAAGCAAGCGTCGACGAAACGGAATCATTTATTAATGCGGTAGTACTCGATGAGCATGCTCCAGAGAGGAGAGAGATCTAAGAGTCAGGGCAATGCTTTGGGAGGTTATGGTAGTTCTTTCTACATTAATGGCTACTGCAATAATTTCAGTCGTTGTCCTTGTTCTTTCGTTATTATCATCATCACAACGGCATTTTAATTTTACCGTCTTGGATCAAAATATAAGACGAAACAGTTTTATTTTCTACTGGTGACAGTGTTAACTTGTAGCTGACCTTCATAAAGTGTCCTTTCTTTAAAAAGCCGCAGAAAGCGACTGAAATATGAAATCAATACATCTTACTTACACACCGCTACAGATCTCTATGTACAAAAACTTACAACAAACCGTCCAAGATTTAAAACTCATTAAACCTATATCGCTGTTTGAAAAGTTTCTTTACCCTTGTAAGCTATAGTACTTGATTTAGAGAAGACTGGCATTCACCTCACGATTTATTTCTTCAATCATAGGTTTTTCTTTTTGTTTCTCCGTAGCATTTTTTTTGTTTTTGACCTTGCTCTTTCTCTGCTCCCACACGTTTAAGCCTCAGTTTCTTGTTGAGCTTCAGTGATACTCTTCATGCTGACGTGATCGGAGCTTGAACTCCTTTTGTTCTTCGCCTAACCAATGTCATGTTCATGATGCTCACCAGTTGTGGAAAGGCTGTTCTGCCAGCTCAACGTCGGCCAAAGACTAAATGTTTGAAACCTGCTCGGTAGTTTTTACTAAAAGCAAAGCAGATGCAGGGATTTAGGGCTCCCCACGAATGCAGCAACATCTTTTTTATGATGAATTCAATGACTTCGGGAATGTTAGCACCGATTTCAGGGGGAAGCTCTCCAGGAAACTTTAATATGATGTTAAAAGAGCAAACAAACAATGGGCCAATACAGACAATAAAAGCAGCTAATATGGCTATTGGCAATCTGACTATCTGTCTGTTGCTTGCAGGGTCTCGAGATCTCTTAGATTCGGACGTCTTTCTCCTTTCATTTTGTCTTCGTTTTAGAATCCAAGCTATGGTGCTGTATATGATAGTCAACAAACACACTGGTACCAGGTAGAATACGATGAACATGGCTGTCTTATATTTATTATTGATTTCCCTAGTCCAGTTGGCTTTTAAGCAGCAATAATCATTCGAGCAAGCATGGAGTATGTGAAGGAAATGAGCATGAGCAGCTATGGCTACAATCCACGAAACCAGGATGAAGACTAAACGTACTTTCCGCGAGATGAGTTTTATCTTTAAGGGGAAGACAACAGTAATCAGCCTGTCCACTGAAATCAGCATAAGGCTCTGGATGGAGACCAGCACAGAAACATCAGCAAGAAAATAGCAAAGTTTGCAAATGATATTTGCAACTTTCGGCTGAAGCCGGGAAAGAAAGGGACCTGAAGATAGTGTCCGTGCAATTGTAAAGGGCATGATGGTCAAGGGAGTGAAGAGATCGGAGACGGCCATATTGACCACGAAATAATTGATTGATTTTCGAAGTGGCTTGTACTTGGAAAACACCAGGATAATTAGAACGTTTCCAATCAACGCGACAAGGAGTACGATGGAATAGGTTGCTATTAAAATGGCTTTCTCTTCCTTGGACAGTCCGACTTCCGCGACATTGGAAGATCCATCCACGAAAGACGAATTATTCAGTTTGTCCGTACAGTTTTTAAGCATGCTGGCCTGGCTTAGGTTTCGAACGGGAGAGCTGATAATTTTCTCTTCTTCCTTTCCCGTTTACAACTGAAAATAATAGTAATTCTATGTGGTTTTGTCTTGGAATTCTTTTACCGTCGGTGTTTGACTCTTCTAGCTCTCGAGTGTCAGATCTTAATGGCGTTTTCTGTTGACTTTTCTAGTTCTAGTAACGAAAACGAACACTTGACGGCTGTCAAGAGCTAATTTAAAGTTTATGACATGCAGTTTCTTAAGAAATCATGATATTGTCACTTCATGATTTGGCAAAAAAATAAGGTTTCCTTAGTCAAAATGAGAACTGCTATAGATTTTTTCAAAAGTCTTCATTTTTAGGCCTCATCCAAAGTAATGGATTTGAAAAATTTTCCGTTTTCAGTTCTGCGAAAACGAAGTAAAATACATTTTTCATCCACATTATCGATTTCTTGTCGTTTTCACCTGTTCTCACGATAACGCACAACAACGATATAACTTACTGTTTTCAAATTTTCTCCCCTTTTTACTGGGATGCGAAACCCAGTCGGAATCTGCGTTTCATTTCTCCGTATTTTTATTATTTTTTTTCTGTGTCGGTAAAAGTCTTGCCTGTCACTCCCCTGCTAAGTGGTGTCTTTGTGCATAGAGTCTTCTGTGCGTATTTTGTTACGTTTGAGGGGGCTGGGGTAATGCGTAGATTTCTCTGGTGCACAACGGAGGACATTTATTAACCTGCAATGGCGTCGAAAGTAGTTGTAACGCTCATGGGGTTTTAGTACATCTTTAACCAAAATATACCCTTATGGAGCTCAAAAATGGAACGTCAATTGGATACACAAGTCAGACGGTGAAAATAAATATCTGGAATCTTTAAAGCGACGAGTAATGGTCTTCGACAGCAATTCATTTTTCGCCGTTGGATATCAAGTGAGTTTTGTTTCTAATATTTTACTAACTTGGTATTATATACAACACTGAAATCAAATGGCAATTATTTTATGGATTTAACAAACACTGAAGGAATCGAACGCCTTGAATGCATCACAGTGTTTACTGAAGTCGCATCTAAGTTGTCTGGCAAGTTACATTCATTTTGTACTCAACTCTGCCGGGCAAAGGTGAAAAAAATGGAAATGTGACAGTGAAAAATTATTTGAATGAAAGCTTGTTGACTGTTTTGTGCTTTATTATTTACGGTCAAGGTTCTTTCGAAAAGGGTTTGATGTGAACTGTCAGAAATTTATTTAATTGCATATGCTTTGTGACACCGATGTGTTTCGTTTGCACGCACGCAATTGAAATAGAAAGCGTTTTTTTGCCTCTAATAGCAAATATGTTGTTTGTTTCAATAAATTTTTCGCTACAAAAGATTTTTCTGAGATTTCCACCGTTTGTGAATTTTATTATGTTTAATTTTCGAGCTTAACAAATTTGCATACGTGTGTTGAAATATGATACGGGAGGATTTTTGTAGTAGTGACGCTGATGAATAATAAAGTAGCTGCTATTCCCAAAACCATGGAATTACCTGGTGATAAATAACCTCGTCTTGGAGAGTAAATTTTTGACTTTGCAAAAACAATGGTCAGCCTCAAGAGTAGGGCGATTGTGATCTTTGTACTGAATTCGCACATTCCTTGTCAAACGTTGAAAGAAATAGAAAACTAACAAAAACAAAAACCCGATAACTCGCCATCATTTGACACAGATGCTTCACAGTTTCGCCAGTAAACACGCCGTGGTAACTTGATCTCGGCGCCCGCTGAATGCGATATCACTTTCGATTTTGCGATTTACTTGTGCAGCCAAAATTGAACGTACCAAAAATCTCCCAAAATGTTTTCCGCTGATGGTAACGTTTCATATTCGTGTTTCAAGATTAATGTTGTTTTCATGTCGTTAATTTTGTTTCTGTTTTTAGGTCACCCATACATACTAACCCCGCCTGACATGGTATAACTTCAGTGAACTTTTGTATTACAAAGCTGTCAGATGCTCAGAGTGCGGGCTTAAACTTGTGGTGAAAAGAAGTTGTGAGGGAACTTGGAAATGATCAACATGTCAGCCTAGAAGGCAACGTTTCTTTATTCCCTTTTATTTTCTGCGATCTTTCTGGGTTTAGTACTTTGCTAGTAACCACATGTCTCCTCAGGGTGTTATTTAGTTTACCTAATACATTTACCATGACACGACAATGATATACAATACCAAAACAATATAAAAGGAACTTTAAAAAGGAACTATATTTAAGTGCCTAGTCGTACTGGAGCACTAATTGGGGACACTGTAAACTGAAATTAACGAAATTAAATCAACTGAAATTAAATCATGTACTATTAGAGCTACATATATACTGAACTTGAATAACGCAGCTCAGTTGACAATATGGAATAAAGGGCTGTGTTACTTCACTATCACACGTAAGCCGATACGTGTCTATTTTTTCTAAAGATGACAGGAATTTCTTCTTTCTGACAAAATTAATGATTAATAGGATGGTAGCCAGGTTTTTAACCTCAGAAAAGGATCTGTTTCGTGGTATGAACGTGTGAGCCAAAGGGCCTCTGCCGGTACGACTTCTGGGTGAACCCTTAAATGGTCTTAATGACCCGCGACTTGAAAAAATTGCCTGTGGAATGCAGTCTAATACCACCCAACTCAGTCCCCCCTGTTTTTGAGTAACACGTACCATAGGCAACCCAGTGTTATGTACGCTCATGAAGCGTCTTGTTTAATTAAGTCATACCTTACGAGACTTTTTATGGAACTCTAAGATAGACTCACAAAAAGTAAATAGTTTTCTTTTCGATTCTTTGTATATAGCAACGCTGAACTTTGTCATATGGATCAAAAGACAACATAAAGCTCAAAGAGCTAGCCTCTTAATAATTTATGTGTATTGTCATCAGCAATTTGTCCATCCTTGGTTATCTTAATTATTATCATAGCAGTATTACGTTTCGTATGTACCCAACCAAGGTGTGACAAAGCTACGTTGATGACCATTTTAACGATAGCGCAAGGGACAAAAAAATTGCAAGTTAATACTTTATAATTTTTTTGTATGATTTCTATTGTTCGTTTGTTCGATGCGACTTCTGCAGACCAGTCGAACTATCCAGCAAAGACTTTGGAACATTGGTCACTAGGAGATAAAATTAGAATTAATTCGTCCTCGCCGGTGTGCTTTCGTTACTGAAAAGAACTTGGAATATATCCAGAATGTTTATGCGCCAAAAATTTTCATTTGTATCATCAACAGTCACAATTTTCACTAAAAGAAGCTCAAAAATTAGGAACAAGCTCAAAATCAAACCCATGGATGAACCTTTGATCAGAAAAATTCCGGCATTTTATCAAGCAATACACAGGCCATACTTGAAACATTGGGTATGGTGGGCTCATCAACACACAATACGTAAACCCCGCTCTAATGTGGGAGATGATTAAACTTAAGATTAGAGAAAAATCAATACGCTATGCTAAAAGTAAAAGGTACAAAATGTTGCGAGAAGAGGAACAATTGCAGTCTTTCGTGAATAATCTACAAAGGACATAGAAAACGGGAAAAAAGACGAAAAAGAAACAATCACAACTCCCATCCTTGGACCCTGAGGAAAAGGAAAAATGCGAAGGCCCCGTAACTAAAATGGAATCCTTACTTACGAGCACTAAAAAGCATGAACTGGGAAAAAAACGCCTGGGTCGGATGGCCTGCGGCTGCGTGCAGATTTTTATAAAGTTTTTTGGAACAATTTAGCCGATTGTAAATTCGATCAATTATGCTTATCAGGTGAGGCAGTTTTCAGTTAATCAGATGCGAGGAATAATGAAATTAATCCCAAAAAAGACGCAGATCCATGTCTTGTTAAAAATTGGCGTCCGATAACACTCCTAAATACCGACTACAAAATTACGGTTAAGGCAATTGCGAATCGTCTTAAAATTGTGATCCCAAAGATAGTTAACAATGACCCAACTGGCTTTATTAAAGGCCGTTTAATTGGAGAGAATATAAGATCAATCGAGGGCATAATAAATTACACTGCCACCCAAAATATCCCTGGAGAACTTTTTCTGGATTTTGAAAAAGCCTTTGGTACGGTGGAAAGGTCATTCATATGGAAAACACTGGAATCTTTTAACTTCGGTTCATCAATTATAAATTGGATTAAGCTCTGTTACCAGAATATTGAAAGCTGCATCTTAAATAATGGATGGGCAAGCGGCTATTTCACCTTAGATAGAGGTGTTAGGCAGGGCTGCCCTTTGTCTCCCTACATTTTTATTGGGTGGAACTTTTGGCCGAAAAAATGAGACATAATAAAACTATTAAAGGAATCTCGGTGCAGGGCGAAGAAATAAAAATCAGCCAGTTTGCTGATGATGCTACAATTATCCTAGACGGCTCTAAAGAATCATTCACAGCGGCTCTACAAGATTTAGAGCAGTTTGGGTCTATCTCTGGTTTACGACTTAATAACAAGAAAACAGAAGTTTTGTGGATAGGCTCCAAGGCCGGATGCAACGAAGTTTTTTGCCCAGAAAAAAATCTTAAGTGGGTTAATAAAGTTAAATCCTTAGGAGTTTGGATATCTACAGATTCTGAAGCAAGTATAAAAGCAAATTATGATGAAAAAATAGAAAAAGCACAAAATGTCTTAAGCTCCTGGAAATACCGGAGACTGAGTCTGCTAGGGAAAATAACTGTGTTGAAGAGCCTTGTTGCATCTCAATTTGTCAATATTCTGGCTCCCCTGCCATCAAATCATACAGCCTTAGATGAGATCAACCGGATCTTTTATAACTTTTTGTGGGATGGAAAGGGAGACAAAATAAAGCGAGACATTATCATCAGTGAAGACAAAAGCGGTGGCTTAAGGATGATAGACATTAAATCTTTCAATAAAGCAGTTAAATTAACCTGGATTAAAAAATATGTAGATAAGGACAACCATGGAAAGTGGAAGTTGTTTTTCGCTTTACATTTAACAGATTATGGAGGAACGGACCTCTTTAAAGGAAATCTTAACAAAAATGATCTACACAAGTATTATAAAATATCTGATACTTTTCTTTCCGAAGTCTTGCAAATATGGTCGGAAATTAGCTTCAATGGTAACAGCACCTCGAACAAACAGTTTCGGTCAATGAACCTGTGGCACAATTCTCTAATTAAAGTGGGAAATAGTCCCATTTATTATAAAACGTGGGCTACGAAAGGGGTACGTGAAGTTAGACACTTGATGAAAGTTGAAAACAAGACGTACTCACAAGGAATCAAGTAACAATCAAAGAAAAGAATTATTCCATGGACTTAGTATTAGGACTAAAAATAGATGTCTCCTCCCACTTACAACATTATTTCTACTTTCTTGTTGCTAGATATTTTATATGGACGTGTAAAATGAAGGAAATAATACCAAGTATAAACAATTTTCCTATTTTCTTACAACACTTTTGTGATCTAGAATATGACGAAAAGAAAAAACCTAAACCTCTCAAAAATTGACAGTCTTGGTACAGTTGGAAACCTAGCCAATTACATTATGAAAATTATTGTAACGAAAGAAGAGTGCTTGGAACCTATGCATGCTATATGGATGTTATCTCTTCGCCAGTGTTTTAATGTACGTAGGATTTTAATGTGTTTGTTAAACTTAAATTAAAAAAAAAAAAAAAAAAAAAGAAAAATATAGAAAACCTGACAATAGAGCACAATTTAAGACGTTGAATAACTCCCACTGCAAATTAGTTTTTATTTTAACTTAAGATATGTGATCCTTACACTGTACTTCAAAATAGTCGACTGAATATATTGATTTGAGTCTCACGAATATCAACTATAAATAATTTACGCAAGTCACGCTCAAGACGCGTGTCATGAAAATAAATATTTCTTATTAATAAATAAATAAAAATAATAATAATAAAAAACACACAAATGTTATATTGACTCTTAGACACTATTACAATGTAATTCGAATGAAATTACAAAAATGAAAGTACAATTTCAGGCAAACGTCGCCTAAAAATAAGAGCTGTTCAAAAGAACGTATAAGTCCTCCTTTTTGCAATGATATTCTTTAACCCAGGCAAGACAAGCAAGCGTCGACGAAACGGAATCATTTATTAATGCGGTAGTACTCGATGAGCATGCTCCAGAGAGGAGAGAGATCTAAGAGTCACGGCAATGCTTTGGGAGGTTATGGTAGTTCTTTCTACATTAATGGCTACTGCAATAATTTCAGTCGTTGCTCTTGATCTGATTTCAGTCGTTGTCCTTGTTCTTTCGTTATTATCATCATCACAACGGCATTTTAATTTAGCGTCTTGGATCAAAATATAAGACGAAACAGCTTTATTTTCTACTGATGAGCAATGTTAACTTGTAACTGACCTTCATAAAGTGTCCTTTCTTTAAGAAGAGTCAGAAAGCGACTGAAATACGAAATCAATACATCTTACTTACACACCTCTACAGATCTCTATGTACAATAAACCGTCCGAGATTCAAAACTGCATGCATGCATCTCAGTAAGCCTATATCGCTGTTTGAAAAGTTTCTTTACCCTCGTAACCTATAGTACTTGATTTAGAGAAGACTGGCATTCACCTCACGATTTATTTCTTCAACCATAGGTTTTTCTTTTTGTTTCTCCGTAGCATTTCTTTTGTTTTTGACCTTGCTCTTTCTCTGCTCCCACACGTTTAAGCCTTTCTTGTTGAGCTTCACTGACACTCTTTATGCTGACGTGATCGGAGCTTGAACTTCTTTTTGTTCTTCGCCTAACCAATGCGATGTTCATGCTCATTGTGGAAAGGCTGTTCTGCCAGCTCGACATTGGCCAATGACTATATGTTTGAAACCTGTTCGGTATTTTTCACTAAAAGCAAAACAGATGCAGGGATTGAGGGCTCCCCACGAATGAAGCAAATCTTACTTATGATGAATACAATGATTTTGGGAATTTTAGCACCGATTTCAGGGGGAAGCTCCCCATGAAACTTAAATATGATGATAAAAGAGCAAACAAAGAATGGGCCCATACAGACAACAAAAGCAGCTAATATGGCTATTGACAATCTGAGTATCTGTCTGTTGTTTGCAGGGTCTCGAGATCTCTTACATTCGGACATCTTTCTCCTTTCATTTTCTCTTCGTTTTAGAGTCATGGCTATGGTGCTGTATATGATAGTCAACAAACACACTGGTACCAAGTAGAATACAATGGACATGGCTAACACATATTTAATGATGATTTCCGTAGTCCAGTTGCCTTTGAAGCAGCAACAACCATTCGAGGAAACATGGAATGTGTGAAGGTAATGAGCATGGGTAGCTATGGCCACAATCCACGAAACCAGGATGCAGACTAAACGCACTTTCCGCGAGATGAGTTTTATCTTCAAGGGGAAGAGAACAGCAATTAGCCTGTCCACTGAAATCAGCATAAGGCTCTGGATGGAGACCAGCACAGAAACATCACGAAAAAAAGGGCAAAGTTTGCAAAAGACATTTGCAAGTTCCGGCTGAAGCCGGGAAAGAAAGGGGCCTGAAGATAGTGTCTCTGCAATTGTATAGGGCATGATGGTCAAGGGAGTGAAGAGATCGGAGACGGCCATGTTGACAAAGAAATAATTGATTGATTTTCGAAGTGGCTTGTACTTGGAAAACACCAGGATGATAAGAACGTTTCC
>NC_090891.1:38976015-38986015 GCF_036669925.1 Montipora capricornis | reverse complement strand
AAGTGAAGATGATTTCGCGTTGAAATGCTTTTTTTTTTCTCTTTTTTGAAATAATCACCTGTGTATTTATACTTAAGCAACTATTCGCCTCAGGCTCAGTGATTATCGGTGAATATTCACCAATAATCACTTGGCCTTCGGGCGAATAATTGTTAAGTGTTCCCTTGTTTCCCAAATTGCTTTCAAACTTGTTCCAAGTTTTTTGATCCCTAAAATTGTTTTAAAATGTATTTTGTACCCTTGTTTCCTAAAATATTTTGACATTGCTCCTCTGTTCCCCGGCAGTTCAAATTAGCCATGTTCTCTTGTTCCCACAAACTCCTGAGAGGGGCTCAACTTTGGCCAAAGATTGTCTCGTTTGAATTTCTTTAACAATTATTCTCCGAAGGCGAAGTGATTATCGGTGAATATTCACCGATAATCACTGAGCCTTTTAATGATTATTTCAAAAAAAGAGAAAAAAAAAACATTTCAACGCGAAATCATCTTCACTTACAGTGGCAAAACGACTACTGGCAGCCATTTTGTCCGTCGAGGTGATTATCGGCTGATAATCCGAGATAGCGAGCCAATGAGAGCGCGCGATTTTGTATAATCACCTGTGTATTTATACTAAAATGGCTTAAATCGAGTCGAAGTGTTTTCTGTATTATCTGGACATCACGTAAATGATCAAGATCAAACGGAGTCGAGAAGTACATTTCATACGGACAAACACATGAAACAGAGGACCTTGTCGAGTTTCATAACCATCTCCATGCATTAACTATGCGAGTAACGAAAACGATCACTTGACGGCTGTCAAGAGCTAATTTAAAGTTTATGACATGCAGTTTCTTAAGAACGCATGATATTGTCACCTCATGATTTGGCAATAAAATATGGTTTGTTCAGTCAAAATGAGAACTACTATAGATTTGTTAAAAGTCTTCATTTTTAGGCCTCATCCAAACTTATGGATTATTTTGAAAAAATTTCCGTTTTCAGTTCTGCGAAAACGAAGTAAAATACATTTTTCATCCACATTATCGTTTTCTTGTCGTTTTCACCTGTTCTCACAATAATGCGCAACAACGATATTACTTACTGTTTTCAAATTTTCTCCCCTTTTTTAATTGAGTCATACCCTTACGAGACTTTTTATGGAACTCTAATATAGACTCGCAAAAAGTAAATAGTTTTCTTTTCGATTCTTTGTATATAGCAACACTGAACTTTGTCACATGGATCAAAAGACAACATAAAGCTCAAAGAGCTAGCCTCTTAATAATTTATGTATATTGTGTCATTAGCAATTTGTCCATCCTGGTTATCTTAATTATTATCATGGCAGTATTACGTTTCGCATGTACCCAACCAAAGTGCGTCAAAGCTACGTTGATGAGCGTTTTAACAATAGCGCAACGGACAAAAAAATACTTTATAAATTTTTTTGTATGATTTCTAGTGTTGAAACATTGAATATACGTGGGCTCATCAACACACAAATGTTATATTGACTCTTAGAACCTATTAATTCGAATGAAAGTACATTTGAGGCAAACGTCGCCTAAAAGTAAGAGCTGTTCAATAGAACGCTTAAGTCCTCCTTTTTTCAAGGATAATTAGGAATTCTTTAACCCAGGCAAGACAAGCAAGCGTCGACGAAACGGAATCATTTATTAATGCGGTAGTACTCGATGAGCATGCTCCAGAGAGGAGAGAGATCTAAGAGTCAGGGCAATGCTTTGGGAGGTTATGGTAGTTCTTTCTACATTAATGGCTACTGCAATAATTTCAGTTGTTGCTCTTAATCTGATTTCAGTCGTTGTCCTAACCTTGTTCTTTCGTTATTATCATCATCACAACGCCATTTTAACTTTACCGTTTTGGATCAAAATATAAGACGAAACAGCTTTATTTTCTACTGATGACCAATGTTAACTTGTAGCTAACCTTCATAAACTTTGTCCTTTCTTTAAGAAGAGTCAGAAAGCGGCTGAAATACGAAATCAATACATCTTACTTACACACCTCTACAGATCTCTATGTACAACAAACCGTCCGAGTTTCAAAACTGCATGCATACATCTCAGTAAGCCTATATCGCTGTTTGAAAAGTTTCTTTACCCTTGTAAGAAATAGTACTTGATTTAGAGAAGACTGGCATTCTCCTCACGATTTATTTCTTTAACCATAGGCTTTTGTTTTTGTTTCTCGGTAGTATTTTTTTGTTTTTGACCTTGCTCTTTCTCTGCTCCCACACGTTTAAGCCTTTCTTGTTGAGCTTCAGTGACACTCTTCATGCTGACGTGATCAGAGCTTGAACTTTTATTTGTTCTTCGCCTAACCAATGTCATGTTCATGCTCATTGTGGAAAGGCTGTTCTGCCAGCTCGACGTTGGCCAATGACTAAATGTTTGAAACCTGTTCGGTACTTTTCACTAAAAGCAAAGCAGATGCAGGGATTGAGGGCTCCCCACGAATGAAGCAACATCTTTTTTATGATGAATACAATGACTTTGGGAATTTTAGCACCGATTCCAAGGGGAAGCACCCCATGAAACTTAAATATGATGATAAAAGTGCAAACAAACAATGGGCCAATACAGACAATAAAAGCAGCTAATATGGCTATTGACAATCTGACTATCTGTCTGTTGCTTGCAGGGTCTCGAGATCTCTTACATTCGGACATCTGTCTCCTTTCATTTTGTCTTCGTTTTAGAGTCCAAGCTATGGTGCTGTATATGATAGTCAACAAACACACTGGTACCAAGTAGAATACAATGAACATGGCTGTATTATATTTATTGTTGGTTTCCGTAGTCCAGTTGGCTTTGTAGCAGCAATAACCATAAAAGGAAACATGGAGTATGTGAAGGTAATGAGCATGAGCAGCTATGGCCACAATCCGCGAAACCAGGATGCAGACTAAACGCACTTTCCACGAGATGGGTTTTATCTTCAAGGGGAAGACAACAGCAATCAGGCTGTTCACTGAAATCAGCATAAGGCTCTGGATGGAGACCAGCATAGAAACATCAAGATGAAAATAGCAAAGTTTGCAAATGATATTTGCAACATTCGGCTGAAGCCGGGAAAGAAAGGGACCTGAAGATAGTGTCTGTGCAATTGTAAAGGGCATGATGGTCAAGTGAGTGAAGAGATCGGAGACGGCCATATTGACCACGAAATAATTGATTGATTTTCGAAGTGGCTTGTACTTGGAAAACACCAGGATGATTAGAACGTTTCCAATCAACGTGACAAGGAGTACGATAGAATAGGTTGCTATTAAAATGGCTTTCTCTTCCTTGGATAGTCCGACTTAATTCCGCGACATCATTTAGAAGATCCATCCACGAAAGACGAATTATTGAGTTTGTCCGTACAGTTTTTAAGCATGCTGGCCTGGCTTAGGTTTCGAACGGGAGAGCTGATAATTTTCTCTTCTTCCTTTCTCGTTTTCAACTGAAAATAATAGTAATTCTATGTGGTTTCGTCTTGGAATTCTTTTACCGTCGGTGTTTGACTTTTCTAGTTCTCGAGTGTCAGAACTTGATGGCGTTTTCTGTTGACTTTTCTAGTTCTAGTAATGAAAACGATCACTTGACGGCTCTCAAGAGCTAATTTAAAGTTTATGACATGCAGTTTCTTAAGAAAGCATGATATTGTCACTTCATGATTTGGCAAAAAAATAAGGTTTGTTCAGTCAAAATGAGAACTACTATAGATTTTTTCAAAAGTCTTCATTTCTAGGCCTCATCCAAAGTAATGGATTTGAAAAATTTTCCGTTTTCAGTTCTGCAAAAACGAAGGAAAATACACTTTTCATCCACATCATCGATTTCTTGTCGTTTTCACCTGTTCTCACGATAACGCGCAACAACGATATAACTTACTGTTGTCAAATTTTCTCCCCTTTATACTGGGATGCGAAACCCAGTCGGAATCTGCGTTTCATTTCTCCGTAATTTTTTAAATTTTTATTCCGTGTCGGTAAAAGTCTTGCCTGTCACTCCCCTGCTAAGTGGTGTCTTTGTGCATAGAGTCTTCTGTGCGTATTTTGTTACGTTTGAGGGGGCTGGGGTAATGCGTAGATTTCTCTGGTGCACACAGGAGGATATTTCATTAACCTGCAATGGCGTCGAAAGTTCTTGTAACGCGCATGGCGTTTTAGTACATCCTTAACCAAAATATACCCTTATGGAGCTCAAAAATGGAACGTCAATTGGATACACAAGTCAGACGGTGAAAATAAATATCTGGAATCTTTAAAGCGACGAGTAATGGTCTTCGACAGCAATTCATTTTTCGCCGTTGGATATCAAGTGAGTTTTGTTTCTAATATTTTACTAACTTGGTATTATATACAACACTGAAATAAAATGGCAATTCTTTTATGGATTTAACAAACACTGTCTGGCAAGTTACATTCACTTTGTACTCAACTCTGCCGGGAAAAGGTAAAAAAAATGGAAATGTGACAGTGAAAAATTATTTGAATGAAAGCTTGTTGTCTCTTTTGTGCTTTATTATTTACAGTCAAGGTTCTTTCGAAAAGGGTTTGATGTGAACTGTCAGAAATTTATTTAATTGCATATGCTTTGTGACAACGATGTGTCTCGTTTGCACGCGCGCACGCAACTGAAATAGAAAGGGTTTTTTGCCTCTAATAGCAAATATGTTGTTTGTTTCAATAAATGTTTCGCTGCAAAAGATTTTTCTGAGATTTCCACCGTTTTTGAATTTTATCATGTTGTTTAATTTTCGAGCTTAACAAATTTGCATACGTGTGTTGAAATATATGATACGGGAGGATTTTGTAGTAGTGCACTGTAAGCAGTGCATAATAAAGTCACTAAAATAAACAGGTCTGTTGGAAGCTTGCTTGAGTTTCAACAAAATCAGCCCCAAAATCGGCAAAAAATTGTGACGCTGATGAATAATAAAGTATAGCTGCTATTCCCAAAACCATGGAATTACCTGGTGATAAATAACCTCGTCTTGGAGAGTAAACTTTTGACTTTGCAGAAACAATGGTCAGCCTCGAGAGTTGGGCGATTGTCATCTTTGTGTTGAATTCGCACATTTCTTGTCAAACTTTAAACACTTGAAAGAAAAAGAAAACTAACCAAAAACAAAAACCCGGTATCTTACCATCATTTGACACCGATGCTTCACTGTTTCGCGAGTAAAACACGCCGCGGTAACTTGATCACGGCGCCCGCTGAATTGGATGTCACTTTCGACAAGTTTTGCGATTTACTTGTGCAGCCAAAATTGAACGTAACAAAAATCTCGCAAAATGTTTTTCGCTGATGGTAACTTTTCATATTCGCGGTTCAAGATTAATGTTGTTTTCATTTCGTTAATTTTGTTTCTGATGGCAAAATATTTTATTATCGGTCGACCGTCCTAAAAACTTCCTTCTGTTCTTCCTAAAAACTGTGTATCAATATTTGTTTTGCATAAGGCAGGCTAACAAAATCTGTACCTTGCTTAGTTCGCATATTTTGGCGTTAAAATAAAATTTTGTGACATCGGGAGCTCCATGCCCTACTCTTTACGAAGAATGTGTGGATTCTTTTACATCCCACAGGATTATGAACATTGAAGAGTTGTGAGACGGGGCCTACGGTTTATAGTCCTTATCCGAGAAGACTTGAAAGTCTTAACCATTTGTGGATGTAATTACAAAGGCAGCACTTTCTCCTCAGTTATTTTAAGACCCTGAGTGTTGGTCCGGCCGGAGTCGAACTCACGACCTCCCACATGGCAGCCCGATGCTCAACCGAGCCACCGATGCACAACACAAATGTTATATTGACTCTTAGACACTATTAATTCGAACGAAATTAGAAAAATGAAAGTACAATTTGAGGCAAACGTCGCCTAAAAATAAGAGCTGCTCAAAAGAACGTATAAGTCCTCCTTTTTGCAAGGATAATTAGGAATTCTTTAACCCAGGCAAAACAAGCAAGCGTCGACGAAACGGAATCATTTATTAATGTAGTACTCGATGAGCATGCTCCAGAGAGGAGAGAGATCTAAGAGTCAGGGCAATGCTTTGGGAGGTTATGGTAGTTCTTTCTACATTAATGGCTACTGCAATAATTTCAGTCGTTGCTCTTGATCCTATTTCAGCCGTTGTCCTTGTTCTTTCGTTATTATCATCATCACAACGGCATTTTAATTCTAGCGTCTTGGATCGAAATATAAGACGAAACAGCTTTATTTTCTAGTGATGAGCACGAATGTTAACATGTAGCTGACCTTCATAAAGTGTCCTTTCTTTAAAAAGCCGCAGAAAACGACTGAAATACGAAAACAATACATCTTACTTACACACCTCTACAGATCTCTATGTACAACAACTTACAACAAACCGTCCGAGATTCAAAACTCAATAAACCTATATCGCTGTTTGAAAAGTTTCTTTACCCTTGTAAGCTATAGTATACTTGATTTAGAGAAGACTGGCATTCTCCTCACGATTTATTTCTTCAATCATAGGTTTTTCTTTTTGTTTCTCGGTAGTATTTTTTTGTTTTTGACCTTGCTCTTTCTCTGCTCCCACACGTTTAAGCCTTTCTTGTTGAGCTTTAGTAACACTCTTCATGCTGACGTGATCGGAACTTGAGCTCCTTTTTGTTCTTCGGCTAACCAATGTCATGTTCATTATGCTCACCAGTTGTGGAAAGGCTGTTCTGCCAGCTCGACGTCGGCCAAAGACTAAATGTTTGAAACCTGTTCGGTAGTTTTCACTAAAAGCAAAGCAGATGCAGGGATTGAGGGCTCCCCACGAATGAAGCAACATCTTTCCTATGATGAATACAATGACTTTGGGAATTTTAGCATCTATTTCAGGGGGAATCTCCCCATGAAACTTAAATATGATGATAAAAGAGCAAACAAACAATGGGCCAATACAGACAATAAAAGCAGCTAATATGGCTATTGACAATCTGACTATCTGTCTGTTACTTGCAGGGTCTCGAGATCTCTTAAATTCGGACATCTTTCTCCTTTCATTTTGTCTTCGTTTTAGAGTCCAAGCTATGGTGCTGTATATGATAGTCAACAAACACACTGGTACCAGGTAGAATACGATGAACATGGCTGTATTATATTTATTGTTGGTTTCCGTAGTCCAGTTGCCTCTGGAGCAGCAATAACCATAGCAGGAAACATGGAATATGTGAAGGTAATGAGCATGAGCAGCTATGGCCACAATCCACGAAACCAGGATGCAGACTAAACGCACTTTCCGCGAGATGAGTTTTATCTTTAAGGGGAAGACAACAGCAATAAGCCTGTCCACTGAAATCAGCATAAGGCTCTGGATGGAGACCAGCACAGAAACATTAGCAAAAAAATAGCAAAGTTTGCAAAAGACATTTTCAAGTTCTGGCTGAAGCCGGGAAAGAAAGGGGCCTGAAGATAGTGTCTGTGCAATTGTATAGGGCATGATGGTCAAGGGAGTGAAGAGATCGGAGACGGCCATGTTGACCACGAAATAATTGATTGATTTTCGAAGTGGCTTGTACTTGGAAAACACCAGTATGATAAAAACGTTTCCAATCAACGTGACAAGGAGTATGATGGAATAGGTTGCTATTAAAATGGCCTTCTCTTCCTTGGTCAATTCGAGTACCTCCACATTGTAAACTCCATTCACGAAAGATGAATTATTCAGTGTGACCGTAGAGTTTTTAAACATACTGGCCCGGCTTACGTTTTGAACGAAGGAGCTGATGATTTTCTCTTCTTTCTTTCTCGTTTGAAACTGGCAGTAACAGTAATTCTATGTGGTTTTATCTTCTTTTACCGTCTGTGTTGACTCTTCTAGTTCTCGGGCGTCAGATATTGATGGCGCTTTCTGTTGACTTTTCTAGTTCTCGGGTGTCCGATCAGTTGATGGTGTTTTCTGCATTGCTATTTACCACTAGTGCTTTAAATATATTAAAACCTCTGATACTGATCCGATCCTTTAATTTACGTTCCTTAATAATTAGATTACATGCATATCACTATGGTGAAATTAAGGACCAATTTAATTTCCTTTCAAGGTAAAAACAGGTTCCAAAACTTCGGGGGATATTCCAAATTTAACAAAAATCGGCTAAAATGGGAAATCCTTGACGTAATTTGAATTTGCAGTTTTGCCCCCGCACCGGTGGCTCAGTTGGTTGAGCGTCGGGGTGACACGCAGGAGGTCGCGGTGAGATTAAGGACCAATTTAATTTCCTTTTAAGGTAAAAAAAGGTTCCAAAACCTTGGGGATATGCCAAATTTAACAAAAATCGGCTAAAATGGGAAATCCTTGAGGTAATTTGAATTTGCAGTTCTGACCGGTGGCTCAGTTGATTGAGCGTCGGGCTGTCACGCGGGAGAGCGGATTTGTATGTAGGATACAGGCGGTAAGGGGTGCAAGGAGTGACATATTTTGTGCCTTACATAATTTTGGGACCCACAGTTTTAGCTAACAGTTTTAGTTTTTTTCTTTTCGCCTCTCCCCCAGTCTCTTCTCGTTTTTTTCTCCTCGCTCCAGTCTCGCCGCGCTGCGCGCTCTCGGCTATTTCGCACGCTCTCGCGACTATTTAGAAAGGGAGTACTAGCAGTCTACTAGACGATCGGCTCTTACAAAAAGGAAAAAGGCTAACGAGAGGTTTTTGCCTTTTGTCACTACGTACCACCCAGCAGTTAAAAATCCGTAAACAGATATTGATCGAACAACGGAGCCTTATAAAAAATCAGCCTTTTCTGAAAACGATCTATCTAAGATCATACAAAAGGAGTAAATCTCTTAAAGACATGTTCGTCATAGCAAAAATATAACTTTAAGGCTATCAGAATGCGAGACGACCACAAAAACCATAGTGAAGGAGTGAGTCTGTGCAGACTTGATATCAGGGAGCTTAAGCAACGACGACGGCGACGGCAACGAGAACGACATCTAAAAATATAAATTCACCTTGTTGTAATCACTTAGTGAGTATTTCAATTTTTTTAACATGACAAGGGTTTGATAGTTCCTCAAAAATGACATCTGTCGGAACGGCGCTTAATTTAGGGGAGAAAATGAAAATTTATCCTCAAGTGCAAACGACGGCAAAGAAATGGACAAAAAGGAAAAACGCACGTGCAGGGCGTGCAAAGCTATTGTTTTGCCCACTAAATATACAGATATACAAATTTGTGACGTTCTCGTTGCCGTCGCCGTTTTCGTTGCTTAAGCTCCCTAACTTCATGTAACTTCACAGGGGACCGAAGCTAACGCTCAGTGTGAGCATGACCGACAAAAATATTCGGATTTGTTTGGGAATCCCGATAAAAGGCTTAAGAACATAATTATATGAAAAAAATCTCACTTAAAAGCCTAACCTTATTGCCATTGTGGGCAGCTTCCTTCCTGTGTAGTTCTTCTCCAGATCCGACGCGATTTGAGCCGTTTTTCGATTTCTCGGTTGTCGTCGCATTTTCTTTAGCAAAAAAATCACTAGAGAAAAAAATGCATGCAAGAAAATTTAGACTTTTAGAATTCAACTGTAAAGAGGTCATTCTAAATCAAAAGCTCATTGTTAAACTGATGATGAAAAGGCAACCTTCTCTCTGACATATTTCACTTAAACTCCAGACTACAACTTGTTTACTGATATTCCCTCCTCAGGTGCTCCTCGTTCTAAGTTCATTATGGATGTTATGTTTTCTCAACATAATTCCTTCCATTATTACTCTTTCTTTTCTCCTTTTCCATCTTCCTCTTCAGTTTCAGATTCGTCGTTTGCTTGATGTTTCTCATCAGGTTTTAGAAGTCTTCCTACCATGTCGTATTTCTCCATAAACTGTGTTTCCCATTCGCGCAGTGAATCCATCTGCATACTATTCAAGTCGGACAAATCATCACATTCAGCCTTAACAGCATCAGGTCCAACAGAAAATGTTGCAAGACCTCCGCTTGCATCATGTCCTGCAAAGACACTGTAAGGTCCTCCTATAAAAGGAAGTGCTGCCC
>NC_090891.1:38938515-38968515 GCF_036669925.1 Montipora capricornis | reverse complement strand
TCCTTGCTCATTTCAGGTATGATTCCTGCAACTATGATGTTCTCCCATCTGAACCGCTGCTCCCTGGGTAGGTTGAGAAGAACTAAATAAATTACTCCCACAGATCTGTCATTTCTCCTCTTAAAAGGTTGAAACCAATCCACATTAATTGCAAAGGCAAGGTTTCTGGGTACAGCCAGGAAATCTTCTCCCTTGTATTGAAGAAAATCTTTCCAGATGCCACCATCATAGAAATCTGCAAAAATGTTCTCTTTCACTTCACGTTCTCGCCACTGTTCACACATTTCTGGAACTCCTGGCCGTTTTAGCAATCCTTCAAGCTGATCAATTACACTGTTATAACAGTAGAGTTTATGTGGATAAAAAGTTACTTTTCCACAGCTCAGGATGATTTTCTTTGCCAATGATGCTCCGCATTCTTTGCCTTTCTTGAAAGGTTTGTTGGAACAAATG
Organism: Montipora capricornis; assembly: GCF_036669925.1. Classification (NCBI taxonomy): domain Eukaryota; kingdom Metazoa; phylum Cnidaria; class Anthozoa; order Scleractinia; family Acroporidae; genus Montipora; species Montipora capricornis. The sequence continues at coordinate 38,968,062 of NC_090891.1, read as the reverse complement.
TTTGAGACAATCTGCCCTCCAACTTTTCTTGTGCAGTTTTCCAGGTTGTAGAGTGATGCACATTTTGGACAAACAGCCATCTTAACAAAGTTATCACGTTTAAACATGATAAATTTCCTTAGGAGATACAATGAACTTGGGAACATAAGGGCCATCTGGCAGAGGTAATCACTGTTGCAGCTTATACCCACCATATGAAGAAACTGAAACATAAAGCGTAACAACCATTCCAGACCATTGTCACTAATCTTGCAAGCTGCTTGCCAGAATAGCAGGAAATAAACAAACCACTGAAGTAGTATTGTAACTGCCTGTACAGATGACTGATGTTGTTTAGGCTCAGGAAGGGATTCATCATTTGTGATATCTTGAAGGAGATGATCTTCTGGTATGTCACTCCAAATATCAGAATCTTCATCACCTACAAGGCTCTCAGCATCACTTGTATTATCACTACAGGATGTGCAGGAGTCAGAACTGTCACATTCAGAACCAGCATTGTTGCAGGTAGTTGCCTGAATAAAAGTTAAAGTATATAGGTATCTGCATGTAAGTGAGATCTTATACTGTGGATGAAGTTCTATTCAGTCTTAAGGACGGTGCCTACTAATTCAAAGGTATTTTTGCCCCGATTTGTGATTTTGCAGGAAATGTAGATCTTAACAAGTGTTATTGAAATCCAAGAAAATTGGGGGTAACCATGCATTTTTCAAAGATAATTCATGAACAATATTTGTACAAAGCTTTAAAATACAAAGCAATGTATGGCGTTCTTTCTCAAATTGAAGCTCAATTATCTCTAAAGAATGTATGGTTACCCCAAATTTTCTTTTTGGATACCAAGAGTACTTACGAAGATCAATAGTTTTAAACCGCGCAAAAATATCCCTGCATTAGTAAGCATTGGCGATAGGAAATCCGATTATCTGGAGATGCGCAGAACGTATGCGCAATAACAATAGTACGCACCGTCCTTAAAGACTGGTGACAACATGGCACTGCACAATTTTGGTTTATGGAAATGATCAATTTACACTTTGCAGGCTTTTAATATTATGCCATGTTGCGATTTTGCATAATAAACCTAAAATCACCACAAATCGCATAATTTGTACAAAATCGCAAAATTTTCGGGAGAAAAGAGCCAAATGTAAGTTTATCTTAAGTTCCCTGATAATTTAAATGTTATCTCAAGACATCAAAATCATCTGGAATGAACGAACAAACAAACAGGAGTTCTATGCATCCCTTTTATACTCGTCAGAGAGCCAGTGCTGGTTTTTGATAGCAAGCGACTGTTCATTGCCACGGAATAAACAATCCATTTCTCTAAATAAACTAATCACAATTGTGTATATTATATTCTCTGATATCAATTATTTAAAATGAGGCCACAAATGATTTATTTCAGATGTTTTCACCATTCCTGTGTGCTCTAATAATTATCTTCTTTAACATCAAGAAATTGATTGTGCGCCCCTTAGACCAGACAAAACACGGTTAAATTAGCTGAAATGAAATATTGCATAATTTGCCATATAAAAGACCTTTCTTGCTGTATAATTTTTGAATTTTTTCACACCCTATCCGAAGACCTGGCTTTGGTACATGTATTATCTGCACCTAATTGTACTACATGTATACCAGTTATGACCAATGATATACTAACAATGACTTCAAAAAATTCTTTAAATGAAGTGAAAGCAAGAAGTGCAAAAGGAAGAGGTCAGTGTGAAATGCAGACTGCAGACAAGGGGTAAAATGCAGACTAGGGAGTAAGGCTCCAGGTGACTTAAGACATAATATCTTATTCCTGCTGAGAATCTAGCAGTTTATTACATGTCACACAGGCTTTTATATCATGTACCACTTCAACTTAGTGTTCTCCATGTCAGACCAAAAATATTGAGTACTGTACAATTGCTCCACTGGCAAACATTTACTCGCATTGAGTATAGCAGACAAAAATGTCAGAGACTATGCATCTACTCATTTACCTCATCAGATTTTAAGTCCTCTCTGCTATCATTCATTGCATTCAGAAACTCTACATCATCACCTATCAAGTCATTCAAATCATCTTGGGTACCTATAGAATGAAAATAAAATGTTACCTTTTAATTTGTATAATAACTTAACCAAACTTACTGTTTGCTGATTGGCTAATTTTTCATCAATAAAGTACAGACATGCTTAAATTACTTTACATCACCTCACACATATTTCCAGATCCTATTTTGAATTTCAATCAACTTTCTGCAGCAAGTGAAGAATCAGGCAGGGATAGAAACCTTCGACATTGCTTTTGCATCAGTTTGAACCAAAATTTATTTACTTCTTGTGGTTACTAGTCTCTTTCACAGCTGTCCTTTGTGTTGTCACACAACAAGGAGGAGTGTTGCCTGACGACACAAAGAACAGCTGCATAGGAGACAATATGCAGGTTTACTTCTAATTACAAACTGATATCAGTTTAATGTGACTGTCCTCTTATTGATCACAAATTATGTCATAACATCCTCAATCAGAGGGAAAACACATAAAAAACCGATATGAGATCTGGGATATGGTGAGATACAGAATTCAGGAGATAAGGCTGCTCAGGAGCAGTATTCTATACGTTTAAGCAACAGAAATTATGTATACATGTGCCTCTCTGAAGGGTAGGGGTGTTAAGCAGTTTGGTCCGGGATAAGGTATAGAAATCAGGGACTTTTGCTCTAGAACAGGGTATTGTTTTTCAAGAGCTGAGAAGAATTTACCTATTTCCGGTATTTGTTATTATAACACATGAATAAGACTAATGTAAATTAACTTTCAAATTTTATATCTTTTGTTACTCGACATGACATGCAAGTGTTACCTGTAACAAACTGCTTCCTCTATAAGGCAACTTGTGTTACATGTGTTCGGAAAATTTTGGTCGGAATGGTGGCATTAACGAACTATTTTGGGAACCATGCATTTATTAAAATTTTCAGTCATAATTACCTCCAAATCCACGCAATACAGCTTCCTCAAGCTCCTCTTCCCCCGAGGAATAAGCAGGGCTTTCCTCTGCATCGCCAGCACGTGCTGCATCGCCAGCACGTGTAGTAATAAAATTATGCCTAGCTCTCTTTGTATCTTGTTCTTCTTGTTCGGTACCACTAATTCCATCCGATTCGGCGCTACCAGTAATCCATTGTTCATTTTGCACATCATAATAGGCCCTGCGGTGTTTCCAGAAAGCTGCCTTTGATAAATATTCTTTACAATGGCCACAGAAAATCCTATTCTGTTTTCTCGACCGCGATCGCTTCCTCGAAAACATTTCCACGCCCGTTGCGAGCTTGTTTGTTGGCTTTCGTCTATCTCTTGCTATCGTAAAACTTGCTATTCTTCATAACCTGGTGAACCTGGCACCAACCCGTTTTTGAGCCTGCGCGATTTCGGTCATCGGTGAAACTTTGAAATCACAAGAAGCCAATCATAAAGTGAGAGATTGATTGGCGCCATTTTTTAGCGTCTTGTCACTCGCGTCGCTTGTAATCCTTGAGGACGTTGTAGGCTCGTGTCGTAGCAAAACTGTTGAGGGGAAAGGTTTGGGTTTGGAAATGGCGGAAGAGCTTCCAGTCAGCTTAAATGAACGAGTTATCAGTATGCTTGAAAACGTTGTAAACGAAAACCGTCGTCTTCGGGAGATGATTGAAACACGTGACGCAGAACAAGAAAGGCTTTTGCAGCGATTTTCTGCAAAACTCGACGGGGACACATCGGGGAACAGTGCAGTGAGCAGGAAAAGAAAGAGAAAGATCGCTGTGCCACAACAGTGTCGCGTAAGTATATTTTTATTATTCTGATCACTTACTACGGTAATCTGTATGAACTATCGGAAATGTGCGGCCTATAAGTTTCGCCGGCGGCCGCCCTCGGTATCGCTTGAGACTTGTGTTTACTTTTACGAGTGCACAAACATTCAATCCTTGCTCTCATTGAATTCAGCTGAAGGCTGATCTTTTATAATCTGAACAGCCGTTAATATACGTTGAAGAATAGGCCTTTCAATTTTTTTCGACCCCTGTTCACAGCAAAAGTCAATTTTTTCATTTCCGGTCTTCATATTGTTGCCCCTCGGGACACACGCAATATGCAGGTATCAATGTTCAGACGGAGAGGGAGGGGTACGGGCAAAAGTGCTGCATTTTGCTTCTAAACGTTGATACCAGCATAATTAGCTCTTATTAACCGAGCAGGAGGTCTGTATGGGAGAATCTTCACTGAGGTTGTGAGTACAGACTGAACACAGTGAGGTCTACAGGTACACACGACTGAGGTCAAGATTATCCCTTACAAACTGACAAAGCTCAGTTAATAAGATGTTTATTATATGGCAAACAAGAACAATTTAATGTAACTGGTTTGCACTAACTGACATTTTGCTTGCGAATGTCAATGAGTGGCGGTGAGCTGAAGTTAATTTTGCCAAAGTTTTGCATTTTAGTTTGCAACTTTTTCACTGCAAAACATTACCGGTATTGATGCCGGTGTAGATGGGAAAATCTAGACTGTGGTCAATATCGATTTCAGCCAATCAAATTTGTGAATTTGGCAGTTCCCAGTCCCTGTGAGACAGAGCCATATAATAAATATTTATATCAATCATCACATTATTTGGACACAAATAAATCTTTTAAGCACCATAAAAATTAATTACGCTCACAACTTAGTTAGCCTTTGAAAATTACAAGAGGCAATTTATTCCAGATTGCATGAGATTTAAGGGCCAATTATATGGTTAATTTTAGCTAGGGCTTACAAGTAACCTGAAATTGAGCATGGGAAAATCTGCTGAAAAGTGTTATTCAATTAAAATGGCATTCAAGATGATACTGTTCAAAATAATTTTAACAGCGCTCCTTTAGTAGTTTACTAACAATAATAATTATTTGGCTTTCTGTTCGCTTTAAATTTTCAACACTTTGGGATGATAGCAGATTGTTATTTGAAGCAATTGATCTGGTACCTTATTTGCTGCAGTCCATTTTAGATCTATAAAATTGCCTAGACAATGGCTTTGTGTAAAAAAATTTCCACTTTATCGTCTTTATCCCAAAGAAACCTTGCAGTCACCTCCTTTGTTGACATTGAAAACAATCCATATATATTCATGTCCAGGTTTAATTTTCAGCCCAGGCTGAAAAACTGTAGCAATTATTATTACATGATTGGAGTTTTCATCCCGTTTGCCCGGGCTGAAAATTCCTAGCCCAGGATTTATTATTTTTAGCCGGGCCAAAACTTTGTTCATGCAATCACAATTTTTTTCTTTGATCTTATTCAGTGCAATCTGCTTTTGTTTTTGATGGTGGGATTTTTCAAATTACATAAAAATATTGTTTTATTGTATCATCTGAGTTGAAAAAGCAATTTATTATGACAATAGACTGAACAGATGATGTTCCAAGCACTAGTCCTTAAATTGTCAAAGCAACTCTGACAAGGGCTAGTGCTTAATATGATTCAATGGTACAAGCTTTTGTGTTTCACTCCCCCACCAACAAAGCACCAATCATTTCACCCATGTTTTTGAGTGTCTTCTATTGTGCTTGTTCAGAATGGACAACTTTTTAAACAACTTTGCTTTCTGATTTCTGATCACAGCAAGACTTCAGGAAGATGTACAAAGTCATGCAAAAAGGAGAAGGCTTTGCTGGATTTGTTTTATCTGAGAGGTAAAGCTCATTGTTATCAGAGTGACACTTTTCTTGTATCTTTCTATCTTGCCCCAAAATTTATCACCACATTGGAAGCTGGTGGTTTCATCCTGTTAAGTTTACTACACACAGTTTGGAAGTTTGGCCTGACACCCGGCACTGTCTCAACGTGTAGGTTTCTGCTTCTTTCTTTGCTCGTTTTACATTGTGCATTATTTTTTCTTTTTATTTAGTGTTTCTTCACAACAAAATGAAGATGTGACGAAAGCTGTCATTGAAGCAGTGGTAGCTGATCAAGGTGGAGCTGATAAGTGTCCTTGGTCTCCAGCAGAGATGAAAAGTATGTCCATATTAAGTATATATAAAGAAGTGGAACTCTGAGTGTCTTAAAACTTTAAACTTGGAATATTTTTGTGTTGGTTCTCTTCAACTTGCCTGGAGTGGTTAATTTCAGTTTTAAAGAAACCTAACTTCACTTGTCCATTATGTCACAACATAAACAAGAATGTATACCATTATAAAAACACTAAAAGAAGATTGGAAACCAACCATCTCAACATGTGTCTGCTTTAGGAAGGAATTTAAAAAAAGAAATTCAACAACCATTATGTTGAGCTTTAGCCATTTTGAGAACTTTTACTGTGGTTTACTCCAATATTTTGAATGGACTGTATCCCTATTTTTTCTTTTCATAGATCAATTCCTTTACTGTTTCTCCTAATTATTAGTGAGTTCCAAGGGTGGTTTATTGGTATATATGATTTATTAAAATGCAGCTACTGATTGACTCATCATATGGCCCAGGGGCTCAGCTCTTGCTTTTTCTTATGGTACATTTATCTTCATAAACCCAAGATGACTAATTTTCTTTTCAAGGTGCTGCTGGCACATACTTCAAGAGTTTAAGCAATGCCTTGGCCAGGACCAGAAAAGGAAAAGAAGAAGAACATAAGACCATCTGCAGAAGGCAGGGGAGAATGCGTGATGTAAGTTGCTAAATCATCTTCTGTTTAAAGTCATCTTCTGTTTTTGTCATTTTTTACTTATGAACACAGGGCATAAGATTTGAAAATGAAGAAAATTGGCAATCACCATAGTTGCATGGGTCCTCATGCCTTTCTCATGGTGAAAATAGGGCCTTATTTTTGCTTGTTCAGAGGTTCATTTCAGATTCTAAGCGATTTCATATAGTATAACAAATGCACATCTCTGCTACCAGTCAGCATCTTCTTTAAAAGTCATGTTTACAACTTGTATTGTCTTACTCTTCAACCATTATGGTTCCAGTCTTTTATGGAGTTTCAAATTTATGTACTTGTAGCCATTTTTGTTGTTCCAAGAAAGTTTCCAATAAGATAGAAATAACTTTGAAAAAGAGGACTTGACATTAAACCATAAGAGCGTACAATATTATTATTATTGTTCCTATTATAATTATTATTATTTTTATTATTATTTACGGTGGCCCACAACTGTCACATCAAAACCAAATGCTCACAGCAAATTCAAATCACTCGCAACAAATTCAAATCACTCACATCATTTTCAAATCACTCACAGCAAATTCAAACCACCCACAGCAAAATTATCGACCACGCTAGGTGTCTTCAGTCATGTCCAGCCAGCGGTGCAAGATGTCAAAGAATATTTGTCATACATGAAGCCACTACCTGCGAAGTTTCTACACCTGCACTTTTAATGAAGAAATTGCTTTTGACTGAGTCAAATTGACCCATTCACACCTGAAAAAAGCTCGTCAGGTGTTGGACAGAGCAAAATTTATTAGGTTTCACTCTTAGGGGTCAATGGGTTAAGTTACTAGCTTTTTATTCTACCTCAACGAACGAGAACCATGTTTTGTTTCCACTGTAAGTAAGATAAGTTTTCCCTAGTCATTTGAAATACGGTATCAAAATGGCAAGGGAAAACTTACCTTGTCCACAGCTGGAGCAGTAATTGGAACCTTCAGCAACAGTAGACTTACAGTGGAAACAAAACATGGTTCTCGTTCGTTGAGGTAGAAGAAAAAGCTAGTAACTTAACCATTGAGCCCTAAAAGTGAAACTTAATAAATTTTGCTCTGTTAAATGCCTGACAAGTTTTTTAGGTGTGAATGGGTTAATTTGAATCAGTCAAAAGCAATGTCTCCATTAATGGTGCAGGTGCGAAAACTTCAGAGGTAGCGGCTTCATGTTTGACAAATATTCTTTGACGTCTTGCACCGCTGGCTGAAGGTGACTGAAGACGCCCAGCGTGGTCGATAATTTGAATTTTATGTGAGCGATTCGTAATTTGCTGTGGGCAATTTGAAAATGTTGAGTGATTTGAATTTGTTGTGAGTGATTTGAATTTGCTATGACAGTTGTGGGCCACTGTAATTGTTATTATTACTATTATTATTTTTATTATTATTGTTATTGTTATTATTAATTTTGACCAATATTGTATTCTTTTTTTAATTTTAGAAGAGTCTCAGGAGGCTTTCTTTATTGAAAACCATGCCCTGGTCCGAGGAAAAAAAGCAACAATTGAGAAGGCTCTCACCTGGGATTACACAAGCTCTGATGAATCAGATTTATCTGAGGATGAAAATGGCAGCTACCTCCGTGGATACTTAGTAAAGAAGTTTACGTGGGAGAGGAGTGCCCTCCAGAGTGTTAAGAAGGCCTTGGATGAGGCGTACCTCAAAAGTTTGACTCCAAGAGTAAGGGCAAATGTGCTGCAAAGGAGGGTGCATACACAGCCATCAAAGAGAGGTCCCCCTGTGAATGGATTAGGGTGGGCAGTTAGAGTGCCCACACCTGAAACCCCTGTTGGAACATCCAGAGTGGCAAAAGTAAGCAGTCCCTCAGATCCACCTGCATTAGCATCTGCTGTACCACCAAGACACAGAGACAGCCAGTTAACAACACTGACGTGTAGATCCCACAAGAGGCCATCAGTGACGAGTACACCAGCTTCAAGTGGTTTAATGGCAACTCCGAGAATTCCAAGCCGCATTGCAACACCAAGGACAATTGCCACGCAGAAAAAGAAGACTTCACGTAAAACACTTTCCACATCACCCCAATACTGATGTAAAGCTTTCATAATTTATTATTGACTTGGAGCAGTGGTTTCCTTGGATTAACTGCTGTCACACTTTCAAATTAAAAATAACAAAAACATTCATATGAATTTTTCTATTAGCATGTTTTTTTCAAGCACAAAATTTGTTTAGACTTGAAAGATTTCTTCTCTTGACAGTTAAAGTTTTGGCTTTAAAGGTCAAATATTTTTGGCTGCATTTAATTAAAAATATTGTTTCAGTTCAAAAGTCTGACATTGGGGGATCTCAATATCCCAAAAAGTATGAACAGTTAATGTTTAAATAAACTCGCCATTTATAATTTTATTATTGTATATACATTATACAATAATGTATTTATAATTATATTTAGAATTGGTGTTTTCACTTAATATTTAATAGGCCTTTTGCAACTAACGATCACATGGTACAAAATCCGCCATGCTGGAGGGCAAGCTCATTATTATTCCCCCACTGGGACATTAAAACAAAGAGACCTGAACCAGTCAAGCTTGACTTGCCTTTGTTTTAATGTCCCAGTGGGGGAATAATAATGAGCTTGCCCTCAAGCATGGCGGATTTTGTACCATGTGATCGTTAGTTGCAAAAGGCCTATTCCTGTCTCTAAAATAAGGAGTCTTTCAAAGAAATATGTTTCAATAAAATCAAGTTCAAACGTACACTTTGCCACTTTACTTTTTGTTTAATGGTTTGTCCCTCAGGATACTGTCCTATTGTTCAACGAAGTACACCAAAAACAAACCCATACAACTTCTGGAAAATGTTCGCCGTTTCTTACCTCTATATCTTGTTTACTTTTCTGACTTAACGGTACTTTCTTAGCTCGCCAGGAGTAAAATTATCCTTGTTAAATACAGTACGGCTCCGAGAGAGATCGCTCAAAAATAACGGCACAAGTAATCACACCATTAAATTCCACTTAAATCAGTGTAAAGCGAACCTTTAAACCAACTTTAGGCCAAGTCTACTATTTGCTTAAAGTTTGCATGTAACGAGATTTACGCAAACTTAAAGTTCACTTAAAAGTTTTGGTCTCTTTAAGCAAACTTTAAACCTGCGCATAAAGCTGCTGTAAAGGTCAGCTTTAAAAAAAGTAAAGAAAGCATAAAGCTGCTTAAAGTTAAATTTACAGTAGCTTTACGCTAGCTTTAACTTGCAGTAAAGTTCTTTTTTCATGCTGTGGTGTTCCTTGGGACCTATTCCGTTTTCGGAATGAATGGAATCCTTCCAAAAGCAGAATAAACGGAATGACCGGAATATGGCTCCCTCCGAATAGAGAATATGCTTTCTTTTGGGAAAGTTTTGGCGGGAAATGATACGCGGCCGGCTGGTCACCCATCGGTGGCTTGAAATTTGTGAAAATTTGAATGGAATAGCGATGAAAAATATCTACCGTGGATGTGGGTGTGCTGGCCTCTCTTTTGTTTCTTTACCGGTGCTAGAACAAGAAGAGCTGTCAGTTTGTGTTAATAAAAAAGTGCCTTTGCATGGTCAAAAGAAGTGACGTACTTGCCATATTTCGGTATTTCGTGTTCTGAAACCTTTATCGCTCGCCAGGCCAATGCAATTAGCGCATGCGCAGATACAATAGTTCCCAGATAACCTTCGCTTTTCAGAATATATGTTCTTTTGCAAATTAATATTCAGTGTATTCTGTTATTCCTAATCCGGAATGAGAATAGCCAGGATACCTCCAAAAGAATGCACCCTTAGTCTGATTGTTGGTAACAGTTGCAATCACAGTGTGAACCTTAACTTTTCGTCAGCGCCTTAAATTGGACATCAATGTCCAATACACCCAATCTGAGTCGGATCGTCTTTGTATCCGAGATGATCCGAGTCGGGTCGACTTGACCCGTCTTTACGAACGTCGATCCATCTTACCGGAAGTCAGGTCGCAAATGACAAAGGTAACACAGGCATAGAGGGGACAGAAAATCTTGAGTCGACCCATTGATCCGAGTCGGGTCGACTCTGATCGACGGGTAGACACAAGTTGATCGGATCAAGTCCACCCGCCACGATCCGACTCAGATTGGGTATATTGGAGAACCCTCACTCCGAGAGGCTAGATTTACCTCAGAACATAAACTCCGTGTAGTATAGAATAATCGTAATATGAAGTAGATAATCAAAGTCCTTTGGAGTATCGGGAGAATCGTACAATCGATGACTTTTTGCTAGATGCAGAAATAAAATTAGACTGCGTGGCAGGCGTTCGAAGGGGAAGCCAGAAGGGAGAACCGCAGGGAGAACGAGGGGGTTCAACCCCCTAATTAATATGCATAAAGATAAAATAAAGGGGAAAGAAAGGACATCCCCCATACATGCCCTTTTCCATAGGTATCTGGACATCAAGTAAATGACGATCAAACCGAGTCCAGAAGTACATTTCATACGGACAAAAACATCAAACAGAGGAACTTGTCGAGTTTCATAACCATCTCCATGCATTAATTATGCGAGTAACGAAAACGATCACTTGAGTAGTTTCTGTAATTTACAACAGTCGATTTTTTTTAAATGTATTTTTCGGCTGTCAAGAGCTAATTTAAAGTTTATGACATGCAGTTTCTTAAGAACGCATGATATTGTCACCTCATGATTTGGCAATAAAATATGGTTTGTTCAGTCAAAATGAGAAATACTATAGATTTTTTAAAAGTCTTCATTTTTAGGCCTCATCCAAACTAATGGATTTCAAAAAATTTCTGTTTTCAGTTCTGCGAAAATAAAGTAAAATACATTTTTCATCCACATTATCGTTTTCTTGTCGTTTTCACCTGTTCTCACGATAACGCGCAACAACGATATAACTTACTGTTTTCAAATTTTCTCCCCTTTTTTAATTAAGTCATAGACCTTATTCATAAATGGCGGTCAATTTATAATTCTTTTGTCGAAGTGCAAATAAGCCTACCAAGCCTCGATACCCTACAGTGAATTGAAAAGAATTCTTGCTCTAAAATGAGGCTTGGTAGGCTAATTTGCATGTGGACAAAAGAATTATAAATGTGACCGCCATTTATGAATAAGGTCTATACCTTACGAGACTTTTTATGGAACTCTAATATAGACTCTTTGTATATAGCAACGCTGAACTTTGTCACGTGGATCAAAAGACAACATAAAGCTCAAAGAGCTAGCCTCTAAATAATTTATGTATATTGTGTCATCAGCAATTTGTCCATCTCTGGTTATCTTAATTATTATCATAGCAGTATTACGTTTCGCATGTACCCAACCAAAGTGCGTCAAAGCTACGTTAATGAGCGTTTTAACGTTAGCGCAACGGACAAAAAAATTGCAAGTTAATACTTTATAATTTTTTTTGTATGATTTCTAGTGTTGAAACATTGAATATAGGTGGGCTCATCAACACACAAATGTTATATTGACTCTTACACACTATTAATTCGAATGAAAGTACAATTTGAGGCAAACGTCGCCTAAAAATAAGAGCTGTTCAAAAGAACGTATAAGTCCTCCTTTTTGCAAGGATAATTAGGAATTCTTTAACCCAGACAAAACAAGCAAGCGTCGACGAAACGGAATCATTTATTAATGCAGTACTCGATGAGCATGCTCCAGAGAGGAGAGAGATCTAAGAGTCAGGGCAATGCTTTGGGAGGTTATGGTAGTTTTTTCTACATTAATGGCTACTGCAATAATTTCAGTCGTTTCTCTTGATCTGACTTCAGTCGTTGTCCTTGTTCTTTCGTTATTATCATCATCACAACGGCATTTTAAGTTTAGCGTCTTGGATCAAAATATAAGACGAAACAGCTTTATTTTCTACTGATGAGCAATGTTAACTTGTAGCTGACTTTCATAAAGTGTCCTTTCTTTAAAAAGCCGCAGAAAGCGACTGAAATACGAAATCAATACATCTTACTTACACACCGCTACAGATCTCTATGTACAACAACTTACAACAAACCGTCCGAGATTCAAAACTCAGTAACCCTACATCGCTGTTTGAAAAGTTTCTTTACCCTTGTAAGCTATAGTATACTTTATTTACAGAAGACTGGCATTCTCCTCACGATTTATTTCTTCAATCATAGGTTTTTCTTTTTGTTTCTCGGTAGAATTTTTTTGTTTTTGACCTTGCTCTTTCTCTGCTCCCACGCGTTTAAGCCTCAGTTTCTTGTTGAGCTTCAGTGATACTCTTCATGCTGACGTGATCGAAGCTTGAGCTCCTTATTGTTCTTCGGCTAACCAATGTCATGTTGTCAATGCTCACCACTTGTGGAAAGACTGTTCTGCCAGCTCGACGTCGACCAAAGACTAAATGTTTGAAACCTGTTCGGTAGTTTTCACTAAAAGCAAAGCAGATGCAGGGATTTAGGGCTCCCCACGAATGAAGCAACATCTTTCTTATGATGAATACAATGACTTGGGGAATTTTAGCACCGATTTTAGGGGGAAGCTCCCCATGAAACTTAAATATGATGATAAAAGAGCAAACAAACAATGGGCCAATACAGACAATAAAAGCAGCTAATATGGCTATTGACAATCTGACTATCTTTCTGTTGCTTGCAGGGTCTCGAGATCTATTAGATTCGGACATATTTGTCCTTTCATTTTGTCTTCGTTTTAGAGTCCAAGCTATGGTGCTGTATATGATAGTCAACAAACACACTGGTACCAGGTAGAATACGATGAACATGGCTGTATTATATTTATTGTTGGTTTCCGTAGTCCAGTTGGCTTTGAAGCAGCAATAACCATAGGAGGAAACATGGAGTATGTGAAGGTAATGAGCATGAGCAGCTATGGCCACAATCCACGAAACCAGGATGCAGACTAAACGCACTTTCCACGAGATGGGTTTTATCTTCAAGGGGAAGAGAACAACAATCAGGCTGTTTACTGAAATCAGCATAAGGCTCTGGATGGAGACCAGCACAGAAACATTAGCAAGAAATTCGCAAAGTTTGCAAATGATATTTGCAAGTTCCGGCTGAAGCCGGGAAAGAAAGGGACCTGAAGATAGTGTCTCTGCAATTGTATAGGGCATGATGGTCAAGGGAGTGAAGAGATCGGAGACGGCCATGTTGACTACGAAATAATTGATTGGTTTTCGAAGTGGCTTGTACTTGGAAAACACCAGGATGATAAGAACGTTTCCAATCAACGTGACAAGGAGTATGATGAAATAGGTTGCTATTAAAATGGCCTTCTCTTCCTTGGTCAGTTCGACTACCGCCACATTGCAAAATCCATTCACGAAAGATGAATTATTCAGTGTGTCCGTAGAGTTTTCAAACATACTGGCCCGGCTTACGCTTTGAACGGGGGAGCTGATAGTTTTCTCTTGTTCCTTTCTCGTTTGAAACTGGCAGTAATAGTAATTCTATGTGGTTTTATCTTCTTTTACCGTCTGTGTTGACTCTTCCAGTTCTCGGGCGTCAGATCTTGATGGCGTTTTCTGTTGACTTTTCTAGTTCTCGGGTATCCGATCAGTTGATGGTGTTTTCTGCATGGCTATTTCCACTAGTGCTTTTAATATATTAAAACCTCTGAAACTGATCTGCGACATCCTTCAATTTACGTTCTTTAATTTCGAATAAACGCCACTTGTCAACCTTTTATTGGACTTAAAAGGTTTTTAGATTACATGCACATCACTATGGTGAAATTAAGGACCAATTTAATTTCCTTTTAAGGTAAAAACACATTCCAAATCTTGACGTAATTTGAATTTGCGGCTGATAATTCGAGGAAAGTGGATTATCTTGCCGGCAAAAATGTCCTTTCCGCTGGGAAAATTCCTCTCGTTCACTTTTTATCCAAGTATCCGGCATTCATTTACACTCGTCCGATTGCGTTCAGTCGTAGACCTATCATCTCCATTTGTCGGTAGCTCAAAAAGATAACTTTGGAAAACATTGTGAAGGCTGGCCTCAGAAATTTCTGAAATCACTAGTCTTCACCATTGCTAAAAATGGAAGAAATTAGCCACTGCTGGTTTTAGAAATTTTTGAAACCGCTACAGACGGCGCTGATAAAGTAAACAGAAATTTTTGAAACCATCCTCAATGAGAGATGATTTCAGAAATTATTTTTTAATTTAAAAAATTTCAAAGATTGAACTAGTGAGCAGCACGTCTGCGAACTCTAAAAGTTGTTAAACGATTTATTTCATCCTACGCGTTTGGTGTCACTACCGCACACTTCGTCAGGGATGTTTTACACAAGGGACCTGTATATATACCTACATAAGAGACTAAAAAATCTTTTTACATTACGTAAAACAGCACCTACTAGCCTGCGTAGCCGGCGCGAGGAGAGGGGATTGGGGAGAGAGGGGGAGGGAGCGCCTGCAGCGAAACCCCCACATTCCACGGAACGCCCCCTCATTAATATTCAAAACTGCCCAAAGCAATAAACCAATAAAAACACGTCGTTTAATTGCGCGCGAATATTTGTCCGAATGGATTTTTTGGCACTGCGGACTCTGGAAATAATTGTGAACTCTGGCCGTATTGTTCGTAAAAGATATGTTTTGGCATTAATGTCAAAATTAATGTCTTCTTAAGAGCTTCTGCCTGAGAGAGCGGGGCAGACTTGGAAATGAAGGTCGGCCGATTTCGCTTGAAATTGGTCCACAAAGTACTTATGTCGACTTATGTAATATGCCAAAGTTTTAGCTTCAACGACTTTTTTTTAGCCGAGTTCTGGATATCAGCCCCTCAGGGGTCCCCAGAGGCTGATTTTCAGTGCAATTTTGGCCACTTTTAAATCTCTCTTTTAGCAACAGGAAATTAATTTCAGGCAAAAACAAAAACCATCTTTGTAAAGCCCTATCCTCAGGCTTTTATGGGTGAGAACATTAGCTCATAGCAATTTTTCGCTAGCCTGTGGCTGTTATCACAACTTGGTCATATTTGAAGCATATGGGAAGCAACCGGAAATGGCCTGTTTTTCAGACCAAATATTTTCCATGCCCATGTTTTATATCTTGAGGTCTTAGTATCCCTGCAAAGTTCAGCTGTTATTTTAGTAATAACAAGAAAAAAATACTAAGGTTGAGGCTTTTTACTAACAAAAAAACTTACGAGAAGATGGCTAACCAGGCCACTTCCGGTTAAAGTTTCAACAAAGCGTGCCTGCAAAAATCAGCCATTTAATTTGGATTATCTTTTTTCCTTCCAAGTTATGGTAAAAAGAGACTCTGAAGTTAATTGTCACCGAAAAGACTTGCCGTTAATAAGAAATTTTTATGTGATTGTTTTAGGACCGATCAGATAGTGGTCCGAGAGCGGTTATGAATTTCTTGGAAGAAGTCTTGAAAATTACGGACAATAGAGCCGCTGCGAAAATTCTTTATTTACCTAACAACACATCTCTTGCCGGTAAATCACAATGCAAAATTGCATCTTTTTCGTCCAAACTGCAATGTTAAGTTTTAATATCTCCTTTGTTCAACTCGTTCAACGTATCACGTCTATGGCCCGTAGTAATGAAGCGCTAATTAAATCAGGATATAAGCAAGCTTTGTAGTTCCATTCAGTAGTACTATAACCGACCTGTTTTGGCTTTAATATTTTCTGAAGAAAAAAGAACTTATCGGTCTCTTTAAATGCAACCACATCTGTCATGACACTACTTGAGAATCGTTTTGTAATTAAAGCTAATCGTCTAACACAAATTGCAGTCACTCTTCCAGTCTATTTGCGAAGTGTCTGGATAAATTCACTTACAAAAAACGCTTTCCTGGCTTCACTTTTACAGACATGCCCCTTTCCTACAATCCCTTAAAAGTGACGTAACATTAGAAACTTTAGCCCCAGCGATAAATTGGTCGCAAGTGCGTCGTTGCGAGTTAGATATACACAGGTCGATTAATACCGTACGTGACGAGGTTATCGTAGTTTGCTGGCTATGACTGACTTGGAATTCAGTTTTTTTCTCGTGCAGATTCGTTTCCTTGATATTGCAGAGAATGATTATGATAGAACTTGTATGAGAACCTCAATAGCATGATTAGTTTACTGAATATTTATTCATACCCAGTGCTCCAGTGTAAATGGCTCACGTATGTTGTAAATGATTGATAATTAAGGACGTCCAACACGGTCCATTTTCGCCGCCAATCCGCTAAATTGCTAGAAGATTACTCACGGGCACTCTTTCCCTTTCTCTATCAGTATTTTCCTTTTGTTGCTTTCTCAAACAGCACAGATTCATGGTGGCATCCATACTGCATATATATCCAAAGATAGGACAGGGGTGGAGTGGGTTATCCTTCCGGCAAAGACTACTGTTTTGACAACTTGGGAAATAAAATATTTCAGCTTTCTTGGAGCCCTTAAGGGCGTGGGGGTTTTTTGTGGCACCCGTAGCTGTAGATCCCATGAAAAAGAAGAAATAAATGGCCAGCACTTTCAAAAGAGTAATAGATCGCAGTTAGTTTCTTTTCTCGCAAATAAACAAAGCAACCGGCAAGGTGTCCACTTTCTTTTGAAAGTGCTGGCCATTTATTTCCTCCCCGATGCATTTTGTTGATTTAAGACAGATTAAAGTCCACATTACATTCAGATTCTACACAAAAAGAAACTGGCATAGCGCGTTAGCGGGCTAGATTCTGGATCGGGCGGTCCTGGTTACTAGGGCGTTGACATGTCGTCTTGGGAAGGCAATTTTCTTTAACAGTGCCTCTCTCCACCCAGATGTATAAATGGGCACCAGTGATTATTATCCTGTCCAGGAAAGAAGAGCAGTGACCAATTTAAGCTCCAGCAGGTACGAGCGGGCACTAGGCCTTGTGACGACTTACCTTATCACCTACAGCATGCATAATGGCCCTCCAGGGCGATTACCGCCTAGGTTGCTTCTTATTGCCGAAACCAGAGTTAAGGGTCAGCAATTCAGTGTGAGTCCATAAAGACTTACTTTTTCATGTGATCTACAGCTACGGGTGCCATAAAAAACCCCCAAGTTCTTAAGGGCTCCAAGAAAGCTGAAATATTTTATTTCCCAAGTTGCCAAAACAGTAGTCTTTGGCGGAAGGATAACCCACTCCACCCCTGTCCTATCTTTGGATATATATGTAGTATGGATGCCACCATGGATCTGTGCTGTTTGAGAAAGCAACAAAAGGAAAATACTGATAGAGAAAGGGAAAGAGTGCCCGTGAGTAATCTTCTAGCAATTTAGCGGATTGGCGGCGGAAACGGACCGTGTTGGACGTCCTTATCAATCATTTACAACATATGTGAGCCATTTACACTGGGGCACTGGGTATGAATAAATATTCAGTAAACAAATCATGTCATTGCGGTTCTCATACAAGTTCAAAACGATTCTCAAGTAGTGTCACGACAGATGTTGTGGTTGCATTTAAAGAGACCGATAAGTTCTTTTTCTTCAGAAAATATTAAAGCCCAAACGGGTGGGTTATAGTACTACTGAATGGAACTACAAAGCTTGCTTTTATCCTGATTTAATTAGCGCTTTATTACTACGGGCCACAGACGTGATACGTTGAACGAGTTGAACAAAGGAGATAAACTTAACATTGCAGTTTGGACGAAAAAGATGCAATTTTGCATTGTGATTTACCGGCAAGAGATGTGTTGTTAGGTAAATAAAAAGTTTTCGCAGCGGCTCTATTGTCCGTAATTTTCAAGACTTCTTCAAAAGAAATTTATAACCGCTGTCGGACCACTATCTGATCGGTCCTAAAACAATCACATAAAAATTTCTTATTAACGGCAAGTCTTTTCGGTGGCAATTAACTTCAGAGTCTCTTTTAACCATAACTTGAAAGGAAAAAAGATAATCGAAATTAAATGGCTGATTTTTGCAGGCACGCTTTGTTGAAACTTTAACCGGAAGTGGCCTGGTTAGCCATTTTCTCGTAAGTTTTTTTGTTAGTAAAAAGCCTCAACCTTAGTATTTTTTTCTTGATATTACTAAACTAAGGGCTGAACTTTGCAGGGATACTAAGACCTCGAGAGAAAAAACATGGGCATGGAAAATATTTGGTCTGAAAAACAGGCCATTTCCGGTTGCTTCCCATATGCTTCAAATATGACCAAGTTGTGATAACAGCCACAGGCTAGCGAAAAATTGCTATGAGCTAATGTTCTCACCCATAAAAGCCTGAGGATAGGGCTTTACAAAGATGGTTTTGTTTTTGCCTGAAACTAATTTCCTGTTGCTAAAAGAGAGATTTAAAAGTGGCCAAAAGTGCACTGAAAATCAGCCTCTGGGGACCCCTGAGGGGCTGATATCCAGAACTCGGCTAAAAAAAAGTCGTTGAAGCTGAAACTTTGGCATATTACACAAGTCGACAAAAGTACTTTGTGTACCAATTTTAAGCGAAATCGGCCGACCTTCATTTCCAAGTCTGCCCCGCTCTCTCAGGCAGAAGCTCTTAAGACGGAAAAAGCGTCAAGGACGAATTTAATTTAACGGACGAATTTAACTTGTTTTAGACGTCGCTTTATCGTCGAATTTATTTTAAAGTGGGACCTGGAATTAAATTCGACGATAGCGCGACGTGTAAACTAGGCCTTAAGGATAACGCGACGGACAAAAAGAATTGCAAGTTAATACTTAATACATTTTTTGTATGATTTCTATTGCTCGTTTGTTCGAACAGTACAGGATTACAGAAGCACAGAGGAAAAGGTCCCTGCCTCAGTCAAGAGTGAATCTTCCACAAACCACCGATCCTCATCTGGCAATACCAAATTTGTGGTCGATTATTTCGTGCAGAGTTCGTTTCGACTAATCAGTCACAGACGCACACGTATAACCAATAAATGCATCGTCATTCAGTGATCATCATCGAAAGCAATGAACGAACAATAACAACAAGTTGTTTAATATAAGATAGGAAGATATATAGTTCACCAGATAACCATTGATACTTTAGATGACTTTTGTTAAATATCTTAGAAAGGTGTTATAATTACGTGTCTCTAACTTCTTCAAGTTCCTTTGAACTTGAATTCTGTATTAATTTGAATTGGAAATCTATAAAGCAGCCGTCGAGATCGAACTTTGAGGCCCTTCCTTTAAATATTTGCCTTTAGTATAAATACACAGGTGATTATACAAAATCGCACGCTCTCATTGGCTCGCTATCTCGGATATCAGCCGATAATCACCTCGACGGACAAAATGGCTGCCAGTAGTCGTTTTGCCACTGTAGGTGAAGATGATTTTCGCTTTGAAATGTTTTTTTTTTTTCTCTTTTTTGAAATAATCACCTGTGTATTTATACTAAAACAATTATTCGCCTCAGGGTCAGTGATTATCGGTGAATATTCACCAATAATCACTTCCCCTTCGGCGAATAATTGTTACGTGTTCCCTTGTTTGCCAAATTGCTTTCAAACTTGTTCCCAGTTTTTTTGATCCCTAAAATTGTTTTAAAATGTATTTTGTACCCTTGTTCCTTAAAATAGTTTTACATTGTTCCCCTGACCCCACCCCCCTCCCCCTAGTTCAAATTAGCCATGTTCTCTTGTTCCCACAAACTCCTGAGAGGGGCTTATCTTTGGCCGAAGATTGTCTCGTTTGAATTTCTTTAACAATTATTCGCCGAAGGCGAAGTGATTATTGGTGAATATTCACCAAGGCGAAGTCGAGGTGAATATTCACCGATAATCACTTCGCCTTCGGCGAATAATTGTTTTAGTATAAATACACCGGTGATTATTTCAAAAAAAGAGAAAAAAAAAAACATTTCAACGCGAAATCATCTTCACTTACAGTGGCAAAACGACTACTGGCAGCCATTTTGTCCGTCGAGGTGATTATCGGCTGATAATCCGAGAAAGCGAGCCAATGAGAGCGCGCGATTTTCTATAATCACCTGTGTATTTATACTAAAATGGCTTAAATCGAGTCGAAGTGTTTTCTGTATTATCTGGACATCACGTAAATGATCAAGATCAAACGGAGTCGAGAAGTACATTTCATACGGACAAACACATCAAACAGAGGACCTTGTCGAGTTTCATAACCATCTCCATGTATTAACTATGCGAGTAACGACGGCTGTCCAGAGCTAATTTAAAGTTTATGACATGCAGTTTCTTAAGAACGCACGATATTGTCACCTCATGATTTGGCAATAAAATATGGTTTGTTCAGTCAAAATGAGAACTACTATAGACTTGTTAAAAGTCTTCATTTTTAGGCCTCATCCAAACTAATGGATTTAAAAAAAATTTCCGTTTTCAGTTCTGCGAAAACGAAGTAAAATACATTTTTCATCCACATTATCGTTTTCTTGTTGTTTTCACCTGTTCTCACGATAACGCGCAACAACGATATTACTTACTGTTTTCAAATTTTCTCCCCTTTTTTAATTAAGTCATACCTTACGAGACTTTTTATGGAACTCTAATATAGACTCGCAAAAAGTAAATAGTTTTCTTTTCGATTCTTCGTATATAGCATCACTGAACTTTGTCACATGGATCAAAAGACAACATAAAGCTCAAAGAGCTAGCCTCTAAATAATTTATGTATATTGTGTCATAAGCAATTTGTCCATCCTGGTTATCTTAATTTTTATCATGGCAGTATTACGTTTCGCAAGTACCCAACCAAAGTGCGTCAAAGCTACGTTGATGAGCGTTTTAACGTTAGCGCAACGGACAAAAAAATTGCAAGTTAATACTTTATAATTTTTTTTGTATGATTTCTAGTGTTGAAACATTGAATATAGGTGGGCTCATCAACACACAAATGTTATATTGACTCTTACACACTATTAATTCGAATGAAAGTACAATTTGAGGCAAACGTCGCCTAAAAATAAGAGCTGTTCAAAAGAACGTATAAGTCCTCCTTTTTGCAAGGATAATTAGGAATTCTTTAACCCAGACAAAACAAGCAAGCGTCGACGAAACGGAATCATTTATTAATGTAGTACTCGATGAGCATGCTCCAGAGAGGAGAGAGATCTAAGAGTCAGGGCAATGCTTTGGGAGGTTATGGTAGTTCTTTCTACATTAATGGCTACTGCAATAATTTCAGTCGTTTCTCTTGATCTGATTTCAGTCGTTGTCCTTGTTCTTTCGTGATTATTATCATCACAACGGCATTTTAATTTTAGCGTCTTGGATCAAAATATAAGACGAAACAGCTTTATTTTCTACTGATGAGCAATGTTAACTTCTAGCTGACTTTCATAAAGTGTCCTTTCTTTAAAAAGCCGCAGAAAGCGACTGAAATACGAAATCAATACATCTTACTTACACACCGCTACAGATCTCTATGTACAACAACTTACAACAAACCGTCCGAGATTCAAAACTCAATAAACCTACATCGCTGTTTGAAAAGTTTCTTTACCCTTGTAAGCTATAGTATACTTTATTTAGAGAAGACTGGCATTCTCCTCACGATTTATTTCTTCAATCATAGGTTTTTCTTTTTGTTTCTCGGTAGTATTTTTTTGTTTTTGACCTTGCTCTTTCTCTGCTCCCACACGTTTAAGCCTCAGTTTCTTGTTGAGCTTCAGTGATACTCTTCATGCTGACGTGATCGGAGCTTGAGCTCCTTATTGTTCTTCGGCTAAAAAATGTCATGTTGTCAATGCTCACCACTTGTGGAAAGACTGTTCTGCCAGCTCGACGTTGACCAAAGACTAAATGTTTGAAACCTGTTCGGTAGTTTTCACTAAAAGCAAAGCAGATGCAGGGATTTAGGGCTCCCCACGAATGAAGCAACATCTTTCTTATGATGAATACAATGACTTGGGGAATTTTAGCACCGATTTTAGGGGGAAGCTCCCCATGAAACTTAAATATGATGATAAAAGAGCAAACAAACAATGGGCCAATACAGACAATAAAAGCAGCTAATATGGCTATTGACAATCTGACTATCTTTCTGTTGCTTGCAGGGTCTCGAGATCTATTAGATTCGGACATATTTGTCTTTTCATTTTGTCTTCGTTTTAGAGTCCAAGCTATGGTGCTGTATATGATAGTCAACAAACACACTGGTACCAGGTAGAATACGATGAACATGGCTGTATTATATTTATTGTTGGTTTCCGTAGTCCAGTTGGCTTTGAAGCAGCAATAACCATAGGAGGAAACATGGAGTATGTGAAGGTAATGAGCATGAGCAGCTATGGCCACAATCCACGAAACCAGGATGCAGACTAAACGCACTTTCCACGAGATGGGTTTTATCTTCAAGGGGAAGAGAACAACAATCAGGCTGTTCACTGAAATCAGCATAAGGCTCTGGATGGAGACCAGCACAGAAACATTAGCAAGAAATTCGCAAAGTTTGCAAATGATATTTGCAAGTTCCGGCTGAAGCCGGGAAAGAAAGGGACCTGAAGATAGTGTCTCTGCAATTGTATAGGGCATGATGGTCAAGGGAGTGAAGAGATCGGAGACGGCCATGTTGACTACGAAATAATTGATTGGTTTTCGAAGTGGCTTGTACTTGGAAAACACCAGGATGATAAGAACGTTTCCAATCAACGTGACAAGGAGTATGATGAAATAGGTTGCTATTAAAATGGCCTTCTCTTCCTTGGTCAGTTCGACTACCGCCACATTGCAAAATCCATTCACGAAAGATGAATTATTCAGTGTGTCCGTAGAGTTTTCAAACATACTGGCCCGGCTTACGCTTTGAACGGGGGAGCTGATAGTTTTCTCTTGTTCCTTTCTCGTTTGAAACTGGCAGTAATAGTAATTCTATGTGGTTTTATCTTCTTTTACCGTCTGTGTTGACTCTTCCAGTTCTCGGGCGTCAGATCTTGATGGCGTTTTCTGTTGACTTTTCTAGTTCTCGGGTATCCGATCAGTTGATGGTGTTTTCTGCATGGCTATTTCCACTAGTGCTTTTAATATATTAAAACCTCTGAAACTGATCTGCGACATCCTTCAATTTACGTTCTTTAATTTCGAATAAACGCCACTTGTCAACCTTTTATTGGACTTAAAAGGTTTTTAGATTACATGCACATCACTATGGTGAAATTAAGGACCAATTTAATTTCCTTTTAAGGTAAAAACACGTTCCAAATCTTGACGTAATTTGAATTTGCGGCTGATAATTCGAGGAAAGTGGATTATCTTGCCGGCAAAAATGTCCTTTCCGCTGGGAAAATTCCTCTCGTTCACTTTTTATCCAAGTATCCGGCATTCATTTACACTCGTCCGATGGCGTTCAGTCGTAGACCTATCATCTCCATTTGTCGGTAGCTTAAAAAGATAACTTTGGAAAACATTGTGAAGGCTGGCCTCAAAAATTTCTGAAATCACTAGTCTTCACCACTGCTAAAAAGGGAAGAAATTAGCCACTGCTGGTTTCAGAAATTTTTGAAACCGCTACAGACGGCGCTGGTAAAGTACCCGGGTAAACAGAAATTTTTGAAACCATCCTCAATGAGAGATGGTTTCAGAAATTATTATTGTTTAATTTAAAAAATTTTAAAGATTGAACTAGTGAGCAGCACGTCTGCGAACTCTAAAAGTTGTAAAACGATTTATTTCATCCTACGCGTTTCGTGTCAGTAACGCACACTTCGTCAGGGATGTTTTACACAAGGGACCTGTATATATACCTACATAAGAGACTAAAAAATCTTTTTACATTACGTAAAACAGCACCTACTAGCCTGCGTAGCCGGCGCGAGGAGAGGGGATTGGGGAGAGAGGGGGAGGAAGCGCCTGCAGCGAAACCCCCACATTCCACGTAACGCCCCCTCATTAATATTCAAAACTGCCCTGAGCAATAAACCAATAAAAACACGTCGTTTAATTGCGCGCGAAAATTTGTCCGAATGGATTTTTTGGCACTGCGGACTCTGGAAATAATTGTGAACTCTGGCCGTATTGTTCGTAAAAGATATAAGTTTTGGCATTAATGTCAAAATTAATGTCTTCTTAAGACGGAAAAAGCGTCAAAGACGAATTTAATTTAACAAAGGAATTTAACTCGTTTTAGAAGTCGCTTTATCGTCGAATTTATTTTAAAGTAGGACCTGGAATTAAATTCGACGATAGCGCGACGTGTAAACTAGGCCTTAAGGATAACGCGACGGACAAAAAAAATTGCAAGTTAATACTTAATACATTTTTTGTATGATTTCTATTGCTCGTTTGTTCGAACAGTACAGGATTACAGAAGCACAGAGGAAAAGGTCCCTGCCTCAGTCAAGAGTGAATCTTCCACAAACCACCAATCCTCATCTGGCAATACCAAATTTGTGGTCGATTATTTCCTGCACAGTTTGTTTGGACTAATCAGTGACCGACGCACACGTATAACCAATAAATGCAGCGTCATTCAGTGATCATCATCAAAAGCAATGAACGAACGAACAACAACAAGTTGTTTAATATAAGATAGGAAGATATATAGATCACCAGATAACCATTGATACTTTAGATGACTTTTGTTAAATATCTTAGAAAGGTGTTATAATTACGTGTCTCTAACTTCTTCAAGTTCCTTTGAACTTGAATTCTGAATTAATTTGCATTGGGGATCTATAAAGCAGCCGTCGAGATCGAACTTTGAGGCCATTCCTTGAAATAGTTGCCTTTAGTGTAAATACTCAGGTGACTATACAAAATCGCGCGCTCTCATTGGCTCGCTATCTCGGATATCAGCCGATAATCACCTCGACGGACAAAATGGCTGCCAGTAGTCGTTTTGCCACCGTAAGTGAAGATAATTTTCGTGTTGAAATGTTTTTTTTTCTCTTTTTTGAAATAATCACCTGTGTATTTATACTAAAACAATTATTCGCCTCAGGCTCAGTGATTATCGGTGAATATTCACCAATAATCACTTCGCCTTCGGCGAATAATTGTTAAATGTTCCCTTGTTTCCCAAATTGCTTTCAAACTTGTTCCCAGTTTTTTGATCCCTAAAATTGTTTTAAAGTGTATTTTGTACCTTGTTTCCTAAAATATTTTGACATTGCTCCTCTGTTCCCCGGCAGTTCAAATTAGCCATGTTCTCTTGTT
The DNA here is from genome assembly GCF_036669925.1 of Montipora capricornis. Classification (NCBI taxonomy): domain Eukaryota; kingdom Metazoa; phylum Cnidaria; class Anthozoa; order Scleractinia; family Acroporidae; genus Montipora; species Montipora capricornis. Next base: position 38,942,299 of record NC_090891.1, on the reverse strand, counting down.
CCCACAAACTTCTGAGAGGGCCTCAAATTTGGCCAAAGATTGTCTCGTTTGAATTTCTAATGGCTTAAATCGAGCCGAAGTGTTTTCTGTATTATCTGGACATCAAGTAAATCAAGATCAGACGGAGTCGAGAAGTACATTTCATGCGGACAAAAACATCAAACAGAGGAACTTGTCGAGTTTCATAACCATCTCCATGCATTAAATATGCGAGTAACGAAAACGATCACTTGAGTAGTTCCTGTAATTTACAACAGTCGCTTTTTTTAAAATATATTTTTCGGCTGTCAAGAGCTAATTTAAAGTTTATCACATGCAGTTTCTTAAGAATGCATGATATTGTCACCTAATGATTTGGCAATAAAATATGGTTTGTTCAGTCAAAATGAGAACTATTATAGACATTTTAAAAGTCTTCAATTTTAGGTCTCATCCAAACTAATGGATTATTTCGAAAAAATTTCCGTTTTCAGTTCTGCGAAAACGAAGTAAAGTACATTTTTCATCCACATTATCGTTTTCTTGTCGTTTTCACCTGTTCTCACGATAACGCGCAACAACGGATATTACATACTGTTTTTAAATTTTCTCCCCTTTTTTAATTGTCATACCTCACGAGACTTTTTATGGAACTCTAATATAGACTCGCAAAAAGTAAATAGTTTTCTTTTCGAATCTTTGTATATAGCAACACTGAACTTTGTCACGTGGATCAAAAGACAACATAAAGCTCAAAGAGCTAGCCTCTTAATAATTTATGTATATTGTGTCATCAGCAATTTGTCCATCCCTGGTTATCTTAATTATTATCATATCAGTATTACGTTTCGCATGTACCCAACCAAGGTCTGACAAAGCTACGTTGATGACCGTTTTAACGATAGCGCAACGGACAAAAAAATTGCAAGTTAATACTTTATAATTTTTTTGGATGATTTCTATTGTTCGTTTGTTCGATGCAACTTCTGCAGACCAGTCGAACTATCCAGCAAAGACTTTGGAACATTGTGGTCACTAGGAGATAAAATTAGATTATTAATTCGTCCTCGCCGGTGTGCTTTCGTTACTGAAAAGCATTTGGAATATATCCAGAATGTTTATGCGCGAAAATGTTCATTTGTATAATCAACGGTCACAATTTTCACTAAAAGAAGCTCAAAAATTAGGAACAAGCTCAAAATCAAACCCATGGATGCACCTTTGATCTGACAAATTCCGCCGGAATTTTATTAAGCAACATACACAGGCCATACTTGAAACATTGGATATGGTAAGCTCATCAACACACAAATGTTATATTGACTCTTGGACACTATTAATTCGAATGAAATTAGAAAAATGAAAGTACAATTTGAGGCAAACGTCGCCTAAAAATAAGAGCTGCTCAAAAGAACGTATAAGTCCTCCTTTTTGCAAGGATAATTAGGAATTCTTTAACCCAGGCAAAACAAGCAAGCGTCGACGAAACGGAATCATTTATTAATGTAGTACTCGATGAGCATGCTCCAGAGAGGAGAGAGATCTAAGAGTCAGGGCAATGCTTTGGGAGGTTATGGTAGTTCTTTCTACATTAATGGCTACTGCAATAATTTCAGTCGTTTCTCTTGATCTGATTTCAGTCGTTGTCCTTGTTCTTTCGTTATTATCATCATCACAACGGCATTTTAATTTTAGCGTCTTGGATCAAAATATAAGACGAAACAGCTTTATTTTCTACTGGTGAGCAATGTTAACTTGTAGCTGACCTTCATAAAATGTCCTTTCTTTAAAAAGCCGCAGAAAGCGACTGAAATACCAAATCAATACATCTTACTTACACACCACTACAGATCTCTATGTACAAAAACTTACAACAAACCGTCCGAGATTCAAAACTCAGTAAACCTACATCGCTGTTTGAAAAGTTTCTTTACCCTTGTAAGCTATAGTATACTTGATTTAGAGAAGACTGGCATTCTCCTCATGATTTATTTCTTCAATCATAGGTTTTTCTTTTTGTTTCTCGGTAGTATTTTTTTGTTTTTGACCTTGCTCTTTCTCTTCTCCCACACGTTTAAGCCTTTCTTCCTGAGCTTCAGTGATACTCTTCATGCTGACGTGATCGGAGCTTGAGCTCCTTTTTGTTCTTCGGCTAACCAATGTCATGCTCATGATGCTCACCAGTTGTGGAAAGGCTGTTCTGCCAGCTCGACGTCGGCCAAAGACTAAACGTTTGAAACCTGTTCGGTAGTTTCCACTAAAAGCAAAGCAGATGCAGGGATTTAGGGCTCCCCACGAATGAAGCAACATCTTTTTTATGATGAATACAATGACTTGGGGAATTTTAGCACCGATTTCAGGGGGAAGCTCACCATGAAACTTAAATATGATGATAAAAGCGCAAACAAACAATGGGCCAATACAGACAATGAAAGCAGCTAATATGGCTATTGGCAATCTGACTATCTGTCTGTTGCTTGCAGGGTCTCGAGATCTCTTAGATTTGGACATCTTTCTCCTTTCATTTTGTCTTCGTTTTAGAGTCCAAGCTATGGTGCTGTATATGATAGTCAACAAACACACTGGTACCAGGTAGAATACGATGAACATGGCCGCCATATATTTATTGTTGGTTTCCGTAGTCCAGTTGGTTTTGAAGAAGCAATAACCATAGGAGGAAACATGGAGTATGTGAAGGTAATGAGTATGAGCAGCTATGGCCACAATCCACGAAACCAGGACGCAGACTAAACGCACTTTCCGCGAGATGAGTTTTATCTTCAAAGGGAAGACAACAGCAATAAGCCTGTCCACTGAAATCAGCATAAGGCTCTGGATGGAGACCAGCACAGAAACATCAGCAAGAAAATAGCAAAGTTTGCAAATGATATTTGCAACTTTCGGCTGAAGCCGGGAAAGAAAGGGACCTGAAGATAGTGTCTCTGCAATTGTATAGGGCATGATGGTCAAGGGAGTGAAGAGATCGGAGACGGCCATATTGACCACGAAATAATTGATTGATTTTCGAAGTGGCTTGTACTTGGAAAACACCAGGATGATTAGAACGTTTCCAATCAACGCGACAAGGAGTACGATGTAATAGGTTGCTATTAAAATGGCTTTCTCCTCCTTGGACAGTCCGACTTCCGCGACATTGGAAGATCCATCCACGAAAGAAGAATTATTGAGTTTGTCCGTACAGTTTTTAAGCATGCTGGCCTGGCTTAGGTTTCGAACAGGAGAGCTGATAATTTTCTCTTCTTCCTTTCTCGTTTGCAACTGAAAATAATAGTAATTCTATGTGGTTTTGTCTTGGAATTCTTTTACCGTCGGTGTTTGACTCTTCTAGTTCTCGAGTGTCAGATCTTGATGGCGTTTTCTGTCGACTTTTCTAGTTCTAGTAACGAAGACGATCACTTGACGGCTGTCAAGAGCTAATTTAAAGTTTATGACACGCAGTTTCTTAAGAAAGCATGATATTGTCACTTCATGATTTGGCAAAAAAATAAGGTTTGTTCAGTCAAAATGAGAACTACTATAGATTTTTTGAAAGTCTTCATTTTTAGGCCTCATCGAAATTAATGGATTTGAAAAATATTGCGTTTTCAGTTCTGCGAAAACGAAGTAAAATACATTTTTCATCCACATTATCGTTTTCTTGTCGTTTTCACCTGTTCTCACGATAACGCGCAAGAATGATATAACTTATTTACTGTTTTCAAATTTTCTCCCCTTTTTACTGGGATGCGAAACCCAGTCGGAATCTGCGTTTCATTTCTCCGTATTTTCTTTATTTTTTATTCCG
>NC_090891.1:38926015-38928515 GCF_036669925.1 Montipora capricornis | reverse complement strand
ATCTGATTTCAGTCGTTGTCCTTGTTCTTTCGTTATTATCATGATCACAACGGCATTTTAAGTTTAGCGTCTTGGATCAAAATATAAGACGAAACAGCTTTATTTTCTACTGATGAGGAATGTTAACTTCTAGCTGACTTTCATAAAGTGTCCTTTCTTTAAAAAGCCGCAGAAAGCGACTGAAATACGAAATCAATACATCTTACTTACACACCTCTACAGATCTCTACGTACAACAACTTACAACAAACCGTCCGAGATTCAAAACTCAGTAAACCTACATCGCTGTTTGAAAAGTTTCTTTACCCTTGTAAGCTATAGTATACTTTATTTAGAGAAGACTGGCATTCTTCTCACGATTTATTTCTTCAATCATAGGTTTTTCTTTTTGTTTCTCGGTAGTATTTTTTTGTTTTTGACCTTGCTCTTTCTCTGCTCCCACACGTTTAAGCCACAGTTTCTTGTTGAGCTTCAGTGATACTCTTCATGCTGACGTGATCGGAGCTTGAGCCCCTTATTGTTCTTCGGCTAAAAAATGTCATGTTGTCAATGCTCACCACTTGTGGAAAGACTGTTCTGCGAGCTCGACGTCGACCAAAGACTAAATGTTTGAAACCTGTTCGGTAGTTTTCACTAAAAGCAAAGCAGATGCAGGGATTTAGGGCTCCCCACGAATGAAGCAACATCTTTCTTATGATGAATACAATGACTTGGGGAATTTTAGCACCGATTTTAGGGGTAAGCTCCCCATGAAACTTAAATATGATGATAAAAGCGCAAACAAACAATGGGCCAATACAGACAATAAAAGCAGCTAATATGGCTATTGACAATCTGACTATCTTTCTGTTGCTTGCAGGGTCTCGAGATCTATTAGATTCGGACATATTTGTCCTTTCATTTTGTCTTCGTTTTAGAGTCCAAGCTATGGTGCTGTATATGATAGTCAACAAACACACTGGTACCAGGTAGAATACGATGAACATGGCTGTATTATATTTATTGTTGGTTTCCGTAGTCCAGTTGGCTTTGAAGCAGCAATAACCATAGGAGGAAACATGGAGTATGTGAAGATAATGAGCATGAGCAGCTATGGCCACAATCCACGAAACCAGGATGCAGACTAAACGCACTTTCCACGAGATGGGTTTTATCTTCAAGGGGAAGAGAACAACAATCAGGCTGTTCACTGAAATCAGCATAAGGCTCTGGATGGAGACCAGCACAGAAACATCAGCAAGAAAATAGCAAAGTTTGCAAATGATATATGCAAGTTCCGGCTGAAGCCGGGAAAGAAAGGGACCTGAAGATAGTGTCTCTGCAATTGTATAGGGCATGATGGTCAAGGGAGTGAAGAGATCGGAGACGGCCATGTTGACCACGAAATAATTGATTGATTTTCGAAGTGGCTTGTACTTGGAAAACACCAGGATGATTAAAACGTTTCCAATCAACGCGACAAGGAGTACGATGTAATAGGTTGCTATTAAAATGGCTTTCTCTTCCTTGGACAGTCCGACTTCCGCGACATTGGAAGATCCATTCACGAAAGATGAATTATTCAGTGTGTCCGTAGAGTTTTCAAACATACTGGACCGGCTTACGTTTTGAACGGGGGAGCTGATAGTTTTCTCTTTTTCCTTTCTCGTTTGAAACTGGCAGTAATAGTAATTCTATGTGGTTTTATCTTCTTTTACCGTCTGTGTTGACTCTTCTAGTTCTCGGGTGTCAGATCTTGATGGCGTTTTCTGTTGACTTTTCTAGTTCTAGTAACGAAAACGATCACTTGACGGCTGTCAAGAGCTAATTTAAAGTTTATGACATGCAGTTTCTTAAGAAAGCATGACATTTTTACTTCATGATTTGGCAAATAATAAGGTTTGTTTAGACAAAATTAGAACTACTATAGATTTTTTCAAAAGACTTCATTTTTAGGCCTCATCCAAAGTAATGGATTTGAAAAATTTTCCGTTTTCAGTTCTGCGAAACGAAGTAAAATACATTTTTTAACCATATTATCGATTTCTTGTCGTTTTCACCTGTTCTCACGATAACGCGCAACAACGGTATAACTTAGTGTTTTCAAATTTTCTCCCCTTTTTACTGGGATGCGAAACCCAGTCGGAATCTGCGTTTCATTTCACCGTAATTTTTTTAATTTTTATTCCGTGTCGGTAAAAGTCTTGCCTGTCACTCCCCTGCTAAGTGGTGTCTTTGTGCATAGAGTCTCCTGTGCGTATTTTGTTACGTTTGAGGGGGCTGGGGTAATGCGTAGATTTCTCTGGTGCACACAAGAGGATATTTCAATAACCTGCGATGGCGTTGAAAGTTCTTGTAACGCTCATGGCGTTTTAGTACATCTTTAACCAAAATATACCCTTATGGAGCTCAAAAATGGAACGTCAATTGGATACACAAGTCAGACGGTGAAAATAATCATCTGGAATCTTTAAAGCGACGAGTAATGGTCTTCGACAGCAATTCATTTTTCGCCGTTGGA
>NC_090891.1:38918515-38921015 GCF_036669925.1 Montipora capricornis | reverse complement strand
TTTTCCCGCGAACTGCGTCTAGACGTTTGTCTACCCAGCCAAATTTACAGACAAATGTGTGGAAAATTCAAAAAATTAACTGAGCGTCTTTAGCCAAGCTACATACTTCAAACTTGGTGAATACAATCTTCTACCTAGTATTTTAACGTTGCGATTCAGAAATTGTAAAAAATTCAATTTAGGAAGAAGTTATTTGCTATCGGATTCCCATACAAACACTGTAATTTCTGACGGCTTTGCCTACCCGTCAAGATGGCGTCGAAAACCGTGCTAAGGCCTATTCGAAAGATTAGCAAGTAAGGGAAAGTTTCGAATCGTCATGAAAGTCAATTGATTTCACTCATGAAAGATCAGGTAGTTTGCGGTGCGTCTTATAACCGAGTGCGCCTTATCCCAACCAAGGTGTGACAAAGCTACGTTGATGACCGTTTTAACGATAGCGCAACAGACAAAAAAATTGCAAGTTAATACTTAATAATTTTTTTGTATGATTTCTATTGTTCGTTTGTTCGATGCAACTTCTGCAGACCAGTCGAACTATCCAGCAAAGACTTTGGAACATTGGTCACTAGGAGATAAAATTAGAATTAATTCGTCCTCGCCGGTGTGCTTTCGTTACTGAAAAGCACTTGGAATATATCCAGAATGTTTATGCGCGAAAATTTTCATTGTATCATCAACAGTCACAATTTTCACCAGAAGAAGCTCAAAAATGAGGAACAAGCCCAAAATCAAACCCATGGATGAACCTTTGATCGGACAAATTCCGCCGGCATTTTATTAAGCAACATACACAGGCCATACTTGAAACATTGGATAGAGGTGGGCTCATCAACTCACAATGGTAATGGTAATGAATTAATTTATATAGCGCATTTTCTATTAACATATTCAAATGCGCTTTACAATCAAGTAATCTATGGGTTGAGATCGGACATCAGCATATACAGGCGCCGCCGGCAGCCGCTATTAGTCCATTAACTATCTCACCCAGCACATGAACGAATGAAATGAGGCCTGACCACATTACCTGGAGCTCCATGCCCTACTCTTTACGAATAGTGTGTGGGTTCTTTTACATCCCACAGGATTATGGACATTGAAAGGTTGTGAGACAGGGCCTTCGGTTTATGGTCCTTATCCGAGAAGACTTGAAAGTCTCAACCATTTGCGGATGTAATTACAAAGGCAGCACTTTCTCCTCAGTTATTTTAAGACCCTGAGTCTTGGTCCGGCCGGAGTCGAACTCACGACCTCCCTCATGGCAGCCCGATGCTCAACCGAGCCACCGGTGCACAACACAAATGTTATATTGACTCTTAGACACTATTAATTGGAACGAAATTAGAAAAATTAAAGTACAATTTGAGGCAAACGTCGCCTAAAAATAAGAGCTGCTCAAAAGAACGTATAAGTCCTCCTTTTTGCAAGGATAATTAGGAATTTTTTAACCCAGGCAAAACAAGCAACCGTCGACGAAACGGAATCATTTATTAATGTAGTACTCGATGAGCATGCTCCAGGGAGGAGAGAGATCTAAGAGTCAGGGCAATGCTTTGGGAGGTTATGGCAGTTCTTTCTACATTAATGGCTACTGCAATAATTTCAGTCGTTGCTCTTGATCTGATTTCAGTCGTTGTCCTTGTTCTTTCGTTATTATCATCATAGTTAGTTATCATCATCACAACGGCATTTTAATTTTACCGTCTTGGATCAAAATATAACACGAAACAGCTTTATTTTCTACTGGTAACCAATATTAAGTTGTAGCTAACCTTCATAAACTTTGTCCTTTCTTTAAGAAGAGGCAGAAAGCGATTGAAATACGAACTGATCAATACATCTTACTTACACACCTCTACAGATCTCTATGTACAACAAACCGTCCGAGATTCAAAACTGCATGCATACATCTCAGTAAGCCTATATCGCTGTTTGAAAAGTTTCTTTATCCTTGTAAGCTATAGTACTTGATTTAGAGAAGACTGGCATTCTCCTCACGATGTATTTCTTCAACCATAGGTTTTTTTTTGTTTCTCGGTAGTATTTGTTTGTTTTTGACCTTGCTCTTTCTCTGCTCCCACACGTTTAAGCCTCAGTTTCTTGTTGAGCTTCAGTGACACTCTTCATGCTGACGTGATCAGAGCTTGAACTCCTCAAGTTTTTGTTCTTCGCCTAACAAATGTCATGTTCATGCTCATTGTGGAAAGGCTGTTCTGCCAGCTCGACGTCGGCCAATGACTAAATGTTTGAAACCTGTTCGGTAGTTTTCACTAAAAGCAAAGCATATGCAGGGATTGAGGGCTCCCCACGAATGAAGCAACATCTTACTTATGATAAATACAATGACTTCGGGAATTTTAGCACCGATTTCAGGGTCAAGCTCCCCATGAAACTTAAGTATGATGATAAACGCATAAACAATGAATGGGCCAAGACAGACAATAAAAGCAGCTAATATGGCTATTGACAATCTGACTATCTGTCTGTTGTTTGCAGG
>NC_090891.1:38893515-38913515 GCF_036669925.1 Montipora capricornis | reverse complement strand
GCTCCCCTGATATCATAACAGAATGGATCTACTCTTCACAACACTGGGCAAGCCCACAAAAACTGGACAGAAGAAAACGCCAAGTAAGCTTCATCTGCAACAACATGAACTCCAAAGGACACATCTGGTTCTATTTTGACAGTCATCACAACGAATGGCTTTATCTGAATGGACAAAAAAGAACGAAAAATCAGAATGAATCTAGTTAAGTTTTCTCATCTTTTTAAGAATCATTTCGCTAGTACACCTCTTCTATTCGGATAGACACATTTGTATTTCAAAGAACGAATAATTCGCAAGTAACTATTTTCTGCAAATTTACATACATATATTTTCCAGATCAAATTTGATTTTCCTTCTAAGTATTTCAGTCAAAAAATTTTATTATTATTTTTAATTTATTTTATTCTATTTTATTTCTTTTCTTTTTCCAAAATTATTGTTCTTTTGCTTTATTATAATCTCAGGCTGGTTTTGGCATTAAAGTTTTATTTTCACACAGAGTTTGTTCTGTTTACTAACCCCACTGTGAGATTGAGATTTTACTTTGTAAATTTCTCTTCCTCATTTAACAGACTAGCCCTAATTTTGACTATGATTTTCCCCCAACTCACCATCCATACACACAATATTTTCCCCCATTTACCCACTTTAGTGGAGAGGAACCCCTTCTTGTAAGGGGATTCTTGCTTCAGCACCATAATCATGCCACAAAGGTTGCTAGTCTACTGCTGTGTTTTGTTTTTTTTTTACTTTATACAACTATAACATTACTGCCTTTTGGCGTTGTCGTTGCCGTAGCCGTTGTCGTTTCTTAAACTTGCTAATAACGTAAAATAGAAATTTGAGGTTTTATGAAGAACGTCACCAGTTGAGGATAAATTTTAATTTTCTCCCCTAAATTTAGAGCCGCTCATAATGATTTCATTCCTGAGGAACTGCTACACCTTTATCATATTAAAAAATTTGGAATAGTCATTAAGTGATTAAAATAATGAGAATTTAAGTTTTGAGATGACGTTCTCGTTGCCGTTCCCGTCGTCGTTGCTAAAGCTCCCTAATAGGGAGTTTAAGAAACCACGACGGCTACGGGCGACGAAAAAGTCACTTCAAACTATTAGTTTGAGCTGTCCTAATTGTTTCACGATGTTCCAACTTGTTTATAATATGGGCGAAGTATGCTATAACCAGATTGGTACGTACGGATTTAGAGCAAAGAGAGAGAAAGAAAGATTCATCGCTGTTTGTCCACGTTGTCGTCAAAACCTGAAAATTTGTCATTTTACGTTGTTGTTTTGACGAGTACGGAAGAGAAATGTTTTAAAATGCGTGCCGCACGGGCACCACGATCATTTTTGCCTCTTTTAACCAATAATATTACTGCTTTTTGGCGTTGTCGTTGCCGTAGCCGTCGTCGTTTCTTAAACTCCCTAAAGTTTTGCTGACGAAGGCAAAAAAATGAACAAAAGTGAAAAACGCACGTGCAGGGCGTGCTATGCCATTGTTTTTACCCACTAAATATGCAAATTTTTGACGTTCTCGTTGCCAACACCGTTGTTTTTGCTAAAGCTCTCTATTGTTCGCAAGGAGAATGGGATCTGGGCGCTGTGAAATCATGCAGACGCGCGGCATTTGCCTCTCGCGCCAACAAAACCTCCAGCTACGCAGGCTAAGACAATCATCGCTTCTCTAGTTTATAGAATTCTGAGAATTGTGAACGTAACTCACCTTCTCCCAAGCAGGAGTTGCATCAAACTAAGGGCGCGTTCTTTTGGTGCTATTCCGGAATAGGAATACACGGAATAGACGGTATTCGTGTACCTTGGGACCTATTCCGTTTCGGAATGAACGGAATAGTCATGCTGCTTCCGATAGCAGAATAAACGGAATGACCGGAATATGGCTCACTCCGAATAGGCAGAATATGCGTTCTTTTCGGAAAGTTTTGGCGGGAAATGATACGCGGCCGGCTGGTCGCCCGTCGGTGGCTTGAAATTTGTGAAAATTTGAATGGAATAGCGATGCAAAATGTCTACCGTGGATGTGGGTTTGCTGGCCTCTCTTTTGTTTCTTTACCGGTGCTAGAACAAGAAGAGCTGTCAGTTTGTGTTAATAAAAAAGTGCCTTTGCATGGTCAAAAGAAATGACGTTGGCATCAAGTGGTTCGTGCAAAAACCTCATTTAAGTCGACATCAAGAAGAAGAGCACACGGGAACACATTTGCACTACGCAAAACACTCATAAGTACAAAAACTTCTTCGTCATATTCCCCCTTAAGGTTTTTAGCAAATGAAGCAAACCGAAAACTCGAGAAAACCTTCAAAAAACTGGTACTTGCCATATTTCAACATTTCGTGTTCCAAACTTTCGGGAAACCTTTATCGCCCGCCAGGCCAATGCAATTAGCGCATGCGCAGATACAATAGTTCTCCAGATAACCTTCGCTTTTCAGAATATGTGTTCTTTTGCAAATTGATATTCAGTGTATTCTGTTATTCCTAATCCGGAATGAGAATAGCCAGGATACCTCCAAAAGAATGCACCCTTAGTCTGATTGTTGGCAACAGTTGCAATTACAGTGTGAACCTTAACTTTTCGTCAGCGCCTTAAATTGGACATCAATGTCCAATACACCCAATCTGAGTCGGATCGTCTTTGTATCCGAGATGATCCGAGTCGGGTCGACTTGACCCGTCTTTACGAACGTCGATCCATCTTACCGGAAGTCAGGTCGCAAATGACAAAGATAACACAGGCATAGAGGGGACAGAAAATCTTGAGTCGACCCATTGATCCGAGTCGGGTCGACTCTGATCGACGGGTAGACACAAGTCGATCGGATCGAGTACACCCGTCACGATCCGACTCAGATTGGGTATATTGGAGAACCTCACTCCGAGAGGCTAGATTTACCTCAGAACATAAACTCCGTGTAGTATAGAATAATCGTAATATGAAGTAGATAATCAAAGTCCTCTGGAGTATCGGGAGAATCGTACAATCGATGACTTTTTGCTAGATGCAGAAATAAAATTAGACTGCGTGGCAGGCGTTCGAAGGGGAAGCCAGAAGGGAGAACCGCCGGGAGAACGAGGGGGTTCAACCCCCTCATTAATATGCATAAAGATAAAATAAAGGGGAAAGAAAGGACATCCCCCATACATGCCCTTTTCCATAGGTATCTGGACATCAAGTAAATCACGATCAAACCGAGTCCAGAAGTCCATTTCATACGGACAAAAACATCAAACAGAGGAACTTGTCGAGTTTCATAACCATCTCCATGCATTAATTATGCGAGTAACGAAAACGATCACTTGAGTAGTTTCTGTAATTTACAACAGTCGCTTTTTTTTAAATATATTTTTCGGCTGTCAAGAGCTAATTTAAATTATAACATAACTTGGATAAAACGCGCGTTCTGATTGGCCAATTGATCATTTCTATTTGCCCTTCGGTGCACGCTCGCTGACGACAGCTGACGTGCGATCTAACTTAAGAAGAAAATGCCGTCACGAGCGCATCAGTCCTAATTTACAACAGTCGCTTTTTTTAAAATATACTTTTCGGCTGTCAAGAGATGACATGCAGTTTCTTAAGAACGCATGATATTGTCACCTCATGATTTGGCAATAAAATATGGTTTGTTCAGTCAAAATGAGAACTACTATAGATTTTTTAAAAGTCTTCATTTTTAGGCCTCATCCAAACTAATGGATTTCAAAAAATTTCTGTTTTCAGTTCTGCGAAAATGAAGTAAAATACATTTTTCATCCACATTATCGTTTTCTTGTCGTTTTCACCTGTTCTCACGATAACGCGCAACAACGATATAACTTACTGTTTTCAAATTTTCTCCCCTTTTTTAATTAAGTCATACCTTACGAGACTTTTTATGGAACTCTAATATAGACTCGCAAAATGCAAATAGTTTTCATTTCGATTCTTTGTATATAGCAACGCTGAACTTTGTCACGTGGATCAAAAGACAACATAAAGCTCAAAGAGCTAGCCTCTTAATAATTTATGTATATTGTGTCATCAGCAATTTGTCCATCTCTGGTTATCTTAATTATTATCATAGCAGTATTACGTTTCGCATGTACCCAACCAAAGTGCGTCAAAGCTACGTTGATGAGCGTTTTAACGTTAGCGCAACGGACAAAAAAATTGCAAGTTAATACTTTATAAATTTTTTTGTATGATTTCTAGTGTTGAAACATTGAATATAGGTGGGCTCATCAACACAAAAATGTTATATTGACTCTTAGACACTATTAATTCGAATGAAAGTACAATTTCAGGCAAACGTCGCCTAAAAATAAGAGCTGTTCAAAAGAACGTATAAGTCCTCCTTTTTGCAAGGATAATTAGGAATTCTTTAACCCAGACAAAACAAGCAAGCGTCGACGAAACGGAATCATTTATTAATGCAGTACTCGATGAGCATGCTCCAGAGAGGAGAGAGATCTAAGACTCAGGGCAATGGTTTGGGAGGTTATGGTAGTTCTTTCTACATTAATGGCTGCTGCAATAATTTCAGTCGTTTCTCTTGATCTGATTTCAGTCGTTGTCCTTGTTCTTTCGTTATTATCATCATCACAACGGCATTTTAAGTTTAGCGTCTTGGATCAAAATATAAGACGAAACAGCTTTATTTTCTACTGATGAGCAATGTTAACTTCTAGCTGACTTTCATAAAGTGTCCTTTCTTTAAAAAGCCGCAGAAAGCGACTGAAATACGAAATCAATACATCTTACTTACACACCGCTACAGATCTCTATGTACAACAACTTACAACAAACCGTCCGAGATTCAAAACTCAGTAAACCTACATCGCTGTTTGAAAAGTTTCTTTACCCTTGTAATCTATAGTATACTTTATTTAGAGAAGACTGGCATTCTCCTCATGATTTATTTCTTCAATCATAGGTTTTTCTTTTTGTTTCTCGGTAGTACTTTTTTGTTTTTGACCTTGCTCTTTCTCTGCTCCCACACGTTTAAGCCTCAGTTTCTTGTTGAGCTTCAGTGATACTCTTCATGCTGACGTGATCGGAGCTTGAGCTCCTTATTGTTCTTCTGGTAACCAATGTCATGTTGTCAATGCTCACCACTTGTGCAAAGGCTGTTCTGCCAGCTCGACGTCGGCCAAAGACTAAATGTTTGAAACCTGTTTGGTACTTTTCACTAAAAGCAAAGCAGATGCAGGGATTGAGGGCTCCCCACGAATGAAGCAACATCTTTCTTATGATGAATACAATGACTTGGGGAATTTTAGCACCGATTTCAGGGGGAAGCTCCCCATGAAACTTAAATATGATGATAAAAGAGCAAACAAACAATGGGCCAATACAGACAATAAAAGCAGCTAATATGGCTATTGACAATCTGACTATCTTTCTGTTGCTTGCAGGGTCTCGAGATTCGGACATATTTGTCCTTTCATTTTCTCTTCGTTTTAGAGTCCAAGCTATGGTGCTGTATATGATAGTCAACAAACACACTGGTACCAGGTAGAATACGATGAACATGGCTGTATTATATTTATTTTTGGTTTCCGTAGTCCAGTTGGCTTTGAAGCAGCAATAACCATAGGAGGAAACATGGAGTATGTGAAGATAATGAGCATGAGCAGCTATGGCCACAATCCAGGAAACCAGGATGCAGACTAAACGCACTTTCCACGAGATGGGTTTTATCTTCAAGGGGAAGAGAACAACAATCAGGCTGTTCACTGAAATCAGCATAAGGCTCTGGATGGAGACCAGCACAGAAACATCAGCAAGAAAATAGCAAAGTTTGCAAATGATATTTGCAAGTTCCGGCTGAAGCCGGGAAAGAAAGGGACCTGAAGATAGTGTCTCTGCAATTGTATAGGGCATGATGGTCAAGGGAGTGAAGAGATCGGAGGCGGCCATGTTGACCACGAAATAATTGATTGATTTTCGAAGTGGCTTGTACTTGGAAAACACCAGGATGATAAGAACGTTTCCAATCAACGTGACAAGGAGTATGATGGAATAGGTTGCTATTAAAATGGCCTTCTCTTCCTTGGTCAGTTCGACTACCGCCACATTGGAAAATCCATTCACGAAAGATGAATTATTCAGTGTGACCGTAGAGTTTTCAAACATACTGGCCCGGCTTACGTTTTGAACGGGGGAGCTGATAGTTTTCTCTTGTTCCTTTCTCGTTTGAAACTGGCAGTAATAGTAATTCTATGTGGTTTTATCTCAGTCTTTTACCGTCTGTGTTGACTCTTCTAGTTCTCGGGCGTCAGATCTTGATGGCGTTTTCTGTTGACTGTTCTAGTTCTCGGGTATCCGATCAGTTGATGGTGTTTTCTGCATGGCTATTTCCACTAGTGCTTTTAATATATTAAAACCTCTGAAACTGATCTGCGACATCCTTCAATTTACGTTCTTTAATTTGGAATAAACGCCACTTCTCAACCTTTTATTGGACTTAAAAGGTTTTTAGATTACATGCACATCACCATGGTGAAATTAAGGACCAATTTTAATTTCCTTTTAAGGTAAAAACACCTTCCAAATCTTGACGTAATTTGAATTTGCGCCTGATAATTCGAGGAAAGTGGATTATCTTGCCGGCAAAAATGTCCTTTCGGCTGGGAAAATTCCTCTCGTTCACTTTTTATCCAAGTATCCGGCGTTCATTTACACTCGTCCGATGGCGTTCAGTCGTAGACCTATCATCTCCATTTGTCGGTAGCTCAAAAAGATAACTTTGGAAAACATTGTGAAGGCTGGCCTCAGAAATTTCTGAAATCACTAGTCTTCACCACAGCTAAAAAGGGAAGAAATTAGCCACTGCTGGTTTCAGAAATTTTTGAAACCGCTACAGACGGCGCTGGTAAAGTAAACAGAAATTTTTGAAACCATCCTTAATGAGAGATGGTTTCAGAAATTATTATTGTTTAATTTAAAAAAATTTAAAGATTGAACTAGTGAGCAGCACGTCTGCGAACTCTAAAAGTTGTAAAACGATTTATTTCATCCTACGCGTTTCGTGTCACTAACGCACACTTCGTCAGGGATGTTTTACACAAGGGACCTGTGTATATACCTACATAAGAGACTAAAAAATCTTTTTACATTACGTAAAACAGCACCTACTAGCCTGCGTAGCCGGCGCGAGGAGAGGGGATTGGGGAGAGAGGGGGAGGGAGCGCCTGCAGCGAAACCCCCACATTCCACGGAACGCCCCCTCATTAATATTCAAAACTGCCCTGAGATACAAACAAATAAATAAACGTCGTTTAATTGCGCGCAAAAAAATTGTCCGAATGGATTTTTTGGCACTGCGGACTCTGGAAATAATTGTGAACTCTGGCCGTATTGTTCGTAAAAGATAAAAGTTTTGGCATTAATGTCAAAATTAATGTCTTCTTAAGACGGAAAAAGCGTCAAAGACGAATTTAATTTAACAAACGAATTTAACTCGATTTAGACGTCGCTTTATCGTCGAATTTATTTTAAAGTAGGACCTGGAATTAAATTCGACGATAGCGCGACGTGTAAACTAGGCTTTAAGGATAACGCGACGGACAAAAAAAATTGCAAGTTAATACTTAATACATTTTTTGTATGATTTCTATTGCTCGTTTGTTCGAACAGTACAGGATTACAGAAGCACAGAGGAAAAGGTCCCTGCCTCAAGAGTGAAGAGTGAATCTTCCACAAACCACCAATCCTCATCTGGCAATACCAAATTTGTGGTCGATTATTTCGTGCAGAGTTCGTTTGGACTAATCAGTCACAGACGCACACGTATAACCAATAAATGCAGCGTCATTCAGTGATCATCATCATCAAAAGCAATGAACGAACGAACAACAACAAGTTGTTTAATATAAGATAGGAAGATATATAGATCACCAGATAACCATTGATACTTTAGATGACTTTTGTTAAATATCTTAGAAAGGTGTTATAATTACGTGTCTCTAACTTCTTCAAGTTCCTTTGAACTTGAATTCTGAATTAATTTGCATTGGGGATCTATAAAGCAGCCGTCGAGATCGAACTTTGAGGCCCTTCCTTTAAATATTTGCCTTTAGTGTAAATACTCAGGTGATTATAGAAAATCGCGCGCTCTCATTGGCTCGCTATCTCGGATATCAGCCGATAATCACCTCGACGGACAAAATGGCTGCCAGTAGTCGTTTTGCCACCGTAAGTGAAGATAATTTTCGCCTTAAAACTTAAAATGTTTTTTTTTTTTTTTTGAAATAATCACCTGTGTATTTATACTAAAACAATTATTCGCCTCAGGCTCAGTGATTATCGGTGATGTTGCCTTGTTTCCCAAATTGCTTTCAAACTTGTTCCCAGTTTTTTGATCCCTAAAATTGTTTTAAAATGTATTTTGTACCCTTGTTTCCTAAAATATTTTGGCATTGCTCCTCTGTTCCCCGGCAGTTCAAATTAGCCATGTTCTCTTGTTCCCGCAAACTCCTGAGAGGGCCCCAATTTTGGCCAAAGATTGTCTCGTTTGAATTTCTAATGCCTTAAATCGAGCCGAAGTGTTTTCTGTATTATCTGGACATCAAGTAAATCAAGATCAGACGGAGTCGAGAGGTACATTTCATACGGACAAAAACATCAAACAGTGGAACTTGTCGAGTTTCATAACCATCTCCATTCATTAATTATGCCAGTAACGAGTAGTTTCTGTAATTTACAACAGTCGCTTTTTTTAAAATATATTTTTCGGCTGTCAAGAGCTAATTTAAAGTTTATCACATGCAGTTTCTTAAGAATGCATGATATTGTCACCTAATGATTTGGCAATAAAATATGGTTTGTTCAATCAAAATGAGAACTACTATAGATATTTTAAAAGTCTTCAATTTTAGGTCTCATCCAAACTAATGGATTATTTTGAAAAAATTTCCGTTTTCAGTTCTGCGAAAATGAAGTAAAATACATTTTTCATCCACATTATCGTTTTCTTGTCGTTTTCACCTGTCCTCACGATAACGCGCAACAACGATATAACTTACTGTTTTCAAATTTTCTCCCCTTTTTTAATTAAGTCATACCTTACGAGACTTTTTATGGAACTCTAATATAGACTCGCAAAATGCAAATAGTTTTCTTTTCGATTCTTTGTATATAGCAACGCTGAACTTTGTCATATGGATCAAAAGACAACATAAAGCTCAAAGAGCTAGCCTCTTAATAATTTATGTATATTGTGTCATCAGCAATTTGTCCATCCCTGGTTATCTTAATTATTATCATAGCAGTATTACGTTTCGCATGTACCCAACCAAAGTGCGTCAAAGCTACGTTGATGAGCGTTTTAACGTTAGCGCAACGGACAAAAAAAATGCAAGTTAATACTTAATAAATTTTTTTGTATGATTTCTAGTGTTGAAACATTGAATAAAGGTGGGCTCATCAACACACAAATGTTATATTGATTCTTAGACACCATTAATTCGAATGAAAGTACAATTTGAGGCAAACGTCGCCTAAAAATAACAGCTGTTCAAAAGAACGTATAAGTCCTCCTTTTTGCAAGGATAATTAGGAATTCTTTAACCCGGACAAAACAAGCAAGCGTCGACGAAACGGAATCATTTATTAATGTAGTACTCGATGAGCATGCTCCAGAGAGGAGAGAGATCTAAGAGTCAAGGCAATGCTTTGGGAGGTTATGGTAGTTCTTTCTACATTAATGGCTACTGCAATAATTTCAGTCGTTGCTCTTGATCTGATTTCAGTCGTTGTCCTTGTTCTTTCGTGATTAATAGGGAGCTTAAGCAACGAAAACGGCGACGGCAACGAGAACGTCATCTCAAAATATAAATTTTCGTTATTTTAATCGCTTCGTGACTATTTCAACGTTTTTTATATGACAAGGGTGTGGTATTTCCTCAAAGATGACACCAGTCGGAACGGCACTCCATTTTAGGAGAGAAACTGAAAATTTACCCTCAAGTGCTGACGTTCTTCATAAAACCAAAAACTTGACTATTTCACGTTGTTGTTTTGCTGACGACGGCAACGAAATGGACAAAAGTGAAAAACGCACGTGCAGGGCGTGCAAAGCAATTGTTTTTACCCACTAAATTTGCAAATTCCTGACATTCTCGTCGCCGTCGCCGTTGTCGTTGCTTAAGCTCCCTATTATCATCACAACGGCATTTTAATTTTACCGTCTTGGATCAAAATATAAGACGAAACAGCTTTATTTTCTACTGATGAGCAATGTTAACTTCTAGCTGACTTTCATAAAGTTTCCTTTCTTTAAAAAGCCGCGGAAAGCGACTGAAATACGAAATCAATACATCTTACTTACACACCGCTACAGATCTCTATGTACAACAACTTACAACAAACCGTCGGACATTCAAAACTCAGTAAACCTATATCGCTGTTTGAAAAGTTTCTTTACCCTTGTAAACTATAGTATACTTGATTTAGAGAAGACTTGCATTCTCCTCACGATTTATTTCTTCAATCATAGGTTTTTCTTTTTGTTTCTCGGTAGTATTTTTTTGTTTTTGACCTTGCTCTTTCTCTGCTCCCACACGTTTAAGCCTCAGTTTCTTGTTGAGCTTCAGTGATACTCTTCATGCTGACGTGATCGGAACTTGAGCTCCTTATTGTTCTTCGGCTAAAAAATGTCATGTTGTCAATGCTCACCACTTGTGGAAAGGCTGTTCTGCCAGCTCGACGTCGGCCAAAGACTAAATGTTTGAAACCTGTTCGGTAGTTTTCACTAAAAGCAAAGCAGATGCAGGGATTTAGGGCTCCCCACGAATGAAGCAACAACTTTGTTATGATGAATACAATGACTTGGGGAATTTTAGCACCGATTTCAGGGGGAAGCTTCCCATGAAACTTAAATATGATGATAAAAGCGCAAACAAACAATGGGCCAATACAGACAATAAAAGCAGCTAATATGGCTATTGACAATCTGACTATCTGTCTGTTGCTTGCAGGGTCTCGAGATCTATTAGATTCGGACATCTTTCTCCTTTCATTTTGTCTTCGTTTTAGAGTCCAAGCTATGGTGCTGTATATGATAGTCAACAAACACACTGGTACCAGGTAGAATACGATGAACATGGCTGTATTATATTTATTCTTGGTTTCCGTAGTCCATTTGGCTTTGAAGCAGCAATAACCATAGGAGGAAACATGGAGTATTTCAAGGTAATGAGCATGAGCAGCTATGGCCACAATCCACGAAACCAGGATGCAGACTAAACGCACTTTCCACGAGATGGGTTTTATCTTTAAGGGGAAGACAACAACAATCAGCCTGTCCACTGAAATCAGCATAAGGCTCTGGATGGAGACCAGCACAGAAACATTAGCAAGAAATTCGCAAAGTTTGCAAATGATATTTGCAACTTTTGGCTCAAGCCGGGAAAGAAAGGGACCTGAAGATAGTGTCTGTGCAATTGTAAAGGGCATGATGGTCAAGGGAGTGAAGAGATCGGAGACGGCCATATTGACCACGAAATAATTGATTGATTTTCGAAGTGGCTTGTACTTGGAAAACACCAGGATGATTAGAACGTTTCCAATCAACGCGACAATGAGTACGATGGAATAGGTTACTATTAAAATGGCCTTCTCTTCCTTGGTCACTTCAACTACCGCCACATTGCAAAATCCATTCACGTAAGATGAGTTATTCAGTGTGACCGTAGAGTTTCCAAACATACTGGCCCGGGTTACGTTTTGAACGAAGGAGCGGATAATTTTCTCTTCTTCCTTTCTCGTTTGAAACTGGAAATAATAGTAATTCTATATGGTTTTATCTTCTTTTACCGTCTGTGTTGACTCTTCTAGTTCTCGGGTGTCAGATCTTGATGGCGTTTTATGTTGTACTTGGAAAACACCAATCAACGCGACAAGTAGTACGATGGAATAGGTTGCTATTAAAATGGCCTTCTCTTCCTTTGTCAGTCCGACGACTTCCGCGACATTGGAAGATCCATTCACGAAAGCTAAATTATTCAGTTTGTCAGTACCGCAGTTTTTAGACATGCTGGCCTGGCTTAGGTTTCGAACGGGAGAGCTGATGATTTTCTCTTCTTCCTTTCTCGTTTGCAACTGAAAATCATAGTAATTCTATGTGGTTTTGTCTTCGAATTCTTTTACCGTCGGTGTTTGACTCTTCTAGTTCTCGAGTGTCAGATCTTGATGGCGTTTTCTCTTGACTTTTCTAGTTCTAGTAACGAAAACGATCACTTGACGGCTGTCAAGAGCTAATTTAAAGTTTATGACATGCAGTTTCTTAAGAAAGCATGATATTGTCACTTCATGATTTGGCAAAAAAGTAAGGTTTGTTCAGTCAAAATGAGAACTACTATAGATTTTTTCAAAAGTCTTCATTTCTAGGCCTCATCCAAAGTAATGGATTTGAAAAATTTTCCGTTTTCAGTTCTGCGAAAACGAAGTAAAATACATTTTTCATCCACATTATCGATTTCTTGTCGTTTTCACCTGTTCTCACGATAACGCGCAACAACGATATAACTTACTGTTTTCAAATTTTCTCCCCTTTTTACTGGGATGCGAAACCCAGTCGGAATCTGCGTTTCATTTCTCCGTATTTTTATTATTTTTTTTCTGTGTCGGTAAAAGTCTTGCCTGTCACTCCCCTGCTAAGTGGTGTCTTTGTACATAGAGTCTTCTGTGCGTATTTTGTTACGTTTGAGGGGGCTGGGGTAATGCGTAGATTTCTCTGGTGCACACAGGAGGATATTTCATTAACCTGCAATGGCGTAGAAAGTTCTTGTAACGCGCATGGCGTTTTAGTACAATTTTAACCAAAATATACCCTTATGGAGCTCAAAAATGGAACGTCAATTGGATACACAAGTCAGACGGTGAAAATAAATATCTGGAATCTTTAAAGCGACGAGTAATGGTCTTCGACAGCAATTCATTTTTCGCCGTTGGATATCAAGTGAGTTTTGTTTCTAATATTTTACTAACTTGGTATTATATACAACACTGAAATCAAATGGCAATTCTTTTATGGATTTAACAAACAGTGAAGGAATCGAACGCCTTGAATGCATCACAGTGTTTACTGAAGTCGCATCTAAGTTGTCTGGCAAGTTACATTCATTTTGTACTGAAGTCTGCCGGGCAAAGGTAAAAAAAATGGAAATGTGACAGTGAAAAATTATTTGAATGAAAGCTTGTTGTCTGTTTTGTGCTTTATTATTTACGGTCAAGGTTCTTTCGAAAAGGGTTTGATGTGAACTGTCAGAAATTTATTTAATTGCATATGCTTTGTGACACCGATGTGTCTCGTTTGCACGCACGCAATTGAAATAGAAAGGGTTTTTTTGCCTCTAATAGCAAACATGTTGTTTGTTTCAATAAATTTTTCGCTGCAAAAATTTTTTTGAGATTTCCACCGTTTTTGAATTTTATCATGTTGTTTAATTTTCGAGCTTAACAAATTTGCATAGGTGTGTTGAAATATATGATACGGGAGGATTTTTGTAGTAGTACACTGTAAGCAGCGGATAAGTCACGAAAAATAAACAGGTCTGTTGGAAGCTTGCTTGAGTTTCAACAAACTCAGCCCCAAAATCGGCAAAAAATTGTGACGCTGATGAATAATAAAGTAGCTGCTATTCCCAAAACCATGGAATTACCTTAGTGATAAATAACCTCGTCTTGGAGAGTAAATTTTTGACTTTGCAGAAACAATGGTCAGCCTCAAGAGTTGGACGATTGTGATCTTTGTGTTGAATTCGCACATTTCTTGTCAAACTTTAAACACTTGAAAGAAAAAGAAAACTAACCAAAAACAAAAACCCGGTATCTTGCCATCATTTGACACAGATGCTTCACTGTTTCGCGAGTAAACCACGCCGCGGTAACTTGATCACGGCGCCCGCTGAATTCGATGTCACTTTCGATTTTACGATTTACTTGTGCAGTCAAAACTGAACGTAACAAAAATCTCGCAAAATGTTTTTCGCTGATGGTAACTTTTTATATTCGCGGTTCAAGATTAATGTTGTTTTCATGTCGTTAATTTTGTTTCTGATGGCAAAATATTTTATTATCGATCGACCGCCCTGAAAACTTCCTTCTGCTCTTCCTAAAAACTGTGTATCAATATTTGTTTTGCATAAGGCAAGCTAACAAAATCTGACCTTGCTTAGTTCGCATATTTTGGCGTTAAAATAGAATTTTCGGGCCTATGCTTCTGTTACAAAGTGATATATTTTTCAGGTCACCCATCCAGATACTAACCCCACCTGACAGACTTTAACTTCAGTGAACTCATGTATTGCAAAGCTGTCAGATGCTCAGAGTGCACGCTTAAACTTGTGGTGAAAAGAAGTTGTGAGGGAACTTGGAAATGATCAACATGTCAGCCTAGAAGGCAACGTTTCTCGATTCCCTTTTATTTTCTTCAATCTTTCTGGGTTTACACTGGACGAAAAAATGGATTTTCACCTATGGAAAATGTGTAGCAAATCTGTGGTAAATGCCTTATTTATTCATGTTTGCTCAAATTTGGTAAAAGGCAAACGTCAACTTTAGCAAAGATTTGCACCCTGGGCAAAGCTGGTAAATGCCGTATTTGCCTCAAATTTGCCGCGGTGGGAAAACGTAGCGATAACATGTTAATTTCCGATGAATTTGCTGGGTTGCAAATATGAGACCAAACCTGAAACACTTCAAGCACTTTGGCCTACATTGTAAAGTTAGTGATAACTTATAGTTTTGATCACGAAGGATCGCATGAGGGTGCAAAGATATACTTTTGCGCATATTTGCTAAAAGTAGCAAAAGTGTGTAAACAAGTACCTCTGCGCTTATTTGCTAAGGACAGAAAAGGCGTTCAAATCAGTATTTTGTGCATATTTGCTCGTGATAGCAGAGACGCGCAAAGAAATATTTTCGGCCTTATTTCCTGGGAGAGCAAAGACGTGCCAGGAGGGGTTTTGCCTAAGTTTGGTCCGAATAGCGTAGGTGTGCAAATGTGCATTTTTGCTTACCTTTGGTTTGGGTAGCAAAAGTATGCAAACGGGTATTTTAGGACATATTTCCTTGGAACATAAACAAAGGCCCAAACGTCTATTTTTGCAAAATTTTTCTAAGGATACAATAAGCGCATAAAACATAGTTTTGCACACATTTGGTGAGTGAGGAAAAAGTTGCGCAAACAAGTATTTTTGTGCGTATTTTCTTATGTGCAGCAAAGTCGTGCTTTGTTTTCTAAATATCAGAAATATGGTAAAAATACTGCTTTTTGCTGAAGATGGGAAATATGATTCAGAAGATGACGTTTACCCAGGATCGCAGATATTCAAAAGGGCAGCTTTGCTTGGAATGGCACTTATGACGAACAGGAACTTCCCTCATCTTTCCTTATAATTAGAGGACCTTGCAAAACTCCTGCCATACACTAGAAAATCACATTGACCGTGATTGGTTGAAATAAAAATAAAAAAAGGCTAATAAACTGATCAACTGAGATGATCAGATTATATACATGTAATACAACACATTTTCAAAACTGGCACATTGTTTATTATCAAAATTGCATATTGAGATGGACTTTAAAGAGCTAGCTAGGTAAAGATCTGTAGACTGTGCAAAAGTTTTATACTAGGCGACCTCAAATCTAAAATCTAGCACTTAAATGAGTTATTATTGGTTTGTGAACATTGACTTATCTTCAAAGCACTCAAGAAAACTGCATTAGGTCAATTTATTTGCTGCATACATTATTTTTTAAATTATTATTCAGCTTTTCTTCAGATACATTTACAACGAATGTCAAAAGTACATGTAATTACAACATTATGATCACTCTGCAAAAGGGGAAGCCATGCGTTTTTGAATTGTAAAGGACAAAATAAGCGGTACTTTTGACAGGATTTAAGTTGTTATCGTAATCCCTCAAAAAATTGAAACAATGACTGCCTTAGCATAGATTAACATTGCTGTAATGTGATGCAGTTCCATAGTGGCAATTCTTCAAAGACGAGGTGTTGAAATGAGTTCCAGCTAACTTAATGAATTTGATGTAGACGTACATGTACGTTTAATAAAGGGACCCTGACATTCCATTCTTGTAACATAATGCAAATCCAAAATCCTTCTTGGTCGAAAGTTGCCTCAAAATAATGGCAACATTTCACTTAACGACTATACTTAACGACGTAAAACACAGGCAAAAAAAATGTTTTCAAGTTTTCACATTGCAAAATGCTGTAGATGAATTTGATTATCTTGCAAGCACGCCAATGTCTCTGTCCTAGCCCTGACTTAAAACCGCGACAAAAAAGTTATGGAGAAAGAAATAGAATATGAATGATGACTTTACAGTGAAAGATATTGAATTCAACTCATCTCAAAACATTTAAAAAAAAAAGTTACAGTGGCCCTTTAAGATGCTACATTAGTTAAGATGCCATTATTGCAAAGTCAGGGATGTTGATGATCATCTGGTGCTTGACGTGCAGATGGTGGCCCCTGCTTTCTTTTTAAAACCATGCCTGCACTTTTTCGACTACGCCGTCTTGCAATTTTTCTATCCAGACGAGCCATAAGATCGTTTAGTTCTCTGCTCCTCCAAGAAAGGGGTTTAACACAGAGATGTTTTCGTTGTGATGCAGACTCTGCATCAGACTCACTGCTGTAACCTTCCATCTCCTCTTCTTCAGATACTGACTTCTCGGATGACATGAAGTCTGCAGTCATGCAGGGAAGGTACCTTTGTTTTTCCTCTGGTCAGATGTTTGTTGACTCACTCAGTGCTTTTACCCGCTTAAGGCGTTTCTGTAAAATGGTTAAAATCAACACACTTTTGTTAAAAGCAGAGCTAAAGCAAATAAAAATGAAAATAAAAATACCTCTTTACATACCCATAATTTTTGTTTTTGTTTTCATGGATAACACAATAACAACTTGGGTATTACTTTTAAGGCAAGTTGAAAAAAACACTGTGCATTTTTTGGCCGTGTCACAATATATTTTTTTCTTTTAGTTTAAAAAAAGGCTTACTAGATTTCTTTAATCACATTAGACCTAAAAATAATGATGCAATCTGTTCATATTGATTCAATATCTGGGAAAAAAACCCAAAAAGCACCATGCACAGCCCATCCTGAACTATTTTACTGACATCTAAGTTCAAGAATTGAAAGGTACTACAATACTCGTCACATTTGTTAGAACACCCATCCCCGTTTCCCCCTTCCTCCAATGTTGATTTCCACAAATACTAGTAGTCGCCCGAAAAATTCTCACACAACATTGAATTGGGGGAAGAGGGATGTGGTATAAAATACCATCTTGTAACACGATGATTCTGACCATTCGCTAAGTGTTCCAACTAAATATGTCTATTATTGTAGGTATCGGAGAGGCTGAACATTACGCAAGCATGCGCTGACGGAATGTTTGAAGACGAGACGACAAAAATATGCAGTACCTCCAGACGTGGCGCTGGAGCGTCGTACCAAACGAGTCATCCCGGGATTTCGGCCCGTGCGATCGCTTTTGGACGCAGTTGGCCCTTCGCTGCTTTCTGCTACCGACCCCGCCTCCCGGTACGGCATTGAGGGAGGGATATGTCGGCCCCTAAACCATATGAGACAAATCCCTTGCCTACTCACAGCTCCAAACCGCCCTTGTCATTACAATTTAACGTAAGATTTCGATGGCTTATATATTCAAGAGAATAGTCATTTTATCTGTCATATGGTAAGCACTGGAGTCGCAGATTACAAAGTGCACGCATGCGCCCTGCCGAAGCTAACATACATGCATGCATAAAACTTTATTTCATCTCGAATTTCAGAATAATATCTTCGAGACATTACAGCTAACATACATGATATATACAGATACATAGCTAAATATTGAATAATATTTAAAGATATATTAATCAAAACGAAAAGCCGCTGTACAAAATCCGGCCCTGAATTAGTTTAAAACTAGTAAACTCAGTGGTACGGGAAAAATCAGGTACCGCATTTCGCAACGTACTGAGTAAAAACGTAAGAAAAAGAAGTAATACCGTAACTGGTTGTTCTAGGTTTATTGAGGGACAGAATGTAATTTCCACGAACATCATGCGTAAGAAGAGAACGGGAGAGAAAACGTATTTTTCATATATGCAGGACAAGCCTTTTCTTTCTTTAACTGCTTTTATACAATAATATGAGGAAATTTTGAATGCGCTTATTGCATAGAGATGTAGAGTTTGACTTAAGTGGTACGTAAGAGGACAGGTAATCGCAAATATAAATCTCATTAATCTCTTATTTACATTATACCGTTTCTTGAACAAGAAATTACTAAAGGCCAAGCCGAATTTCCTATGATAAAAAGTCTACGTTAACAGCACGCTCCTTGGTTACTCCTTAGTATCCGCCTAGAAATCTTCTTCTCGCTACATTTTCCTCATTTGATGAGGACCAGTCTCCGCTTGCTTCCTTCATGACCAAAAGGAATTCTGGGTAATTCGGCCGTTCCATGACAAGGGAAGACCCCCGATTCTCATTTCGTAGATTTTCTTATGAGTGTGGAGCCACCCAGTCCTACCAGCAAAATACAGCATCGATTGAAGTTTTTAGCTTTCAAAGCTTGCTCAAATTATATCGGTAGGTCCTGGAATTCGTCCACAGAAAGGCCAGAGAGACAACTTCACTGGTGCTGTGAACCGCCATGTTTACAACAGAGCAATTTAGGCGTTACAGTCTGCATGAAATCATCTCTCACCTCTGTCTCGAGAAGACCAGACACGCACGATTCTTACGTTACGTTTATGCCCCTGTAGAATCAACCGAAATCTCAACTCCTTGTCAAAAGGGGGAGGGAAAAGGGCAGGTTTCAAGCGATACATTTGAATAACTTGTTGGAGTACCCAAAATGTTCTTTTGTCTCAACAGGTTTTGTCCGAGATTGTAGTTCCAGTCCAATACTGAGAATACGAATATGGTCTATTTGAATGTGCGTAATGGCACACAGTGAAATCCAAAACTTGCGTAAAATAATAAAATTCAGTCAGGTGATCAGCAAACACACTTTCAAACTCTAAAGAAGAAAAGGGAAGTGATTTTTTTCTTAGTCATAGTAGCACCTTGAACAAACCAACATGAAGCATTTTAGCTAAAGCTCAAGTCTATGACATCTAAATACCTTTGATGAGAGCAGTTGGTGTTGATGTGTCTGTGCTACGGACACCTGCAATTATTTCCAGATTCACAGATCTGTTATCTGGATCATTAAGACTGCAAAAACAAATGAAACG
This sequence comes from Montipora capricornis, assembly GCF_036669925.1. Classification (NCBI taxonomy): domain Eukaryota; kingdom Metazoa; phylum Cnidaria; class Anthozoa; order Scleractinia; family Acroporidae; genus Montipora; species Montipora capricornis. The sequence continues at coordinate 38,894,224 of NC_090891.1, read as the reverse complement.
ATAAATTGATTCTCCACCTATCGTAAAGATGGAACTATATTTATTGATCATGATGTGATACTTAATTGATTTTGTAACTGCAGTCAATTCTGGTTTACCCAGGGAGGGCTCAAAGTTACAGAAATTCTTATTCAAACAGACATTCAATATATTTTTGTCAAGAATTTCACTGCAGGCCAAATTTCCTTTTTTCAGTCATGCAATAGAGATTCCCATCCAGGTAGACATTCTTTGAAGTGAATAATATACAACAAGTGAATGGGACTTTTGGAAATTCTGATAGTCTGATATCATGGATACCTTTACTACAAGATAAACCTTCCGACCAATTCCAACTAGAATTATTTTTGGTAGCTATTTGTATACATTTTAACCTATTCACACTTAGAGCACCCTCAATTGGTTAGAAAAAATGATCTGCCGTTAACATTATTATTTATTAGGACTGTTGTCAGTGGTGGACACTATCAAAACTATTCATATCCGCTTTACAATAATCATTATTAAAAACTGAACTACGGATATCAGATTTCCAGCATTTTCATTGGCTCGCCGGACTTAGGCTATCAGTTCATATACCATATACCATCAGCAATAAATTGAGCTGTAAAGGATGTTGACAGACCAAACACAATCCCCACTTCTCGTGATGGTGTTGTACCTTGGCCCTTAGAGTTTTGCTCTCACAAGTAAATCTTTTAAGGCTTTC
>NC_090891.1:38886015-38888515 GCF_036669925.1 Montipora capricornis | reverse complement strand
TAGAATACGATGAACATGGCTGTCTTATATTTATTGTTGGTTTCCGTAGTCCAATTGGCTTTGAAGCAGCAATAACCATAAGAGGAAACATGGAGTATGTGAAGGTAATGAGCATGAGCAGCTATGGCCACAATCCACGAAACCAGGATGCAGACTAATCGCACTTTCCGCGAGATGAGTTTTATCTTCAAAGGGAAGACAACAGCAATCAGCCTGTCCACTGAAATCAGCATAAGGCTCTGGATGGAGACCAGCACAGAAACATCAGAAAGAAAATAGCAAAGTTTGCAAATGATATTTGCAACTTTTGGCTGAAGCCGGGAAAGAAAGGGACCTGAAGATAGTGTCTGTGCAATTGTAAAGGGCATGATCGTCAAGGGAGTCAAGAGATCGGAGACGGCCATATTGACCACGAAATAATTGATTGATTTTCGAAGTGGCTTGTACTTGGAAAACACCAGGATAATTAGAACGTTTCCAATCAACGCGACAAGGAGTACGATGGAATAGGTTGCTATTAAAATGGCTTTCTCTTCCTTGGACAGTCCGACTTCCGCGACATTGGAACATCCATCCACGAAAGACGAATTATTCAGTTTGTCCGTACAGTTTTTAAGCATGCTGGCCTGGCTTAGGTTTCGAACGGGAGAGCTCATAATTTTCTCTTCTTCCTTTCTCGTTTGCAACTGAAAATAATAGTAATTCTATGTGGTTTTGTCTTCGAATTCTTTTACCGTCGGTGTTTGACTCTTCTAGGTCTCGAGTGTCAGATCTTGATGGCGTTTTCTGTTGACTTTTCTAGTTCTAGTAGCGAAAACGATCACTTGACGGCTGTCAAGAGCTAATTTAAAGTTTATGACATGCAGTTTCTTAAGAAAGCATGATATTGTCACTTCATGATTTGGCAAAAAAATAAGGTTTGTTCAGTCAAAATGAGAACTCCTATAGATTTTTGCAAAAGTCTTTATTTTTAGGCCTCATCCAAAGTACATGTAATGGATTTGAAAAATTTTCCGTTTTCAGTTCTGCGAAAACGAAGTAAAATACATTTTTCATCCACATTATCGATTTCTTGTCGTTTTCACCTGTTCTCACGATAACGCGCAACAACGATATAACTTACTGTTTTCAAATTTTCTCACCTTTTTACTGTGATGCAAAACCCAGTTGGAATCTGCGTTTCATTTCTCCGTAGTTTTTTTAATTTTTATTCCGTGTCGGTAAAAGTCTTGCCTGTCACTCCCCTGCTAAGTGGTGTCTTTGTGCATAGAGTCTTCTGTGCGTATTTTGTTACGTTTGAAGGGGCTGGCGTAATGCGTAGATTTCTCTGGTGCACACAGGAGGATATTTCATTAACCTGCAATGGCGTCGAAAGTTCTTGTAACGCGCATGGCGTTTTAGTACATCTTTAACCAAAATATACCCTTATGGAGCTCAAAAATGGAACGTCAATTGGATACACAAGTCAGACGGTGAAAATAAATATCTGGAACGTTTAAAGCGACGAGTAATGGTCTTCGAGAGCATTTCCGCCATTTTTCGCCGTTGGATATCAAGTGAGTTTTGTTTCTAATATTTTACTAACTTGGTATTATATTCAACACTGAAATCAAATGGCAATTCTTTTATGGATTTAACAAACAGTGAAGGAATCGAACGCCTTGAATGCATCACAGTGTTTACTGAAGTCGCATCTAAGTTGTCTGGCAAGTTACATTCATTTTGTACTCAACTGTGCCGGGCAAAGGTAAAAAAAATGGAAATGTGACAGTGAAAAATTATTTGAATGAAAGCTTGTTGTCTCTTTTGTGCTTTATTATTTACAGTCAAGGTTCTTTCGCAAAGGGTTTGATGTGAACTGTCCGAAATTTATTCAATTGCATATGCTTTGTGACACCGATGTGTCTCGTTTGCACGCACGCACGCAACTGAAATAGAAAGGGTTTTGGAAAACACCAGGATAATTAGAACGTTTCCAATCAACGCGACAAGGAGTACGATGGAATAGGTTGCTATTGAAATGGCTTTCTCTTCCTTGGACAGTCCGACTTCCGCGACATTGGAACATCCATCCACGAAAGACGAATTATTCAGTTTGTCCGTACAGTTTTTAAGCATGCTGGCCTGGCTTAGGTTTCGAACGGGAGAGCTTATAATTTGCTCTTCTTCCTTTCTCGTTTGCAACTGAAAATAATAGTAATTCTATGTGGTTTTGTCTTCGAATTCTTTTACCGTCGGTGTTTGACTCTTCTAGGTCTCGAGTGTCAGATCTTGATGGCGTTTTCTGTTGACTTTTCTAGTTCTAGTAGCGAAAACGATCACTTGACGGCTGTCAAGAGCTAATTTAAAGTTTATGACATGCAGTTTCTTAAGAAAGCATGACATTGTCACTTCATGATTTGGCAAAAAAATAAGGTTTGTTCAGTCAAAATGAGAACTCCTATAGATTTTTTCAAAAGTCTTTATTTTTAGGCCTCATCCAAAGTAATGGATTTGAAAA
>NC_090891.1:38861015-38881015 GCF_036669925.1 Montipora capricornis | reverse complement strand
AGTCAAACTATCCAGCAAAGACTTTGGAACATTGGTCACTAGGAGATAAAATTAGAATTAATTCGTCCTCGCCGGTGTGCTTTCGTTACTGAAAAGCGCTTGAAATATATCCAGAATGTTTATGCGGAAAATTTTCATTTGTATCATCAACAGTCACAATTTTCACTAAAAGAAGCTCAAAAATTAGGAACAAGCCCAAAATCAAACCCATGGATGAACCTTTGATCAGATAAATTCCGGCATTTTATTAAGCATGTATTAATGTAGTACTCGATGAGCATGCTCCAGAGAGGAGAGAGATCTAAGAGTCAGGGCAATGCTTTGGGAGGTTATGGTAGTTCTTTCTACATTAATGGCTACTGCAATAATGTCAGTCGTTGCCCTTGATCTGATTTCAGTCGTTGTCCTTGTTCTTTCGTTATTATCATCATCACAACGGCATTTTAATTTTAGCGTCTTGGATCAAAATATAAGACGAAACAGCTTTATTTTCTACTGATCAGCAATGTTTACTTGTAGCTGACTTTCATAAAGTGTCCTTTCTTTAAAAAGCCGCAGAAGGCGACTGAAATATGAAATCAATACATCTTACTTACACACCGCTACAGATCTCTACGTACAACAAGTTACAACAAACCGTCCGAGATTCAAAACCCAGTAAACCTACATCGCTGTTTGAAAAGTTTCTTTACCCTTGTAAGCTATAGTATACTTGATTTAGAGAAGACTGGCATTCTCCTCACGACCTATTTCTTCATTCATAGGTTTTTCTTTTTGTTTTTCGGTAGTATTTTTTTGTTTTTGACCTTGTTCTTTCTCTGCTCCCACACGTTTAAACCTCAGTTTCTTGTTGAGCTTCAATGATACTCTTCATGCTGACGTGATCAAAGCTTGAACTCCTTTTTGTTCTTCGCCTAAAGAATGTCATGTTCATGATGCTCACCAGTTGTGGAAAGGCTGTTCTGCCAACTCGACGGCGGCCAAAGACTAAATGTTTGAAACCTGTTCGGTAGTTTTCACTAAAAGCAAAGCAGATGCAGGGATTTAGGGCTCCCCACGAATGAAGCAACAGCTTTCTTATGATGAATACAATGACTTGGGGAATTTTATCACCGATTGCAGAGGGAAGCTCCCCATGAAACTTAAATATGATGATAAAAGCGCAAACAAACAATGGGCCAATACAGACAGTAAAAGCAGCTAATATGGCTATTGACAATCTGACTACCTGTCTGTTGTTTGCAGGGCCTCGAGATCTCTTACATTCGGACATATTTCTCCTTTCATTTTGTCTTCGTTTTAGAGTCCAAGCTATGGTGCTGTATATGATAGTCAACAAACACACTGGTACCAGGTAGAATACGATGAACATGGCTGTCTTATATGTATTGTTGGTTTCCGTAGTCCAGTTGGCTTTGAAGCAGCAATAACCATAGGAGGAAACACGGAGTATGTGAAGGTAATGACCATGAGCAGCTATGGCCACAATCCACGAAACCAGGATGCAGACTAAACGCACTTTCCGCGAGATGAGTTTTATCTTTAAGGGGAAGACAACAGCAATCAGCCTGTCCACTGAAATCAGCATAAGGCTCTGGATGGAGACCAGCACAGAAACATCAGCAAGAAAATAGCAAAGTTTGCAAATGATATTTGCAAATTCCGGCTGAAGCCGGGAAGGAAAGGGACCTGAAGATAGTGTCTGTGCAATTGTAAAGGGCATGATGGTCAAGGGAGTGAAGAGATCGGAGACGGCCATATTGACCACGAAATAATTGATTGATGTTCGAAGTGGCTTGTACTTGGAAAACACCAGGATGATTAGAACGTTTCCAATCAACGCGACAATGAGTACGATGTAATAGGTTGCTATTAAAATGGCCTTCTCTTCCTTTGTCAGTCCGACTCCCGCGACATTGGAAGATCCATTCACGAAAGATAAATTATTCAATTTGTCCGTACCGCAGTTTTTAAGCATGCTGGCCTGGCTTAGGTTTCGAACGGGAGAGCTGATAATTTTCTCTTCTTCCTTTCTCGTTTGAAACTTGAAATAATAGTAATCCTATATGGTTTTATCTTCGAATTCTTTTACCGTCTGTGTTGACTCTTCTAGATCTCGAATGTCAGATCTTGATGGCGTTTTCTGTTGACTAGTTCTCGGGTGTCCGATCAGTTAATGGTATTTTCTGCATGGCTATTTACACTAGTGCTTTTAATATATCAAAACCTCTGATACTGATCGGGGACATCCCTCAATTAAAGTTCCTTAATTTCGAATAAACGCCACTTGTCAATCTTTTATTGGACTTAAAAGGTTTTTATATTACATGGTTACATATCACTATGGTGAAATTAAGGACCAATTTTTAAGGTCAAACCACGCTCCAAAACCTTTGGGGATATTCCAAAGTTAACAATAATCGGTTAAAATGGGAAATCCTTGACGTAACTTGAATTTTTGGCTGATAATTCGAGGAAAGTGGATTATCTGGCCGGCAAAAATGTCCTTTCGGCTGGGAAAATTCCTCTCGTTCACTTTTTATCCAAGCATCCAGCTTCATTTACACTCGTTTGTCGGTAGATCAAATAATTGGAAAACATTGGAAAACATCGATATAATGGAAAACAGATAGACAGATATAAAGATAAAACAGATAAACAGATATAATTGGGTTCTCCCCAACATTTCATGACATTTTAGCGTTGATTTTCACCTTACGCATTTGGCTGTTATCAAATGGCACGGTATTGGGAGCCGCATGGTTACCAAAACGGTTCAGCACGATTTGCATTAAACCCGACATTGTCATTATCCAGGTTCCAGCGATTTAACAAGCGAAACAGCGTTACGTGTTGGCTCGACGATTTTGTTGGGCTCCTGCACGATTGATATCATGTTAACCAGACTATCATGCGCCAGGGACAGTCCGCTTTTAATCGTAAGGTCAAGCTGTTCACCAAATACCTTCGGGTAGTTTTAGAGCCGGTACCTTAACGCTCATTTCTGGGGCCATAGAGGTTTTTGGCGCCCTTCTAACAATATATACGTTCGTGATGGTGTGCATCTTCACCTTGGGGACCAGGGAAAATTCTATCGTAGCCTTGAGGAGCAATTTTAGAGGGCCTTGAGCTTAGCTACAACCCTCGTTTACACCAGCCTCAATCTTTTGTACGTGCCTCGCCATGCTTTTGATATTTTGTTGTGAGCCTTTATATTCTTCTGTTACGCCCCTGTTATGTTATTGGGTGCGTTTTGTTATGGCTGCACAAGTTAACTACAGTTCACCAGAACTGATTGTTGCATTCTCCGTATTTGTGAATGCTATATTTGCTGGCGATGGCCTTATTTATGTTTCGTGTTCTGGTAAATATTTTGAGTGTGCAATCCTACTCGACCGCCTGTATTTGGGTGTGTCCTCAATGCACTTGTATATTCTGTTCCAAGACACGATGTTATGTGGCTCGACATTTTTACGTGGAGTTCGGCTCGGCGTCTCCATGTGTTTCATTTTGTTCTTTCCATCCGAAACATTGGGTTCAATATGGAACGCCAACACTGTCTTATGTCAACCTCTTTAATTATATGCGGCGTATTTTACGTTATATGTGGTGCATCTCACATTATATGCGGTGCCTTTCATATTATACGCACTACTTTTCTAATTATATGCGGTACTTTTGTAACTAGACCCTCCCTGAGGGTACACTGGGTTGCCTGTGGTACGCGCACCGTTCCAGACAATTTTTTCAAGTTGGGGCGTCATTAAGACCATTTAAGGGGTCACCCAGAAGTCATACCAGCAGAGGCCTTGCGTAATATGTAGCTCTAACAGTGCACGATATTGTTTTGGTATTGTCTATCATTGTAGTGCCATGGTAGAAGCCTTGGGTAAATAGCCTGAGAAGACATGTGGTTACTAGCAAAGTACTGAACCCAGAAAGATTGAAGAAAATAAATGGGAAGTGAGAAACATTGGCTTCTGGGCTGACTTCTTTTCACAACAAGTTTAAGCGTGCCCTCTGAGCATCTGACAGCTTTGTAATACTAAAGTTTACTAAAGTTAAGCTCTCTCCTGCGGGATTAGTGTCTGGATGGATGACCAAAAACATATACGCCTTCGTAAAACAGAAGCATTGGACCGAAAATACTATTAACGCTAACAAATGCGAACTTAGCAAGGTACAGATTTTGTTAGCTTGCTTTATGCAAAAACAAATATTGATGCAAAAGTAAATAAATATTAATACACAGTTTTCAGAAAGAGCAGAAGGAAGTTTCCAGGACGGTCGCTCGAGAATAACATATTTACGACATGAAAACAACATTAATTTTGAACCGTGAATATAGAATACAAACAGTTACGATCAGCGACAAACATTTTGGGAGATTTTTGCTACGTTCAATTTTGTTATTGTACGTTTTGGCTGTTATGGGAGGCGCGGTGGCCTCATGGTTAGTGCGCTCGACTCCGGATCGAGTGGTCCGGGTTCGGGGCCTGACCGGGGACATTGCGTTGTGTTCTTGGGCAAGACACTTTACTCTCACGGTGCCTCTCTCCACCCAGGTGTATAATTGGGTACCGGCGTAATGCTTGGGGTAACCCTGCGATGGACTAGCATCCCATTCAGGGGGGAGTATAAATACTCCTAGTCGCTTAATGCTAATGAAGCCGGAGATAAGCGCCGGCCTGATGGGCCTTCTGGCTCGTAAGCAGTGACTTTACCTTTTTTTTACGTTTTGGCTGCACAAATAAATCGCAAAATCGAAAGTGACATCGCCGGAATTCAGCGGGCGCCGTGATTACTAGTAAGTTACCGCGGCATGTTTACTTGTCAAACAGTGAAGCATCTGTGTCAAATGACTTTACCTTTTTTTACGTTTTGGCTGCACAAATAAATCGCAAAATCGAAAGTGACATCGCCGGAATTCAGCGGGCGCCGTGATTACTAGTAAGTTACCGCGGCATGTTTACATGCCAAACAGTGAAGCATCTGTGTCAAATGATGGCAAAATACCGGGTTTTCGTAAGTTTCTTTTTCTGTCAAGTGTTATAAAGTTTGACAATAAATGAGCGAATTCAAAACAAAGATCACAATCGCCCACCATTGTTTCTGCAAAGTCAAAAATTTACTCTCCAAGACGAGGTTATTTATCACCAGGTAATTCCATCATTTTGGAAATAGCAGCTACTTTATCATTCACCGGCGTCACAATTTTTTGCTGATTTTGGGGCTCATTTTGTTGAAACTCAAGCACGCTTCCAACAGACCTGTTTATTTTCATGAAACCTTTCCTGCTTACAGAGTTATACTAAAAATATCCTTCCCTATCACGTTTCAGCCTTAGCTCGAAAATTCAATACACAACATGATATTATAATTCACAAAGGCAGAAAATATCACAGAATCCTTTTCCAGCGAAACATTTTATTGAAACAAACAACATAAGATGCACTAAAACGCCATTCGCGTTGCAATGACTTTCCATCGCTGGTTAACGAGAATAACAAACTCACGAGGCAGAATGTATATTTATATTTAATTAAGTTAGCACAACACAAAAACGCTAACCTCATGTTAATGCACGTAACATTCCCCTTTCTTTGGAATGAAAACAACAAGAAATAAAAAAAATGAAAAACGAAAAAAAGAAATAAAATAAATCAACACGGGAGTCATCATATTCCTCCAATCAATGTTGAATGATTAGTGTATCAGTGTCTTTAGCAATAATCAATCATAATGTTCATGTCAGGTTCGGTCTCCATTGACCAACGAACAATAGATTTAAAAAAAGTCCCTAGAATCCTAGTGAGCATAGTCCTTAAGATAAGGAGGTTCCTTGATGGTTCTTTTGGGTCGTTGTTGGACAATAACAGCAACAGGTGTAGTTCGCTGTTCTTTCGGTTGATGGCTGGTCCCAGGTGTCGGTTTGTTGGGGCTTGTAGCTAGGGTCTGATTCTGGTCCTTGTTCTGAGTCGTTTCCGGGTTACCCTTACGATCTTGCGCTGGTGACTTTGGTGGGATGGTCTGTGTTTGTTTTAGGTCAACTCGGTTGCGTCGGTAAGCTCCATTGGTGGACTCTACCTCATAAGATCTTTCATCATATCGCTTGGTCACTGTCGTTTTTTCCCACTCTTTCTGTCCAAGTCTAAATGGTCTCATTCTTACCACATCCCCTTCTTCCAAGGGGGAAAGATCTCGGGTGCCCTTGTTGTAGTATTTGGCTTGTCGTGCTTGTAAAGGAAAGGAAAGGAAAGGAAAGGAACTTTATTTAAGTGTCTAGTCGTTCTAGCGCTGGAGCGCTAATTGGGGACACTGTAAACTGAAATGAACAATGAAAGTAAATCAAGTCAAATGTTGGTTTTTGAGGAGAGGGAAAACCGGAGTACCCGGAGAAAACCTCTCGGTGCAGAGTAGAGAACCAACAAACTCAACCCACATATGACGCCGAGTCCGGGAATCGAACCCGGGCCACATTGGTGGGAGGCGAGTGCTCTCACCACTGCTCCATCCCTGCACCCCAGAGTCACCCCCGAGTCTCCTTCTTAACTGCTTCAGCAAGCACAGACTGTGGTCTTAATAAAGCTTCAAATGATAGTAGGGAGTTGCGTTTTACAACGTCGACCTAAAAACCGCTGGGCTGGACTGGTACCCATTGATTCAGTGGGGGTGTTACTTAGTGCTAGGACTGCAAGGTAGATGTCTCCGTTGGTTTCTTTCGTCTTGCGCAGGAGTCGTTTTGCATCTTTCACAGCTGCTTCCGCTTTGCCATTCGTCTGTTGGTGTCCAGGACTCCCCGTGCGGTGCTCGAAACCCCATTCGCTGGCAAAACTGGCAAATTTCTCGCAGGCAAATTGTGGACCATTGTCACTGATTGCAATGTCTGGGATTCCTTGCCTTGCAAAATGGCACTTCAACTTCTTTATGACGGTGCTTGCTTCTGTAAACAGGAGCCCATCTGGAGCGTGCAACTTCCATACAGCCTCTGTGAAACGGCGTTTTCACAAGTAGGTTTATTTTTAGACTAGCCCTTCCCGCAAATTAGGTAAAAAAAAAAGGCAGTTTCGGTTCGGTGACCCTATGACGTCAGCTTAATTTCTTGTAATTGGTCATCGGGAGTCTCATTCGCGGGAAATTCAATCTAAAAATAAATCGGTCTGTGAAAACGCCGTTACACGAACACAGTAGAGTTGTGTCATGGGTCATGGGTTCCTGACGTAAAACAGCACCTACAAGAGCGAATTTGCATGTAGGAAACAGGCGGTAAGGTGTGCAAAGAGTGACATATTTTGTGCCTTACATAATTTTGGGGCCCACAGTTTTAGCTAACAGTTTTCGTTTTTTTTTCTTTTCGCCTTTTCCCCAGTCTCTTCTCGTTTTTTTCTCCTCGCTCCAGTCTCGCCGCGCTGTGCGCTCTCAGCTATTTCGCACGCTCTCACAACTCATCATATCCTCTCCCTCTGAAATGACTAATTATCGACAATTCGTAATTTTCCCTGGAATGACTGTTATCGTCATTTTTAGGATTACTCTGTCCCAGGACTTGTGGTAGCAGATGAAAAGAAAAAAAAAAAAGTGGCATCTCTGGAGGGGATTTGAAGCCGGAGCACCCAATGTGAAGGAACCGTTTTTATCCACTTAAGAACTAAAGATCAACTAGCTGAAGATTGCACCGATTATTTATCAAATCTAATTCGTATATATAAAATCACTGCTGAATAGTGGTTAAGTCTAGTACTTGATTTTAAAATATTTAGCTTTCTCTTAAGGTTTGGTAACCGACATTTTCTCCTTTTTAAACTTGTTTCTTAGCCAGTGATAATACACGTTTACAGCGGCATTCGGAAGAAAAAATATATTAATATTTTTTAAAAGATTGTTCTGTCAGTTAGTGATGCGGTAGTCTAGTGGTTAAGTGAAAGGGTCATTAATCGAACATTCCCAGGTTCGAGTCCAGCGAGTTTAGGCATTGGGGTTCTGATTTTAAAGATAGATATTCATTTCCCGATATTGGCAATTTAGAGAAACTTAGGAATTGTCGATAATACTCATTTCAGAGGTGGAGGATGGGTTGCGCGACTATCTAGAAAGGGACTGCTAGCAGTCCACTAGACGATCGGCTCTTACAAAAAGGAAAAAGGCTAACGAGAGGTTTTTGCCTTTTGTCACTATGTACCACCCAGCAGTTAAAAATCCGTAAACAGATATTAGGGAATTTAAGAAACTGCAACGGCTACGACTACTACATCGCCAGAAAACAGAACCATAAAGAGCATAAATAATCGTGCGGCACGTCCAGTACGGATTTCCGCAAGTTGGTTTGCGGTCCTCTGCAAATCACCAAATTTGAGGTTTTGACGACAACGTAAGCATGTAACAGAGAATCCTTCAATCTCTATTTTAACTTTGAAACCGCTCGCACCAATTCATTTTTAGGATACTTCGCCCACATTGTAGGACGTAAACGAGACTGAATAATCGCGAAAGACTTATGATAAAGTCAAGGTATATTTTGAGGGGACGTTTTCGTCGACCGTCGCCGTCGTAGATCTTAAATTAGGGAGCTTACGAAACGACGACGGCAACGACGACGCTACAAAACAATAGGTTTAGTGAGCAAAAACAATGGCTCTGCACGCTTTGCACGTGCGTTTTACATTTTAGTACATTTCTTTGCTGTCATCTCCTAAATGACGACGTGAAATGACCACATTCAAGGTTCTGTGGAGGACGTTAGCACATGACGATGAATTTTCAGTTCTCTCTCTACGCTTCCAACCGTTGTCGACCGTCGACCGCGCATCGGTGGCTCAGTTGGTTGAGAACCGGGCTGTCACGCGGGAGGTCGTGAGTTCAACTCCGGCCGGACCAACACTCAGGGTCTTTAAATAATTGAGGAGAAAGTGCTGCCTTTGTAATTACATCTGCAAATGGTTACACTCTCTAGTCTTCTCGGATAAGGACGATAAGCCGGAGGTCCCGTCTCACAACCCTTGTTCATTAACTCTGTGAAACATACAATATTATAGTTTGGAATATGGCGAGTTACGATGGATCAGACACCGAAAAAATATATTTGTTGTGAATTTAAGTGGATTTTATTATACCCATTCACTGAAAGGGTTAAATTTATGGCAAAAATGGAATTGATCTTCCTCAACAGATCGAATCGGCAATCAGCGAGAACACAACGAATTTTCATAGCCGTGGGTCTCAATTGTTAATCTGAAACTACAAATGCTACAAAAAAACTCCAGCGGTTTAAAAGGCTAAGTAAGTAGTCTTTACTAGCCCTTGGAATATCTGCTGTTAGTTTGAGCGATTTGGAGGAACGAGATGCGGAAGAAGTCGAAAAAGTCAAACAAACGTACAGAACAAAACAATTGCGTAATTTGTACGTCTTTAACTTCTGTTATTGAAGGTAGATTAAAGAAGATTGAAGTTGAATAAAGTCAAGAAAAAAAAACAATCCCCGAGAGTTTTCGATTGTTTCCCAGTAGCGGAAACGGCGTTGAGAGGATATTGCATTCGTTATTAATTGAGCTTCAATTATCTGTGCTGGTACTAAGTCATCTGAGCTGTATTAAATATTGGAACCACACAGAATGAATTAAACATGAACAGTTTTAATACATGTACTTTCCCAGAAAGATTACATTGCTCCGTCTTCACCGTTTACTCAACAAAGTGAAATACTACGAAATCGTCACGTGTAGTTGAATAAGCAAAGGTTACATGGGTCCTGATGAACAGACTCTGATAAACATCACCTCATACCATAACTGAAACTTGAAGAATCCTTCTCAATGCGTACTTAACAGGGCAATAACAACAACAATGTGTAATTCCAGTAAATGACGTCAGAAAATCTTGGTACTCCACAAGTAGAAGTTGATAACATCTTCAAAACGGCACGCATGGAAAATACTACGTTTGGTTTAACTACATGTACATGTACGTACGCGAGCTTATTTTCAGAACCTACAAGCTACGACACATGCAAATGCTTTCTAGTCTAAAAAAAATGGTACAACTAGCAATATTATTCTCTTTCTTGTACCTTTCTCTGAGGAGTTTCAGGGCCCAGCAGCAACAAGATTTCAAAAAGGTCAAATCCAAATCCAATTTCTTCTGCCCAATACTAAACATATGAAAATATCAAAACTTGAATTCAACTGACAGCTGAAAGGTCACTTAACAAACCTAGATGATTATCTTGGTTACTCCTTGTGAATAAAACTGGCTTTAAGGTCACCAAAGTAAGCTAAGTTATCGTGACACCACACCATGATTTGTAATTATATCTGAAACCAGTCACTTCAACGATTACAAAAGGCTAAAAATCCAGCTTTGGTTTTACCAAAATTGAATTACAATATTATTCAAACAACCTTTACATTATACTGAATACCAGATGGGACGCTGTAGCGGTATTGCACTATAAAAATATAATAATTAATACATGCCAACTTCACACATACCGATATTTTCCAAGATGGCGTCTCCTGGAACACCAGTTTAGGACCCAGTACTCTGCACGGTTAAATTCAAATGGCCCCAGTTCGCTGCATGGTCAAATTCAAATGTCCGCAGCATGGAGCCACATTTGTGGTCAAATTCCCCAGAGAGGGGACAGCAGAAGTGTTCAAATGCCGCACCTTTGCCCGTATCCCTCCCCCCCCCCCCCCTCCCTCTCCGTCTAAACATTAATACCTGCATTTGCCAATTGGAATTCCGAATATCTCGAGATGCGCAGAGGGCTATTCCATTTTAGAGTAGCTAAAATGTCAAAATTTCAAACGATAACTTTTTTTTTTGATACCCAACCATGGATATTTGGAAAGAGGATACCCAAAATTGTTCAGGAAATAATTTGTCAAACGTTTGTTTTGTGGTAAACGGGAAAGAGAGGCCATTGATTTTAGACCAATGAGAAGCTTGCTTAAGTAGCTATCAAGCTGTAATATTTCAAATTATTATAGCAGGGCAAGTTAATATCAAAAATCTCATCAAGTTAAAAAAAACTGAGTCAATGCAAGACAAAGTTAAATTTTCAGATAGGTTTTGGGCCATCTTGAATGTTATTGCTGAATTATATTGAAAAACATTTCCATTACGGACATTACGTAATGTCCGTAACAAAAACCGACCTTTTTCTTTTTTCTCCGCAATTAAAATCCAGATCTTTTCATGAGCTGGGATCCTTTTTTAGTTTGAAGGGGCCCAAACTATAGCATTGAGAATTTGCAACAACAATGTGAATCACTGGAGAAAATGCAACAAGTTACGGACATTACGTTAGGGACATTACATTATGAATATAATTATAATATCCTGAATGAAATCAAAGAAAGTAGAGTAGCTTTGCATTCAGAATGAAGTTGTAGTTGTGTGATGGGACACAATGAAATTGAGGTAACTAATTTCCAACCTTGTTTCTCGCAAAGGGGGATTGGAGGAACAAATAAATCTGTACAAATGTAATATATTAAACTTTAAACACTTGAAAGAAAATGAAAATTAACCAAAAACAAAAACCCGGTATTTTGCCATCAATTGACTGATGCTTAACTGGTTCGCGAGTAAAACACGCCGCGGTAACTTGATCACGGCGCCCGCTGAATTCTGTGTCAATTTCGATTTTGCGATTTACTTGTGCAGCCCAAATTGAACGTAACAAAAATCTTCGCAAAATGCTTTTCGCTGATGGTAACTTTTCTTATTCGCTGTTCAAGATTAATGTTGTTTTCATGTCGTTAATTTTGTTTCTGATGGAAAAATATTTATTATCGATCGACCGTCCTGAAAACTTCCTTCTGCTCTTCCTAAAAACTGTGTATCAATATTTATTTACTTTTGCATCAGTATTTGTTTTGCATAAGGCAAGCTAACAAAATCTGTACCTTGCTTAGTTCGCATATTTGGCCTTAAAATAGAATTTTCGGGCCTATTGCAACACGCCCGTTGTTGACTGCCCGGTCACATGTAGTTAGTCAACAACGGTCGTGTTGCCTGATGTCAGCCTAGAAGGCAATGTTTCTCGATTCCCTTTATTTTCTTCAATCTTTCTGGGTTTAGTACTTTGCTAGTAACCACATGTCTTCTCAGGGGCTATTTAGTTCACCTAATACTTTTACCATGACACGACAATGATATACAATACCAAAACAATGTAAAAGGAACTTTAAAAAGCAACTATATTTAAGTGTCTAGTCGTACTGGAGCATTAATTGGGGACACTGTAAACTGAAATTAACGAAATTAAATCAACTGAAATTAAATCATGTACTATTAGAGCTACATATTGAACTTGAATAACGCAGCTCAGTTGACAATATGGAATAAAGCGCTGTGTTACTTCACTACCACACGTAAGCAATGCGTGTCTATTTTTCTAAAGATGACAGGAATTTCTTCTTTCTGACAAATGATTAATAGGCTAGTAGCCAGGTTTTTAACCTCAGAAAAGGATCTGTTTCGTGGTATGAACGTGTGAGCCAAAGGGCCTCTGCTGGTACGACTTCTGGGTGACCCCTTAAATGGTCTTAATGACCCGCGACTTGAAAAAAATTGCCTGTGGAATGCAGTCTAATACCACCCAACTCAGTCCCCCCTGTTTTTGAGTAACACGTACCATAAGCAACCCAGTGTTATGTACGCTCATGAAGCGTCTTGTTTAATTAAGTCATACCTTACGAAACTTTTTATGGAACTCTAATATAGACTCGCAAAATGCAAATAGTTTTCTTTTCGATTCTTTGTATATAGCAACGCTGAACTTTGTCATATGGATCAAAAAACAACATAAAGCGCAAAGAGCTAGCCTCTTAATAATTTATGTATATGGTCATCAGCAATTTGTCCATCCCTAATTATCTTAATTATTATCATAGCAGTATTATGTTTCGCATGTTACCCAACCAAGGTGTGAAAAAGCTACGTTGATGACCGTTTTAAAGAGGGCCGTAAGGGGGGGTCAAGCGCACATTTCACGGCCATTAAAAAATGAAAATCACGAAACACGGTAATTAATATTCTTGTTTCACGGTTCACGGAAAATCAACTCACACTTGAGAAAGATTTGTTGCCTTACCCTATATATATATTTGTATGGTTTAAGTCACCTAAAGGTAGTGGCATGGTGGTGTTCTGGCTAGCGTGTCGGACTCTCTGTCTAAAGCTTAAGGTCTGTGAGCACCGGATCAAGTCTAAGGGCGATAAGCAACTTTAGGTCTTGTTCTCTGACCTTCTCTGTTATCGTGTTACTCGTTCTCTGTCCTCTCAGTACAATACAGTGAAGTTCGCTTTCAGATTCTGTATCGTACTCAGATTCTTGTTCATCGTCTGTGTCTTTCTGGTTTTCTTCCTCTTGACGCTTCCTGTTGCTTTCAACGACTTCAACAGGACATCCCAAGTCACCTGCAGCGCCCAACATGTCCCAGAGTTCTCTTCATCGTTATCTTCTCTTTTGGTTACTCAGACGTGGCAGAAAGTTAATTAACCAAATAATTCTCTTTTGACTTTCTCTTTTTATCTTCTTCTTTTAACTTCAAATTAAAAATGTAGAGGGGACTGAATAAAATTTTTTGGACTCCTAGTATTGTAAGAGGTGTACCGCGAATTAACACGAAAGTAGGATATACCTTTGAAACGTGACTTTCAAGTAACCGTGACTGGTTATAATTTTGATGATCTTTTATCAAATTTCAGTAATAAAAAACACTCACCTTGTAAAACTGCAGAATCGACAAAAAGCGGCCTTTCCACGTTCCATTGCGCGTGTGTATTGATATGAGAAGCTTTACTGCCTTCTGCCGCCTTTTGTACTAGTACTGCACAGTTTAAGATCAATAGATGACCCTATCCCACGCTTCTCGGCTTCGGTCTTGGGGCCAGCGTGTTCAACAATTATGCCTTTTAAAGGGCGCAAGGGAATTATGTTCTCTTTTCAGGGGAATTCTGATCCTTTCCTTTCCCCCCAAGGGAAAATTGAAAGATCCCCGAGCGCTTTAGGATCAACGAAGTAAACAACCCCTTCTGAAAACACGCAACTGCTCTTCGCTGACTTCGCGCCTCCGACATTGTAGCAACAATTCTTCGGGACAAAATAATATAAATGGAAACAGAAATGCCCCCTCTCCCCCAAATCAAGGATGAAGCCATGTGAAGGCCAAAACGCGCCATTTTCTCATCATTGATTGTTGGGGGGAGGGTGTGACGGTCCTCAATGTCCATTTAATCTGTCCAAGATTGTAGGTCGTGGAAATGGAAATAAAAGATTCCCGATGGTTGGTGTCAAAGGTTCGCGTCATGCGTATATTTTTGGATCTGATATCATACACTATACGCAACGGGTCATACGAAACCCCTTTGTTTGGGTCAACGCAAGATGAAGAAAGAAAACCCGACTTCGTAGCCCTTTGTATGGGGCTACGTACAGTAGCCCGTCTCACGGAAAAAAGGGTCGTTTTTCGTGTTGTTTATACACGGATATCGGAAACATTATTTCTCTTTTTCACGTATCACTACAACATTATAAGCATTCACGGGTTCACGAATTTTATTTTTTTAGATTTACGGATCACAGAAAATTAAATCTTCGAGTCGATACACGTTTCACGCGAAACCCCCGTCGGCCCATCTTTAACAACTAGCGCAACGGGACCAAAAAAAAATTGCACCAAGTTAAGTTTTTTGTATGATGATTCTATTGTTCGTTTGTTCGGTGCAACTTCAGTCGAACCTATCCACAAAAGTACTTTGGAACATTGGGTCACTAGGACGGATACAAATTAGAATTAATTCTTCCTCACCTGTTGTGCTTTCGTTACTGAAAAAAACTTGGAATCATATCCAGAATGTTTTTTCATTTTATCATCAAAAGTCACATTTTCACCTACTAAGCAGTCTCACAAATTAGCAACAAGCCCAAAAGCAAACCCATGGATGAAACCTTGGTCCGATAATTCCGGCATTTTATTAAGCAACACTACACAGAGCATATTGAATCTTAGACAATATTAATTCGAAAGAACTTAGAAAAATGAAAGTACAATTTGAGGCAAACGTTTCGCCTAAAAATAACAGCCGTTCAAAAGAAACGGTTAAGTCCTCCTTTTTGCAAGGGATAGTTAGGAATTCTTAAAACCCAGGCACAAAAACAAGCAGTGTCGACCCGAAAAGGGAATTTCAGTTATTAATGTAGTTACTCGACGCGCATTGCTCCAGAGAGGAGAGAGAATCTAAGAGTCAGGGCAATGCTTTGGGAGGTTTAGGGTTAAGGTCTTTCCTACATTAAATGGCTACGGCAATAATTTCAGTCGTTTCTCTTGATCTGATCTTCAGTCGTGTGTCCTTGGTTCTTTCGTTATGTATCTTCATCACAACGGCATTGTAATTCTAGCGTCTTGGATCCAAAATATAAGAGCGAAACAGATTTATTCTCTACCTATGAGCAATGTTAACATGTAGCTGACCTCCTTAAAGTGTCCTTTCTTTACAAAAAGCCCGCAGAAAGCGGACTGAAATACGAAACCAATACATCTTACTTACACACCGCTACAGATCCTTATGTACAACAACTTACAAACAACGCGTCCGAGATTCAAAAAATCAGTACAACCTATATCGCTGTTGGAACAAGTTTCTTTAACCTTGTAAGCTATAGTAGACTTGATTTAGAGAAGACTGGCATTCTCCTCGCGATTTATTCCTTCAATCATAGGTTTTTCTTTTTGTGTCTCGGTAGTATTTTTTTGTTTTTGACCTTGCTCTTTCATGCTCCCACATCGTTTAAGTGCCGTTTCTTGTTGAGCTTCAGTGATTACTCTTCTATGCTGACGTGATCGGAGCTTGAGCTCCTTTTTTTTCTTCGGCTAACCAATGTCATGTTCATGATGGCTCACCAGTTGTGGGAAAGGCTGTTCTGACATGCCCTGACCGTCGGCCAAAGACTAAAGGCTTGAAACCTGTTCGGTAGTTTTCCACTCGAAAGCAAAGCAGATGCATGGATTTAGGGGTCCCCACGAATGAAGCAACATCTTTCTTATGATAAATACAAACGACTTGGCGAATTTTAGCACCGGATTTCCTGGGGAAGCTCCCCATGGAAAACTTAAATATGATGATAACAGAGCAACACAAACAATGGGCCAATACAGACAATAACCAAGCGCTAATAGGGATAGTATGACAATCTCATATTCGTATCTGTCTGTTGCTTGCAGGGTCGCGAGATATATTAGGTTCGGACATATTGTCCTTTCATTTTGTCTTCGTTTTAGAGTCTCAAGCTATGCGGCGTGTGATATGATAGTCAACCAAACACACTGGACCAGGTAGATAGGGAATACGATTGACAATGGTCTCGTATGATATTTATTGGTGGTTTCCGTAGTCCAGTTGGCTTTGATAGCAGCAATAACTCATAAGAGGAAACATGGAGTATGTGAAGTGTACTGAGCATGAGCAAGCTGATGGACACACAATCCACGAAAAACCGGAATGCAGAATAAACGCACGTGCGCGAGATGAAGTTTTATCTTCAACCGGGAGACAACAGCAATAAGCCTGTCCACTGAACATCAGCATAAGGCTCTGGATGGGAGGCCAGCACAGACACATCAGCAAGAAAAATAGCAAAAGTTTGCAAATGAATATTGCAAGTTCCGGCTGAAGCCGGGAAAAGAAAGGGACCTGAAGATAGTGTCTCTGGCAATTGTATAGGGCACGATGGTTCAAGGGAGGGTGAAGAGATCGGAGACGGCCATTATTGACCACGAAAATAATTGATTGATTTTCGAAGTGGCTTGTACTTGGAAAACACCAGGATGATAAGAACGTTTCCAATCAACGTGACAAGGAGTATGGATGGAATAGGTTGCTATTAAAATGCCTTCTCTTCCTTGGTCATTCGACTACCGCCACATTGGAAAATCCATTCACGAACATCAGCATATACAGGCGCCGCCGGCGGCAGCTATTAGTCCATTAACGATCTCACCCAGCACATGAATGAATGAAATGAGGCCTGACCACAACACCGGGAGCTCCATGCCCTACTCTTTTACGAATAGTGTGTGGGTTTCTTTTACATCCCACAGGATTATGAACATTGAATGGTTGTGAGACGGGGCCTACGGTTTATAGTCCTTATCCGAGAAGACTTGAAAAGTCTTAACCATTTGCGGATGTAATTACAAAGGCAGCACTTCCTCCTCAGTTATTTTAAGACCGTGAGTGTTGGTCCGGCCGGAGTCGAACTCACGACCTCCCTCATGGCAGCCCGTTGCTCAACTAACTGAGCCACCGGTGCACAACACAAATGTTATATGAACTCTCTTAGCATAACTCGAACGAAACGAAAAATTAGAAAAATGAAAGTACAATTTGCCTAAAAAACGTCGCCTAAAAATAAGAGCTGCTCAAAAGAACGTATAAGTCCTCCTTTTTGCAAGGATAATTAGGAATTCTTTAACCCAGGCAAAACAAGCAAGCGTCGACGAAACGGAATCATTTATTAATGTAGTACTCGATGAGCATGCTCCAGAGAGGAGAGAGATCTAAGAGTCAGGGCAATGCTTTGGGAGGTTTATGGTAGTTCTTTCTACATTAATGGCTACTGCAATAATTTCAGTCGTTGCTCTTGATCCTATTTCAGTCGTTGTCCTTGTTCTTTCGTTATTATCATCATCACAACGGCATTTTAATTTTAGCGTCTTGGATCAAAATATAAGACGAAACAGCTTTATTTTCTACTGATGAGCAATGTAAACTTGTAGCTGACCTTCATAAAGTGTCCTTTCTTTAAAAAGCCGCAGAAAGCGACTGAAATACGAAATCAATACATCTTACTTACACACCGCTACAGATCTCTATGTACAACAACTTACAACAAACCGTCCGAGATTCAAAACTCAGTAAACCTATATCGCTGTTGAAAAGTTTCTTTACCCTTGTAAGCTATAGTATACTTGATTTAGAGAAGACTTGCATTCTCCTCACGATTTATTTCTTCAATCATAGGTTTTTCTTTTTGTTTCTCGGTAGTATTTTTTTTTGTTTTTGACCTTGCTCTTTCTCTGCTCCCACACGTTTAAGCCTTTCTTGTTGAGCTTCAGTGATACTCTTCATGCTGACGTGATCGGAGCTTGAACTCCTTTTTGTTTCTCGGCTAACCAATGTCATGTTCATGATGCTCACCAGTTGTGGAAAGGCTGTTCTGCCAGCTCGACGTCGGCCAAAGACTAAATGTTTGAAACCTGTTCGGTAGTTTTCACTAAAAGCAAAGCAGATGCAGGGATTTAGGGCTCCCCACGAATGAAGCAAACACTTTCTTATGATGAATACAATGACTTGGGGAATTTTAGCACCGATTTCAGGGGGAAGCTCCCCATGAAACTTAAATATGATGATAAAAGAGCAAACAAACAATGGGCCAATACAGACAATAAAAGCAGCTAATATGGCTATTGACAATCTGACTATCTGTCTTTTGCTTGCAGGGGTCTCGAGATCTCTTAGATTCGGACATCTTTCTCCTTTCATTTTGTCTTCGTTTTAGAGTCCAAGCTATGGTGCTGTATATGATAGTCAACAAACACACTGGTACCAGGTAAAATACGATGAACATGGGCTGTCTTATATTTATTGTTGGTTTCCGTAGTCCAGTTGGCTTTGAAGCAGCAATAACCATAGGAGGAAACACGGAGTATTTGAAGGTAATGAGCATGAGCAGCTATGGCCAACAATCCACGAAACCAGGATGCAGACTAAACGCACTTTCCGCGAGATGAGTTTTATCTTTAAGGGGAAGACAACAGCAATCAGCCTGTCCACTGAAATCAGCATAAGGCTCTGGATGGAGACCAGCACAGAAACATTAGCAAGAAAATGGCAAAGTTTGCAAATGATATTTGCAACTTTCGGCTGAAGCCGGGAAAGAAAGGGACCTGAAGATAGTGTCTGTGCAATTGTAAAGGGCATGATGGTCAAGGGAGTGAAGAGATCGGAGACAGCCATATTGACCACGAAATAATTGATTGATTTTCGAAGTGGCTTGTACTTGGAAAACACCAGGATGATGAGAACGTTTCCAATCAACGCGACAAGGAGTACGATGGAATAGGTTGCTATTAAAATGGCCTTCTCTTCCTTGGTCACTTCATCTACCGCCACATTGGAAAATCCATTCACGAAAGATGAGTTATTCAGTGTGACCGTAGAGTTTCCAAACATACTGGCCCGGGTTACGTTTTGAACGAAGGAGCGGATGATTTTCTCTTCTTCCTTTCTCGTTTGAAACTGGAAATAATAGTAATTCTAAATGTTTTTTATCTTCTTTTACCGTCTGTGTTGACTCTTCTAGTTCTCGGGTGTCAGATCTTGATGGCGTTTTATGTTGTACTTGGAAAACACCAATCAACGCGACAAGGAGTACGATGGAATAGGTTGCTATTAAAATGGCCTTCTCTTCCTTTGTCAGTCCGACGACTTCCGCGACATTGGAAGATCCATTCACGAAAGATAAATTATTCAGTTTATCAGTACCGCAGTTTTTAGACATGCTGGCCTGGCTTAGGTTTCGAACGGGAGAGCTCATAATTTCTCTTCTTCCTTTCTCGTTTGCAACTGAAAATAATAGTAATTCTATGTGGTTTTGTCTTCGAATTCTTTTACCGTCGGTGTTTGACTCTTCTAGTTCTCGAGTGTCAGATCTTGATGGCGTTTTCTGTTGACTTTTCTAGTTCTAGTAACGAAAACGATCACTTGACGGCTGTCAAGAGCTAATTTAAAGTTTATGACATGCAGTTTTTCTTAAGAAAGCATGATATTGTCACTTCATGATTTGGCAAAAAAATAAGGTTGTTGTTCAGTCAAAATGAGAACTACTATAGATTTTTTCAAAAGTCTTTATTTTAGGCCTCATCCAAAGTAATGGATTTGAAAAATTTTTCCGTTTTCAGTTCTGCGAAAACGAAGTAAAATACATTTTTCAT
>NC_090891.1:38843515-38853515 GCF_036669925.1 Montipora capricornis | reverse complement strand
AAGAGATCGGAGACGGCCATATTGACCACGAAATAATTGATTGATGTTCGAAGTGGCTTGTACTTGGAAAACACCAGGATGATTAGAACGTTTCCAATCAACGCGACAATGAGTACGATGTAATAGGTTGCTATTAAAATGGCCTTCTCTTCCTTTGTCAGTCCGACTCCCGCGACATTGGAAGATCCATTCACGAAAGATAAATTATTCAATTTGTCCGTACCGCAGTTTTTAAGCATGCTGGCCTGGCTTAGGTTTCGAACGGGAGAGCTGATAATTTTCTCTTCTTCCTTTCTCGTTTGAAACTTGAAATAATAGTAATCCTATATGGTTTTATCTTCGAATTCTTTTACCGTCTGTGTTGACTCTTCTAGATCTCGAATGTCAGATCTTGATGGCGTTTTCTGTTGACTAGTTCTCGGGTGTCCGATCAGTTAATGGTATTTTCTGCATGGCTATTTACACTAGTGCTTTTAATATATCAAAACCTCTGATACTGATCGGGGACATCCCTCAATTAAAGTTCCTTAATTTCGAATAAACGCCACTTGTCAATCTTTTATTGGACTTAAAAGGTTTTTATATTACATGGTTACATATCACTATGGTGAAATTAAGGACCAATTTTTAAGGTCAAACCACGCTCCAAAACCTTTGGGGATATTCCAAAGTTAACAATAATCGGTTAAAATGGGAAATCCTTGACGTAACTTGAATTTTTGGCTGATAATTCGAGGAAAGTGGATTATCTGGCCGGCAAAAATGTCCTTTCGGCTGGGAAAATTCCTCTCGTTCACTTTTTATCCAAGCATCCAGCTTCATTTACACTCGTTTGTCGGTAGATCAAATAATTGGAAAACATTGGAAAACATCGATATAATGGAAAACAGATAGACAGATATAAAGATAAAACAGATAAACAGATATAATTGGGTTCTCCCCAACATTTCATGACATTTTAGCGTTGATTTTCACCTTACGCATTTGGCTGTTATCAAATGGCACGGTATTGGGAGCCGCATGGTTACCAAAACGGTTCAGCACGATTTGCATTAAACCCGACATTGTCATTATCCAGGTTCCAGCGATTTAACAAGCGAAACAGCGTTACGTGTTGGCTCGACGATTTTGTTGGGCTCCTGCACGATTGATATCATGTTAACCAGACTATCATGCGCCAGGGACAGTCCGCTTTTAATCGTAAGGTCAAGCTGTTCACCAAATACCTTCGGGTAGTTTTAGAGCCGGTACCTTAACGCTCATTTCTGGGACCATAGAGGTTTTTGGCGCCCTTCTAACAATATATACGTTCGTGATGGTGTGCATCTTCACCTTGGGGACCAGGGAAATTCTATCGTAGCCTTAGAGGAGCAATTTTAGAGGGCCTTGAGCTTAGCTACAACCCTCGTTTACACCAGCCTCAATCTTTTGTACGTGCCTCGCCATGCTTTTGATATTTTGTTGTGAGCCTTTATATTCTTCTGTTACGCCCCTGTTATGTTATTGGGTGCGTTTTGTTATGGCTGCACAAGTTAACTACAGTTCACCAGAACTGATTGTTGCATTCTCCGTATTTGTGAATGCTATATTTGCTGGCGATGGCCTTATTTATGTTTCGTGTTCTGGTAAATATTTTGAGTTTGCAATCCTACTCGACCGCCTGTATTTGGGTGTGTCCTCAATGCACTTGGATATTCTGTTCCAAGACACGATGTTATGTGGCTCGACATTTTTACGTGGAGTTCGGCTCGGCGTCTCCATGTGTTTCATTTTGTTCTTTCCATCCGAAACATTGGGTTCAATATGGAACGCCAACACTGTCTTATGTCAACCTCTTTAATTATATGCGGCGTATTTTACGTTATATGTGGTGCATCTCACATTATATGCGGTGCCTTTCATATTATACGCACTACTTTTCTAATTATATGCGGTACTTTTGTAACTAGACCCTCCCTGAGGGTACACTGGGTTGCCTGTGGTACGCGCACCGTTCCAGACAATTTTTTCAAGTTGGGGCGTCATTAAGACCATTTAAGGGGTCACCCAGAAGTCATACCAGCAGAGGCCTTGCGTAATATGTAGCTCTAACAGTGCACGATATTGTTTTGGTATTGTCTATCATTGTAGTGTCATGGTAGAAGTATTGGGTAAATAGCCTGAGAAGACATGTGGTTACTAGCAAAGTACTGAACCCAGAAAGATTGAAGAAAATAAATGGGAAGTGAGAAACATTGGCTTCTGGGCTGACTTCTTTTCACAACAAGTTTAAGCGTGCCCTCTGAGCATCTGACAGCTTTGTAATACTAAAGTTTACTAAAGTTAAGCTCTCTCCTGCGGGATTAGTGTCTGGATGGATGACCAAAAACATATACGCCTTCGTAAAACAGAAGCATTGGACCGAAAATACTATTAACGCTAACAAATGCGAACTTAGCAAGGTACAGATTTTGTTAGCTTGCTTTATGCAAAAACAAATATTGATGCAAAAGTAAATAAATATTAATACACAGTTTTCAGAAAGAGCAGAAGGAAGTTTCCAGGACGGTCGCTCGAGAATAACATATTTACGACATGAAAACAACATTAATTTTGAACCGTGAATATAGAATACAAACAGTTACGATCAGCGACAAACATTTTGGGAGATTTTTGCTACGTTCAATTTTGTTATTGTACGTTTTGGCTGTTATGGGAGGCGCGGTGGCCTCATGGTTAGTGCGCTCGACTCCGGATCGAGTGGTCCGGGTTCGGGGCCTGACCGGGGACATTGCGTTGTGTTCTTGGGCAAGACACTTTACTCTCACGGTGCCTCTCTCCACCCAGGTGTATAATTGGGTACCGGCGTAATGCTTGGGGTAACCCTGCGATGTACTAGCATCCCATTCAGGGGGGAGTATAAATACTCCTAGTCGCTTAATGCTAATGAAGCCGGAGATAAGCGCCGGCCTGATGGGCCTTCTGGCTCGTAAGCAGTGACTTTACCTTTTTTTTACGTTTTGGCTGCACAAATAAATCGCAAAATCGAAAGTGACATCGCCGGAATTCAGCGGGCGCCGTGATTACTAGTAAGTTACCGCGGCATGTTTACTTGTCAAACAGTGAAGCATCTGTGTCAAATGACTTTACCTTTTTTTACGTTTTGGCTGCACAAATAAATCGCAAAATCGAAAGTGACATCGCCGGAATTCAGCGGGCGCCGTGATTACTAGTAAGTTACCGCGGCATGTTTACATGCCAAACAGTGAAGCATCTGTGTCAAATGATGGCAAAATACCGGGTTTTCGTAAGTTTCTTTTTCTGTCAAGTGTTATAAAGTTTGACAATAAATGAGCGAATTCAAAACAAAGATCACAATCGCCCACCATTGTTTCTGCAAAGTCAAAAATTTACTCTCCAAGACGAGGTTATTTATCACCAGGTAATTCCATCATTTTGGAAATAGCAGCTACTTTATCATTCACCGGCGTCACAATTTTTTGCTGATTTTGGGGCTCATTTTGTTGAAACTCAAGCACGCTTCCAACAGACCTGTTTATTTTCATGAAACCTTTCCTGCTTACAGAGTTATACTAAAAATATCCTTCCCTATCACGTTTCAACCTTAGCTCGAAAATTCAATACACAACATGATATTATAATTCACAAAGGCAGAAAATATCACAGAATCCTTTTCCAGCGAAACATTTTATTGAAACAAACAACATAAGATGCACTAAAACGCCATTCGCGTTGCAATGACTTTCCATCGCTGGTTAACGAGAATAACAAACTCACGAGGCAGAATGTATATTTATATTTAATTAAGTTAGCACAACACAAAAACGCTAACCTCATGTTAATGCACGTAACATTCCCCTTTCTTTGGAATGAAAACAACAAGAAATAAAAAAAATGAAAAACGAAAAAAAGAAATAAAATAAATCAACACGGGAGTCATCATATTCCTCCAATCAATGTTGAATGATTAGTGTATCAGTGTCTTTAGCAATAATCAATCATAATGTTCATGTCAGGTTCGGTCTCCATTGACCAACGAACAATAGATTTAAAAAAAGTCCCTAGAATCCTAGTGAGCATAGTCCTTAAGATAAGGAGGTTCCTTGATGGTTCTTTTGGGTCGTTGTTGGACAATAACAGCAACAGGTGTAGTTCGCTGTTCTTTCGGTTGATGGCTGGTCCCAGGTGTCGGTTTGTTGGGGCTTGTAGCTAGGGTCTGATTCTGGTCCTTGTTCTGAGTCGTTTCCGGGTTACCCTTACGATCTTGCGCTGGTGACTTTGGTGGGATGGTCTGTGTTTGTTTTAGGTCAACTCGGTTGCGTCGGTAAGCTCCATTGGTGGACTCTACCTCATAAGATCTTTCATCATATCGCTTGGTCACTGTCGTTTTTTCCCACTCTTTCTGTCCAAGTCTAAATGGTCTCATTCTTACCACATCCCCTTCTTCCAATGGGGAAAGGTCTCGGGTGCCCTTGTTGTAGTATTTGACTTGTCATGCTTGTAAAGGAAAGGAAAGGAAAGGAAAGGAAAGGAACTTTATTTAAGTGTCTAGTGGTTCTAGCGCTGGAGCGCTAATTGGGGACACTGTAAACTGAAATGAACAATGAAAGTAAATCAAGTCAAATGTTGGTTTTTGAGGAGAGGGAAAACCGGAGTACCCGGAGAAAACCTCTCGGTGCAGAGTAGAGAACCAACAAACTCAACCCACATATGACGCCGAGTCCGGGAATCGAGCCCGTGCCACATTGGTGGGAGGCGAATGCTCTCACCACTGCTCCATCCCTGCACCCCAGAGTCACCCCCGAGTCTCCTTCTTAACTGCTTCAGCAAGCACAGACTGTGGTCTTAATAAAGCATTGGTAGTAGGGAGTTGCATTTTACAACGTCGACCTAACAACCGCTGGGCTGGACTGTACCCATTGATTCAGTGGGGGTGTTCCTTAGTGCTAGGACTGCAAGGTAGATGTCTCTGCTGGTTTCTTTCGTCTTCCGCTTTGCCATTCGTCTGTTGGTGTCCAGGACTCCCCGTGCAGTGCTCGAAACCCCATTCGCTTGCAAAACTGGCAAATTGTGGACCATTTTCACTGATTGCAATGTCTGGGATTCCTTGCCTTGCAAAATGGCACTTCAACTTCTTTATGACGGTGCTTGCTTCTGTAAACAGGAGCCCATCTGGAGCGTGCAACTTCCATACAGCGTCTGTGAAATGGCGTTTTCACAAGTAGGTTTATTTTTAGACTAGCCCTTCCCGCAAATTAGGTCAAAAAAAAAAGGCAGTTCCGGTTCGGTGACCCTATGACGTCAGCTTAATTTCTTGTAATTGGTCATCGGGAGTCTCATTCGCGGGAAATTCAATCTAAAAATAAATCGGTCTGTGAAAACGCCGCTACACAAACACAGTAGAGTTGTGTCATGGGTCATGGGTTCCTGACGTAAAACAGCATCTACAAGAGCGACTTTACATGTAGGAAACAGGCGGTAAGGTGTGCAAAGAGTGACATATTTTGTGCCTTACATAATTTTGGGGCCCACAGTTTTAGCTAACAGTTTTCGTTTTTTTTTCTTTTCGCCTTTCCCCAGTCTCTCCTCGTTTTTTTCTCCTCGCTCCAGTCTCGCCGCGCTGTGCGCTCTCGGCTATTTCGCACGCTCTCACAACTCATCATATCCTCTCCCTCTGAAATGACTAATTATCGACAATTCGTAATTTTCCCTGGAATGACTGTTATCGTCATTTTTAGGATTACTCTGTCCCAGGACTTGTGGTAGCAGATGAAAAGAAAAAAAGAAAAGTTGCATCTCTGGAGGGGATTTGAAGCCGGAGCACCCAATGTGAAGGAATTGTTTGTATCCACTTTATAACAACTAAAGATCAACTGGCTGACGATTGCACCGATTATTTATCAAATCTAATTCGTATATATAAAATCACTGCTGAATAGTGGTTAAGTCTAGTACTTGATTTTAAAATATTTAGCTTTCTCTTAAGGTTTGGTAACCGACATTTTTTCCTTTTTAAACTTGTTTCTTAGCCAGTGATAATACACGTTTACAGCAGCATTCGGAAGAAAAAATATATTAATATTTTTTAAAAGATTGTTCT
Organism: Montipora capricornis; assembly: GCF_036669925.1. Taxonomy (NCBI): domain Eukaryota; kingdom Metazoa; phylum Cnidaria; class Anthozoa; order Scleractinia; family Acroporidae; genus Montipora; species Montipora capricornis. Next base: position 38,847,415 of record NC_090891.1, on the reverse strand, counting down.
GTCAGTTAGTGATGCGGTAGTCTAGTGGTTAAGTGAAAGGGTCATTAATCGAACATTCCCAGGTTCGAGTCCAGCGAGTTTAGGCATTGGGGTTCTGATTTTAAAGATAGATATTCATTTCCCGATATAGCAATTTAGAGAAACTTAGGAATTGTCGATAATACTCATTTCAGAGGTGGAGGATGGGTTGCGCGAGAAAGGGACTGCTAGCAGTCCACTAGACGATCGGCTCTTACAAAAAGGAAAAACGCTTACGAGAGGTTTTTGCCTTTTGTCACTATGTACCACCCAGCAGTTAAAAATCCGTAAACAGATATTTGGGAATTTAAGAAACTGCGACGGCTACGACTACTACATCGCCAGAAAACAGAACCATAAAGAGCATAAATAATCGTGCGGCACGTCCAGTACGGATTTTCGCAAGTTGGTTTGCGGTCCTCTGCAAATCACCAAATTTGAGGTTTTGACGACAACGTAAGCATGTAACAGAGAATCCTTCAATCTCTATTTTAACTTTGAAACCGCTCGCACCAATTCATTTTTAGGATACTTCGCCCACATTGTAGGACGTAAACGAGACTGAATAATCGCGAAAGACTTATGATAAAGTCAAGGTATATTTTGAGGGGACGTTTTCGTCGACCGTCGCCGTCGTAGATCTTAAATTAGGGAGCTTACGAAACGACGACGGCAACGACGACGCTACAAAACAATAGGTTTAGTGAGCAAAAACAATGGCTCTGCACGCTTTGCACGTGCGTTTTACATTTTAGTACATTTCTTTGCTGTCATCTCCTAAATGACGACGTGGAATGACCAAATTCAAGGTTCTGTGGAGGACGTTGGCACATGATGATGGATTTTCAGATCTCTCTCTACGCTTCCAACCGTTGTCGACCGTCGACCGCGCATCGGTGGCTCAGTTGCTTGAGAACCGGGCTGTCACGCGGGAGGTCGTGAGTTCAATTCCGGCCGGACCAACACTCAGGGTCTTTAAATAATTGAGGAGAAAGTGCTGCCTTTGTAATTACATCTGCAAATGGTTACACTCTCTAGTCTTCTCGGATAAGGACGATAAGCCGGAGGTCCCGTCTCACAACCCTTGTTCATTAACTCTGTGAAACATACAATATTATAGTTTGGAATATGGCGAGTTACGATGGATCAGACACCGAAAAAATATATTTGTTGTGAATTTAAGTGCATTTTATTATACCCATTCACTGAAAGGGTTAAAATTTATGGCAAAAATGGAATTGATCTTCCTCAACAGATCGAATCGGCAATCAGCGAGAACACAACGAATTTTCAGAGCCGTGGGTCACAATTGTTGATCTGAAACTACAAATGCTACAAAAAATCTCCAGCGGTTTAAAAGTCTAAGTAAGTAGTCTTTACTAGCCCTTGGAATATCTGCTGTTAGTTTGAGCGATTTGGAGGAACGAGATGCGGAAGAAGTCGAAAAAGTCAAACAAACGTACAGAACAAAACAATTGCGTAATTTGTACGTCTTTAACTTCTGTTATCGAAGGTAGATTAAAGAAGATTGAAGTTGAATAAAGTCAAGAAAAAAAAAACAATCTCCGAGAGTTTTCGATTATTTCCCAGTAGCGGAAACGGTGTTGAGAGGATATTGCGTTCGTTATTAATTGAGCTTCAATTATCTGTGCTGGTACTAAGTCATCTGAGCTGTATTAAATATTGGAACCACACAGAATTAATTAAACATGAACAGTTTTAATACATGTACTTTCCCAGAAAGATTACATTGCTCCTTCTTCACCGTTTACTCAACAAAGTGAACTACTACGAAATCGTCACGTGTAGTTGAATAAGCAAAGGTTACATGGGTCCTGATGAACAGACTCTGATAAACATCACCTCATACCATAACTGAAACTTGAAGAATCCTTCTCAATGCGTACTTAACAGGGCAATTACAACAACAATGTGTAATTCCAGTAAATGACGTCAGAAAATCTTGGTACTCCACAAGTAGAAGTTGATAACATCTTCAAAACGGCACGCATGTAAAATACTACGTTTGGTTTAACTACATGTACATGTACGTGCGCGAGCTTATTTTCAGAACCTACAAGCTACGACACATGCAAATGCTTTCTAGTCTAAAAAAATTGCTACAACTAGCAATATTATTCTCTTTCTTGTACCTTTCTCTGAGGAGTTTCAGGGCCCAGCAGCAACAAGATTTCAAAAAGGTCAAATCCAAATCCAATTTCTTCTGCCCAATACTAAACATATGAAAATATCAAAAAAATGAATTCAACTGACAGCTGAAAGGTCACTTAACAAACCTAGATGATTATCTTGGTTACTCCTTGTGAATAAAACTGGTTTTAAGGTCACCAAAGTAAGCTAAGTTATTGTGGCACCACTCGTCCATGATTTGTAATTATATTTGAAACCAGTCACTTCAACGATTGGTTTTACTAAAATTGAATTACAATATTATTCAAACAACCTTTACATTATACTGAATACCAGATGGAAGGCTGTAGCGGTATTGCACTATAAAAATATAATAATTAATACATGCCAACTTCACACATACCGATATTTTCCAAGATGGCGTCTCCTGGAACACCAGTTTAGGACCCATTACTCTGCACGGTTAAATCCAAATGGCCCCAGTCCTCTGTACGGTCAAATTTAAATGGAGCCACATTTGTGGTCAAATTCCCCAGAGAGGGGACAGCAGAAGTGTTCAAATACCGCACCTTTGCCCGTACCCCCCCTCTCCGTCTAAACATTGATACCTGCATTTGCCAATTGGAATTCCGAGTATCTCGAGATGCGCAGAGGGCCATTCCATTTTAGAGTAGCTAAAATGTCAAAATTTCAAACGATATCTTTTGATACCCAACCATGGATATTTGGAAAGAGGATACCCAAAGTGTTCAGGAAATAATTTGTCAAACGTTTGTTTTGTGGTAAACGGGAAAGAGAGGCCATTGATTTTTGACCAATGAGAAGCTTGCTTAAGTAGCTATCAAGCTGTAATTTAAATTATTATAGCACGGCACGTTAATTTCAAAAATCTCATCAAGTTAAAAAAACTGAGTCAATGCAAGACAAAGTTAAATTTTCAGATAGGTTTTGGGCCATCTTGAATGTTATTGCTGAATTATATTGAAAAACTTTTCCATTACGGACATTACGTAATGTCCGTAACAAAAACCGACCTTTTTTCTTTTTTCTCCGCAATTAAAATCCAGATCTTTTCATGAGCTGGGATACTTTTTTAGTTTGAAGGGGCCCAAACTATAGCATTGAGAATTTGCAACAACAATGTGAATCACTGGAGAAAATGCAACAAGTTACGGACATTACGTTAGGGACATTACATTATGAATATAATTATAATATCCTGCCTGAAATCAAAGAAAGTAGAGTAGCTTTGCATTCAGAATGAAGTTGCAGTTGTGTGATGGGACACAATGAAATTGAGGTAACTAATTTCCAACCTTGTTTCTCGCAAAGGGGGATTGGAGGAACAAATAAATCTGTACAAATGTAATATCATTATTAAACTTTAAACACTTGAAAGAAAATGAAAATTAACCAAAAACAAAAACCCGGTATTTTGCCATCAATTGACACTGATGCTTCACTGGCTCGCGAGTAAAACACGCCGCGGTAACTTGATCACGGCGCCCGCTGAATTCTGTGTCAATTTCGATTTTGCGATTTACTTGTGCAGCCCAAATTGAACGTAACAAAAATCTTCGCAAAATGCTTTTCGCTGATGGTAACTTTTCTTATTCGCTGTTCAAGATTAATGTTGTTTTCATGTCGTTAATTTTGTTTCTGATGGAAAAATATTTTATTATCGATCGACCGTCCTGAAAACTTCCTTCTGCTCTTCCTAAAAACTGTGTA
>NC_090891.1:38836015-38841015 GCF_036669925.1 Montipora capricornis | reverse complement strand
TTGTTGTCACGCAAGATGAAGAAAACCGACTTCGTAGCCCTTTGTAGGGTCTACGTAAGTAGCCGTTCACGGAAAAAGGGTCGTTTTCGTGTTTGTTATCACGGATATCGGAAAATTATTTCTCTTTTTCACGTATCACGACAATTACATAATTCACGGTTCACGAATTTTATTTTTTTTAGATTACGGATCACAGAAAATAAATTCGGTCGATCACGTTTCACGCGAAACCCCCTTACGGCCCCTCTTTTAACGATAGCGCAACGGACAAAAAAATTGCAAGTTAAGTTTTTTGTATGATTTCTATTGTTCGTTTGTTCGATGCAACTTCAGTCGAACTATCCAGCAAAGACTTTGGAACATTGGTCACTAGGAGATAAAATTAGAATTAATTCGTCCTCACCTGTGTGCTTTCGTTACTGAAAAAAACTTGGAATATATCCAGAATGTTTATGCGCAACATTTTCATTTGTATCATCAAAAGTCACAATTTTCACTAAAAGAAGCTCAAAAATTAGCAACAAGCCCAAAATCAAACCCATGGATGAACCTTTGATCCGATTAATTCCGGCATTTTATTAACCAACATACACAGAGCATATTGACTCTTAGACACTATTAATTCGAAAGAAATTAGAAAAATGAAAGTACAATTTGAGGCAAACGTCGCCTAAAAATAACAGCTGTTCAAAAGAACGGTTAAGTCCTCCTTTTTGCAAGGATAGTTAGGAATTCTTTAACCCAGGCAAAACAAGCAAGTGTCGACGAAACGGAATCATTTATTAATGTAGTACTCGACGAGCATGCTCCAGAGAGGAGAGAGATCTAAGAGTCAGGGCAATGCTTTGGGAGGTTATGGTAGTTCTTCTACATTATGCAATAATTTCAGTCGTTTCTCTTGATCTCATTTCAGTCGTTGTCCTTCTTCTTTCGTTATTATCTTCATCACAACGGCATTGTAATTCTAGCGTCTTGGATCAAAATATAAGACGAAACAGCTTTATTTTCTACTGGTGACCAATGTTAACTTGTAGCTGACCTTCATAAAATGTCCTTTCTTTAAAAAGCCGCAGAAAGCGACTGAAATACATCTTACTTACACACCACTACAGATCTCTATGTACAAAAACTTACAACAAACCGTCCGAGATTCAAAACTTAGTAAACCTACATCGCTGTTTGAAAAGTTTCTTTACCCTTGTAAGCTATAGTATACTTGATTTAGAGAAGACTGGCATTCTCCTCACGATTTATTTCTTTAACCATAGGCTTTTGTTTTTGTTTCTCGGTAGTATTTTTTTGTTTTTGACCTTGCTCTTTCTCTGCTCCCACACGTTTAAGCCTTTCTTGTTGAGCTTCAGTGATACTCTTCATGCTAACGTGATCGGAGCTTGAGCTCCTTTTTGTTCTTCGGCTAACCAATGTCATGTTCATGATGCTCACCAGTTGTGAAAAGGCTGTTCTGACAGCTCGACGTCGGCCAAAGACTAAATGTTTGAAACCTGTTCGGTAGTTTTCACTAAAAGCAAAGCAGATGCAGGGATTGAGGGCTCCCCACGAATGAAGCAACATCTTTCTTATGATAAATACAATGACTTGGGGAATTTTAGCACCGATTTCATGGGGAAGCTCCCCATGAAACTTAAATATGATGATAGAAGAGCAAACAAACAATGGGCCAATACAGACAATAAAAGCAGCTAATATGGCTATTGACAATCTGACTATCTGTCTGTTGCTTGCAGGGTCTCGAGATCTCTTTGATTCGGATATCTTTCCCTTTCATTTTGTCTTCGTTTTAGAGTCCAAGCTATGGTGCTGTATATGATAGTCAACAAACACACCTGTACCAGGTAGAATACGATGAACATGGCTGCCGTATATTTATTATTGATTTCCGTAGTCCAGTTGGCTTTGAAGCAGCAATAACCATAGGAGGAAACATGGAGTATGTGAAGGTAATGAGCATGGGCACCTATGGCCACAATCCACGAAACCAGGATGCAGACTAAACGCACTTTCCGCGAGATGAGTTTTATCTTCAAGGGGAAGACAACAGCAATAAGCCTGTCCACTGAAATCAGCATAAGGCTCTGGATGGAGACCAGCACAGAAACATCAGGAAGAAAATGGCAAAGTTTGCAAATGATATTTGCAACTTCCGGCTGAAGACTGGAAAGAAAGGGACCTGAAGATAGTGTCTCTGCAATTGTATAGGGCATGATGGTCAAAGGAGTGAAGAGATCGGAGACGGCCATATTGACCACGAAATAATTGATTGATTTTCGAAGTGGCTTGTACTTGGAAAACACCAGGATGATAAGAACGTTTCCAATCAACGTGACAAGGAGTATGATGGAATAGGTTGCTATTAAAATGGCCTTCTCTTCCTTGGTCAGTTCGACTACCGCCACATTGGAAAATCCATTCACGAAAGATGAATTATTCAGTATGACCGTAGAGTTTTCAAACATACTGGCCCGGCTTACGTTTTGAACGGGGGAGCTGATAGTTTTCTCTTGTTCCTTTCTCGTTTGAAACTGGCAGTAATAGTAATTCTATGTGGTTTTATCTTCTTTTACGGTCTGTGTTGACTCTTCTAGTTCTCGGGTATCCGATCAGTTGATGGTGTTTCTGCATGGCTATTTACACTAGTGCTTTTAATATATTAAAACCTCTGAAACTGATCTGCGACATCCTTCAATTTACGTTCTTTAATTTGGAATAAACGCCACTTGTCAACCTTTTATTGGACTTAAAAGGTTTTTAGATTACATGCACATCACTATGGTGAAATTAAGGACCAATTTAATTTCCTTTTAAGGTAAAAACACGTTCCAAATCTTGACGTAATTTGAATTTGCGGCTGATAATTCGAGGAAAGTGGATTATCTTGCCGGCAAAAATGTCCTTTCGGCTGGGAAAATTCCTCTCGTTCGCTTTTTATCCAAGTATCCGGCGTTCATTTACACTCGTCCGATGGCGTTCAGTCGTAGACCTATCATCTCCATTTGTCGGTAGCTCAAAAAGATAACTTTGGAAAACATTGTGAAGGCTGGCCTCAGAAATTTCTGAAATCACTAGTCTTCACCATTGCTAAAAAGGGAAGAAATTAGCCACTGCTGGTTTCAGAAAGTTTGGAAACCGCTACAGACGGCGCTGGTAAAGTAAACAGAAATTTTTGAAACCATCCTCAATGAGAGATGGTTTCAGAAATTATTATTTTTTAATTTAAAAAATTTTAAAGATTGAACTAGTGAGCAGCACGTCTGTGAACTCTAAAAGTTGTAAAACGATTTATTTCATCCTACGCGTTTCGTGTCACTAACGCACACTTCGTCAGGGATGTTTTACACAAGGGACCTGTATATATACCTACATAAGAGACTAAAAAATCTTTTTACATTACGTAAAACAGCACCTACTAGCCTGCGTAGCCGTCGCGAGGAGAGGGGATTGGGGAGAGAGGGGGAGGGAGCGCCTGCAGCGAAACCCCCACATTCCACGAAACGCCCCCTCATTAATATTCAAAACTGCCCTGAGCAATAAACCAATAAAAACACGTCGTTTAATTGCGCGCGAAAATTTGTCCGAATGGATTTTTTGGCACTGCGGACTCTGGAAATAATTGTGAACTCTGGCCGTATTGTTCGTAAAAGATATAAGTTTTGGCATTAATGTCAAAATTAATGTCTTCTTAAGACGGAAAAAGCGTCAAAGACAAATTTAATTTAACAGACGAATTTAACTCGTTTTAGACGTCGCTTTATCGTCGAATTTATTTTAAAGTGGGACCTGGAATTAAATTCTTCTGAATTAAAATCGACGATAACGCGACGTATAAACTAGGCCTTAAGGATAACGCGACGGACGAAAAAAAATGCAAGTTAATACTAAATAAATTTTTTGTATGATTTCTATTGCTCGTTTGTTCGAACAGTACAGGATTACAGAAGCACAGAGGAAAAGGTCCCTGCCTCAGTCAAGAGTGAATCTTCCACAAACCACCAATCCTCATCTGGCAATACCAAATTTGTGGTCGATTATTTCGTGCACAGTTCGTTTGGACTAATCAGTCACAGACGCACACGTATAACCAATAAATACAGCGTCATTCAGTGATCATCATCGAAAGCAATCAACGAACAACAACAACAAGTTGTTTAATATAAGATAGGAAGATATATAGATCACCAGATAACCATTGATACTTTTATAGATGACTTTTGTTAAATATCTCAGAAAGGTGTTATAATTACGTGCCTCTAACTTCTTCAAGTTCCTTTGAACTTGAATTCTGTATTAGTTTTCATTGGGAATCTATCAAGCAGCCGTCGAGATCGAACTTTGAGGCCCTTCCTTCAAATATTTTCCTTTAGTATAAATACACAGGTGATTTTACAAAATCGCGCGCTCTCATTGGCTCGCTATCTCGGATATCAGACGATAATCACCTCGACGGACAAAATGGCTGCCAGTAGTCGTTTTGCCGCTGTAAGTGAAGATAATTTTCGCGTTGAAATGTTTTTTTTTTCTCTTTTTTGAAATAATCACCTGTGTATTTATACTAAAACAATTATTCGCCTCGGGGTCAGTGATTATCGGTGAATATTCACCAATAAGCACTTCGCCTTCGGCGAATAATTGTTAAGTGTTCCCTTGTTTCCCAGATTGCTTTCAAACTTGTTCCCAGTTTTTTGATCCCTAAAACTGTTTTAAAATGTATTTTGTACCCTTGTTTCCTAAGATAGTTTGACATTGTTCCCCTGTCCCCCCCGCTAGTTCAAATTAGCCATGTACTCTTCTTCCCACAAACTCCTGAGAGGGCCTCAACTTTGGCCGAAGATTGTCTCGTTTGAATTTCTAATGGCTTAAATCGAGTCGAAGTGTTTTCGGTATTATCTGGACATCAAGTAAATCAAGATCAAACGGAGTCGAGAAGTACATTTCATACGGACAAAAACATCAAACAGAGCAACTTGTCGAGATAACCATCTCCA
>NC_090891.1:38828515-38831015 GCF_036669925.1 Montipora capricornis | reverse complement strand
TTTATGTGTATTGTCATCAGCAATTTGTCCATCCCTGGTTATCGTAATTATTATCATAGCAATATTACGTTTCGCATGTACCCAACCAAGGTGTGACAAAGCTACGTTGATGACCGTTTTAACGATAACACAAAGGACAAAACATTGCAAGTTAATACTTTATAATTTTTTTGTATGATTTCTATTGTTCGTTTGTTCGATGCAACTTCTGCAGACCAGTCGAACTATCCAGCAAAGACTTTAGAACATTGGTCACTAGGAGATAAAATTAGATGATTAATTCGTCCTCGCCGGTGTGCTTTCGTTACTGAAAAGCACTTGGAATATATCCAAAATGTTTATGAGCGAAAATTTTCATTTGTATCATCAACAGTCACAATTTTCACTAAAAGAAGCTCAAAAATTAGGAACAAGCCCAAAATCAAACCCATGGAGGAACTTTTGATCGGACAAATTCCGGCATTTTTATAAGCAACATACACAGGCCATACTTGAAACATTGGATAGAGGTGGGCTCATCAACACACAATAGTAATGGTAATGGTGAGGAATTAATTTATATAGCGCATTTTCTATTAACATATTCAAATGCGCTTTACAAGCAAGTAATCTATGGGTTGAGATCGGACATCAGCATATACAGGCGCCGCCGGCAGCCTCTATTAGTCCATTAACGATCTCACCCAGCACATGAATGAATGAAATAAGCCTGACCACAACACCGGGAGCTCCATGCCCTACTCTTTACGAATAGTGTGTGGGTTCTTTTACATCCCACAGGATTATGAACATTGAAGGGTTGTGAGACAGGGCCTTCGGTTTATAGTCCTTATCCGAGAAGACTTGAAAGTCTTAACCATTTGCGGATGTAATTACAAAGGCAGCACTTCCTCCTCAGTTCTTTTAAGACCGTGAGTGTTGGTCCGGCCGGAGTCGAACTCACGACCTCCCTCATGGCAGCCCGATGCTCAACCGAGCCACCGGTGCACAACACAAATGTTATATGAACTCTTAGACACTAATAATTCGAACGAAATTAGAAAAATGAAAGCACAATTTGAGGCAAACGTCGCCTAAAAATAAGAGCTGCTCAAAAGAACGTATAAGTCCTCCTTTTTGCAAGGATAATTAGGAATTCTTTAACCCAGGCAAAACAAGCAAGCGTCGACGAAACGAAATCATTTATTAATGTAGTACTCGATGAGCATGCTCCAGAGAGGAGAGAGATCTAAGAGTCAGGGCAATGCTTTGGGAGGTTATGGTAGTTCTTTCTACATTAATGGCTGCTGCAATAATTTCAGTCGTTTCTCTTGATCTGATTTCAGTCCTTGTCCTTGTTCTTTCCTTATTATCTTCATCATCACAACGGCATTTTAATATTAGCGTCTTGGATCAAAATATAAGACGAAACAGATTTATTTTCTACTGATGAGCAATGTTAACTTGTAGCTGACCTTCATAAAGTGTCCTTTCTTTAAAAAGCCGCAGAAAGCGACTGAAATACGAAATCAATACATCTTACTTACACACCGCTACAGATCTATATGTACAACAACTTACAACAAACCGTCCGAGATTCAAAACTCAGTAAACCTATATCGCTGTTTGAAAAGTTTCTTTACCCTTGTAAGCTATAGTAAACTTGATTTAGAGAAGACTGGCATTCTCCTCACGATTTATTTCTTCAATCATAGGTTTTTCTTTTTGTTTCTCGGTAGTGTTTTTTTGTTTTTGACCTTGCTCTTTCTCTGGTCCCACACGTTTAAGCCTCAGTTTCTTGTTGAGCTTCAATGATACTCTTCATGCTGACGTGATCGGAGCTTGAGCTCCTTTTTGTTCTTCGGCTAACCAATGTCATGTTCTCAATGCTCACCAGTTGTGGAAAGGCTGTTCTGCCAGCTCGACTTCGGCCAAAGACTAAATGTTTGAAACCTGTTCGGTAGTTTTCACTAAAAGCAAAGCAGATGCAGGGATTTAGGGCTCCCCACGAATGAAGCAACATCTTTCTTATGATGAATACAATGACTCCGGGAATTTTAGCACCGATTTCAGGGGGAAGCTCCCCATGAAACTTAAATATGATGATAAAAGAGCAAACAAACAATGGGCCAATACAGACAATAAAAGCAGCTAATATGGCTATTGACAATCTGACTATCTGTCTGTTGCTTGCAGGGTCTCGAGATCTCTTAAATTCGGACATCTTTCTGCTTTCATTTTGTCTTCGTTTTAGAGTCCAAGCTATGGTGCTGTATATGATAGTCAACAAACACACTGGTACTAGGTAGAATACGATGAACATGGCTGTCTTATATTTATTGTTGGTTTCCGTAGTCGATTTGGCTCTGGAACAGCAATAACCAAAGGAGGAAACATGGCGTATGTGAAGGTAATGAGCATGAGCAGCTATGGCCACAATCCACGAAACCAGGATGCAGACTAAACGCACTTTCCGCGAGATGAGTTTTATCTTCAAAGGGAAGACAACAGCAATCAGCCT
>NC_090891.1:38803515-38808515 GCF_036669925.1 Montipora capricornis | reverse complement strand
ATTAAGCAACATACACAGGCCATGACGGGCTCATCCCAACACACAAAATGTTATATTGACTCTTAAGCACTATTAATTCGAAAGAAATTAGAAAAATGATAGTACAATTTGAGGCAAACGTCGCCTAAAAATAAGAGCTGCTCAAAAGAACGTATAAGTCCGCCTTTTTGCAAGGATAATTAGGAATTCTTTAACCCAGGCAAAACAAGCAAGCGTCGACGAAACGGAATCATTTATTAATGTCGTACTCGATGAGCATGCTACTGTGGCCGGGAAGGGACATGCTACTTTTTTTCAACTCGCGACGGTGTTTTTTTTTCAACTTGTGATTTTTTTTTTTTTTCTAACTCGCGACTTCTTTTTTTTTTTTCAACTCGCGACTTTTTTTTTTTCAACTCGCGACTTTTTTTTTTCAACTCGCATATTTTTTTTTTCTCAACCAGCGCCCTTTTTTCGGCAAATGAGAAGCCGCTGTTTCAAAATAGTGGAGACTCACGTGAAACACTTTCTTGCATCCGCCATGACTTTCAGCGTTGAGAATGGGAAGCTATAGGAAAAATTATAATGTCTGGTTTAATATCTTAGTTGCCAATACTTCCCTCTCTTGTTATCTAAGAGTTTTATAGCATACTTTTTATATGGAGAGTCCCTTATAACTCCGGACGTGTTATTGCAATCATTTAATAATTATGTATCGGAAACTGAACGGGAAGTAATTGAGAAATGCTGTGTAGTGAATTTTATGACAACTGCTTGGTGTGTTAAGTATCTTCGATTTTTTAAAAGGTCAATGTCGAAGGAAAATGCCAGTCAAATCTTAACAGAAGTAGCTCACAAAGACATAATTCAAAGGCCGCAATACGTGGCCGAATGCTGGAAAGATATACTAGGCTACCTTAAACCCTCATTTCCATCCGTTGCGGTCATGGAAAAAATTAAAAGCCAGCCCAGCAGTAATGGAGGGAAAGAGAGTGTCTTTAAAAGCACTTGAAGTCCTAAATAAGGGGTTTAGATGCCACGAAACTCGGTAGATTTTTGTGCTTCGTAAGTGGAAGCGAAATACTCCTGTTTCCTGAGCTACAGATCACGTTTTCGCAGCTCGAAGGCAACTTAAGAATACCAGTATACGTAGCACATTCTTGCACCTTTGTCCTCGAACTCCCTTCTAATTATCAATTATTTCAAGAGCTGTGGGAGGAGTTTAATAACATCCTTCCTCTTATAATTAATTCATAGGAGATGAATTTATTTTGGACTGATTACCCTCGATCACTGTTAAAATTTTTAGGTTGTGTTATTTGGAGAAAAGTGATTGGGAGAAAATGGCATCGGGAACGTCATCTCCAAATGTAAATTTGTGTTATTGTAATCACTTTGCGACTATTTCAATCTTTTAAGTGATGACGAACTTGAAGGTACATGTATGTCTCTTCCTCAATAATGAAACTGGTCGGAATGGCTCCTAATTAGGGTGAAGAAGAAAATTTATTCTCAGATGTGGCACGTTCACCATGGAACGCCAAATTTAGCTATTTCACGTCAACTTGTTGTTTTACAATCAACGCTGACGAAATGTACGAACACGAAAACCGAACGTTGCAGTGTGTGCGAAGCTGCTGTTTTGTTTGCAGATCTTAAGCGTTTTCCTTGACGGTCCCGTTGTTGTTGCTCAAAGTCCCTAATGAAAGTTAAATCAATATTTAAGAAATACAGTCTAATAGTTAACGGTTTTCGCAGCCAGACTGCAACTGGGATATTACTGATCAAGATTAAGATCTGATTGGGAAAGAAAGTCAAATCATTTAGTTGCAAACTTAAACGGTTTGTTTGTAACATGCCTAAATTAAAAGGCAAAGATAAAATCCTTTCTTGAACAAATCCCGGCCGAACTACTAGTAAGAATTAAGAGTGCTTATTATCATTCAGATCTAAAGTTAGAAGGGGGTGCAGGGATGGGGCAGTGGTGAGAGCAGCCACCTCCCACAAATGTGACCCGGGTTCAATTCCCAGACTCGGCTTCATATTTGGGTTGAGTTTGTTGGTTGTCCTCATTAGGTTTTCTCCGGTACTCCGGTTTCCCCTCACGCCTGAGTGACTCATCCCACATTTGACGCCAGATCTGAGAATCGAACCCGGGCCACATTGGTGGGAGGTGAATGCTCTCACCACTGCGCCATCCCTGCTCTGACCCATAACCTAGTGGTACTAGCCGATACACAACCTTGAACTTATTAGGAAGCAAACAACGTTAAATTTTGTTAGCGCTCATGGTTTTTCTCGTCACACGCAGATGTTCATATGCTGTATAAATCACAAAGCATTTTCAAAACAAGTCACCAGTTTCCTATACACCACAAGGGTTTCATCTGCAGTCGAAGGATAACTCAGTATTTCGTCCTCCATGAGTAATTCTGCGAGCTCTTCAAATTCTTGAAAGCTTGTTTCCGAGTGGGTTGAACAATACATTTCTTCGGTTATTTCAATGTCCTCTCTTGGCGTATCCGTTCCGATCTGTCGTATACAGGATAGATAATAGCTTATTACTACCCTTGGGTCATTGTTAGTTTGGCCAACCTTAAGCCAGAGAATACGACGAATATAACCATTAATAGCACCATGAATGGCAAATCCAAAGGGTTTCAGTTTGTCGTAGCCATCCAGGTGCCACATGTAGTTTGGACCCTGAAAGGAATACTGTCGTCTCCGAAATACCCGTCTTGGACGCGAGAACACACCTTCTGGGTCGAGGTATTTCATGATGACTCGTACTGTTTCTCTTTTCACTACCATGCAGTAATCTGTTGTAAGCCTTTGGTGCATTTGTCGATATCAATTGAATTGCCACTACCAGAGATTTCGCTTTCGATAGCACTTTTTACATCAAGCAAACAAGTAAATATCTTCCTTCGACAAAGACCTTTGGACCTAACCTAAGTACTGTCTTGAGTTGTCGTAGACTGATACAAACACCATGAAAACGAGCCAGAAAAGACAAAATCTCTGTGTACGCAAGGCCAAGACCGAAATATGTAGCTATGAGATCATCTCGGTTGTCCGGCGATTCGAGAGCAGATGGAAAGTAATCCGGTTAAGACATCTTGGCTAGAGGACGGATAGAGGAGAAGGAAACAGGTTCCAGCAATTATAAATGTAGTTGTTAAACTTGCCATGTGAGGGTTACCTGTTTTATGAACACTGATGATACTAAATCATAGCGCACTGAGTCCTAAGTACTTGACAACAGGAGCCCAACGAAGCATTGTCTCAACAGCAAGAAACCGAAAGAAACAAACCATCCCAAAAAAAGAAAACAAAATGCGAATTGCAAAAAAAAGCTGCAAAATAGTCGAGAATTTAAAAAAAGGTGCGAGTTAAAAAAAAATGTCGCGATTTGACAAAAAAAAAAGTCGCGCCTCGAGAAAAAAAAAATCGCGAGTTGAAAAAAAAATGTCGCCAGTTGAAAGAAAAAAACAAAAGTCGCGCCTTGAAAAAAAAAAGTCGCGAGTTGAAAAAAGAAGTCGCGAGTTGAAAAAAGAAGTCGCGAGTTGAAAAAAGAAGTCGCGAGTTGAAAAAGAAAAGTCGCGAGTTGAAAAAAGAAGTCGCGAGTTGAAAAAAGAAGTCGCGAGTTGAAAAAAGAAGTCGCGAGTTGAAAAAAAAAGTCGCGAGTTAGAAAAAAAGTATCATGTCCCTTCCAGGCCGCCGTAGCATGCTCCAGAGAGGAGAGAGATCTAAGAGTCAGGGCAATGCTTTGGGAGGTTATGGTAGTTCTTTCTACATTAATGGCTACTGCAATAATTTCAGTCGTTTCTCTTGATCTGATTTCAGTCGTTGTCCTTGTTCTTTCGTTATTATCATCATCACAACGGCATTGTAATTTTAGCGTCTTGGATCAAAATAAAAGACGAAACAGCTTTATTTTCTACTGATGAGCAATGTTAACATGTAGCTGACCTTCATTAAGTGTCCTTTCTTTAAAAAGCCGCAGAAGGCGACTGAAATACGAAATCAATACATCTTACTTACACACCGCCACAGATCTCTATGTACAACAACTTACAACAAACCGTCCGAGATTCAAAACTCAGTAAACCTATATCGCTGTTTGAAAAGTTTCTTTACCCTTGTAAGCTATAGTATACTTGATTTAGAGAAGACTGGCATTCTCCTCGTGATTTATTTCTTCAACCATAGGTTTTTCTTTTTGTTTCTCGGTAGTATTTTTTTGTTTTTGACCTTGCTCTTTCTCTGCTCCCACAAGTTTAAGCCTTTCTTGTTGAGCTTTAGTGACACTCTTCATGCTGACGTGATCGGAACTTGAGCTCCTTTTTGTTCTTCGGCTAACCAATGTCATGTTCATGATGCTCACCAGTTGTGGAAAGGCTGTTCTGCCAGCTCGACGTCGGCCAAAGACTAAATGTTTGAAACCTGTTCGGTAGTTTTCACTAAAAGCAAAGCAGATGCAGGGATTTACGGCTCCCCACGAATGAAGCAACATCTTATTTATGATGAATACAATGACTTGGGGAATTTTAGCACCGATTTCAGGGGGAAGCTCCCCATGAAACTTAAATATGATGATAAAAGCGCAAACAAACAATGGACCAATACAGACAATAAAAGCAGCTAATATGGCTATTGACAATCTGACTATCTGTCTGTTAGTTGCAGGGTCTCGAGATCTCTTAGATTTGGACATAATTCTCCTTTCATTTTGTCTTCGTTTTAGAGTCCAAGCTATGGTGCTGTATATGATAGTCAACAAACACACTGGTACCAGGTAGAATACGATGAACATGGCTGTCTTATATTTAATGTTCATTTCTCTAGTCCAGTTGGCTCTGTAGCAGCAATAACCATAGGAGGAAGCATTTAGTATGTGAAGGTAATGAGCATGAGCAGCTATGGCCACAATCCGCGAAACCAGGATGCAGACTAAACGCACTTTCCACGAGATGAGTTTTATCTTCAAAGGGAAGACAACAGCAATCAGCCTGTCCACT
>NC_090891.1:38791015-38798515 GCF_036669925.1 Montipora capricornis | reverse complement strand
GTTGGGAGAACTGTATTAACGGCCGCATCAAAACACTGTACCATTTTTTGCACGTTGTCCGAATTTTCACCGGGTTTGGCCGCAAACATACTGACTAATTTGACATTGTGCCACAAGATGGGGTCGTAGGTGGTCATCTCGATTTCTGTGTACTTTTGTGCGTGGCTTTCACAGCCATCGAGGCTTACTGGTTCATCAACAATGCCAAGACTAATGAGTGCTTCTAATCGCACCTTCTGCTCAGACGAAAGAATGACGTAATCATGGTTAACACACATAATTAAATTTTCATCTAAATTTCTGGCAATAAAATCATCCTTAAGCAATCGAACGGCTTCTATTTCCGATCCCCCAGGTCTCTTTTTCTTGTTGATGGTACTCTGTATATATCGAAGGTGTTTCTTGTTACTGAATTTTAAAGCTATTTCGTTCACCTCGTCCCCTTCTTTACCGCTAAGGAAGGCCTCACCTACACCGTCCAACTGTAGTTGACCTGCTGATTTCGTAGGTTTTATATGGAGAATGTTTTCTAGTTCCTGCTTAGACGGCTTATCTTCTTCTTGCTTTGGAGAGCAATCGTGTTCCTGTAAATCGATTACCGTCATTCTTTTGTGGCACCGGTCGTTTTCAACATATTTTTGTTTTGTTTTATTAGCTTTGCCCTGAAGAAATAAAGAAAAAAATAAATTGAAGATATACAAATACTGAAAATACAAAGATAACAACACACCAATAGTAACTTAAATTGGGCAGGGACACCGCAACAGCTAGAGCCAATTACTGCGGATATTTTCTTGCTGAGCAAGTCTTTTTAATGGCTTCACGGTGACAGTGCATGCAACGTTTAGATCGATAAAAATCGACTTTGTTTGGAGACTTTTGAATTTTTAAATATGCGCACTTCTTGTTTGCGCATTCTAAGGAACCGAGACACAATTGAAGTCTCCTTCTCCCACCCTTACAAAACCCCGCTCTTTTGCAGGGTTGTGCTCTACCCCACTTCCAGTTGTCTACAACCACCGACAAAGGTTCCGCATCATTGTATTCCACTTCATACTTTGCAGAACCTTGGGGAGCCAGAGGAACCTTCTTAACGTGAACTGGCTCGAGTTTGTCAATTTCGTCTTGGTTGGCATACAGTCTACGTCCTTTTCTTAAAACGCTGATGTCCATGTTGTCGTCGCTATTCCTGCCAATAAATTAAAAAAGGTCATGAATACTTCAGGAAGAAACTTCTATCCGAAGCATGGACTTTTGATAAAGTAGTAAGACTATTTTCACTGAGACATATGCAGTCATTCACTGTACCCCTTCCAAACAACAAAATAGATCTATCATCATGCGCACTTGTAATGGCCCCGAGGGCATTTTCCTGTTTTCAGTCACCTGACGTCTTGAACTAATTCGATTTTTCTATTGTTTGTATGCCAGCAAAAAACATTAGTTGGTAAGATAGCACCCTTAAGTCGGTACAACAAGTAATGAAGATCATAAAGCTAGTACTTTTCTTTGGTGAGAAACGAAGTCAATCTGTGCATATGTTTATCAAAACAGAACACCATACACCGAAACCAAAAGAGCAGAGCATGCAGTCAACTCTCTATTACATCAAGAAAAGAATGATCACGTACTCTTCATCAAATAGCTTTTGCTTTGCAGGTGACCCGTGGGCGTTCTCTTTAGGTCCTCTAACTGTTGGTAGTCGTGGCTTTTGAGGAGTGTTGTCATTAGAAACTAAGTCCACTTACGCTGGCTATTGATTCTTCAATGCTGTCATCCTGTTATATTCAAAAAGAATATTAGGTTTGATTTTTGCCACTATCTCGATTTCGGAATCTTAGCCGGGAACTATCGCTACATTCAACGGCTTCAAGCTACAAATAAAAGCGGAGCTACTTAAGGACATAATTAACCATAAGGGAAAAAGAGGATTTTTCCCTTGGATAAGAAACTCAAAAAATGATCAGTTGTTCAACATCGAAGAAGTGCCTATGGTAATGGTGGTAATCTCGTGGTTTTAATTTCAAGGTATGGCATTGGACCACCGCAAGTACGGACAGATGTACGAATAGTCACGTGACAACCAGATTTTTTTCACGTGCGACCAAATTTTCTAAAGTAATGGGGCTCCACCAGCGAGCCAGAGTTCGCTAATAGAATCTGGATGAGACGGCGCAACGTGAATTATTGACCATCTTGGTCTTACTTTAAAAGCCAATACGATGTACTGCGTCGCGAATGGAACGATGGAGGAGGAGCATTGGGACAGTCGCATTGTTCGTGTTCAGTCACTATACAATCACTTACAGATGAAATACGCTGTCTCTTCCTAGTAGGGTGCTCCAGGGGCGAATCGACCTCCATGTCATCGTCGGAGCTTATTTCAACCACACTGGTATCCGAAACTGCCGTGGTAATTTCCAGCTTGCATTTCTAAATCCAACAAAGGGAAGGGCCGTATAGGTAAAGTGTTGCAGTTCTGTATCGTCTGGCTATAGAGTCTTCTCGAGTGATTTGTCCGCACAAAGTATTATAACACAGGGACAATTTGATTTTTGTTGTGTACGAAGTAGCCTTTGGACGAGGAGTGTTCATGCAAAAATATTAAGTCGCATAACATGAGAAACAACAAATCATTGAACTGCAGTTTTGTGAGCGTCATAACGTTTATTTACGAGCACAGCTAAACACGTGAATAACTTTCTCCTACATACCTTTATTGACTTGTCGTTTGGAGCTGCCTTTTCTTCAATTATTTCAATATCTGATTCACAAGATGCGTCATCGGAGATTTTTCTTCCTCGCCATAAACTCATTCCAGGGTTGTATTCTTCTGCAGATTCCCACCATTCCATCTCTTGATTTTTCCCTCCCTTGATCTGAATTTAGACACAACAGAATGATCTTTTCAGCGACTGTGTGTATACCGCTAATGTCGATCAGAACCAAGAAGAATATGTAATTTTAATTAGCAGCTACCCTTAACCCTTTCACTGCCGAGCGCTCCCCCATTGACGAGTAAAATCGTCTGGCGTGAGACAGAGTAAAATCTATAAGTGCATTTTTGGCGGTGAAAGGGTTAAAATCGTACCTTTCTTGTCGTTGTCCTTTTGGCTTTGAAAGTTTCACTGGAGCACTTTTTAGTTTCTTGAGCGCTTTTTTTTCCGTTTGATTGTAGGGGGAAAGCTACATGTACGTTGCTCAGAATTTCCCCTTGAAGATTTCACTGCCGTTGCATAGCTTGACGCCTGAAACAAATTTGAAAAGGTTGAGTAACTAAGCAATACAGTAACTGTATACTTATAAATGTCCTGAACATAACCCAGTGACCGACTATCACAGCTAAAAATCTGTCTGAAATGTAAACAGAGCTTCATGTTAGCCTAACTGGTTAATTGTTTGTCAGAAATCGTATATTACAGGCAGACTCGTACCCAGTCGCTATGCTTTTTGGGGAAAGAAGATTGGACACTAGGTTGGATTAAGGCGCGCGAGGTGTCATGGGAAGGGTCGAAGGGAAAATAGCGACCGCTATTTTTCTTCGGCCTCTTCCCATAACTCCCCGCACGCTCCAATTTATCCAGACCGCTTTCGCTTTGAAACCCGTAAATAGCAACTGGGTACGAGTCTGTATTACAGGTCTAATCTGAACATGTACCCAGTTCTGAAATGAACCCAGGCACACCTGTTTACATTATATATAGCACATGAAAGTAACCAAATGTACCATTTGCTTGGGCTTCAATGAGACGTAGTGATTACCACTGTGTCCAACAAAGTAAAGAGTGCCCACTGAGGGACCCAGCTGAGGCTCCACAACTTTAACGAAATTGTCATCCTGTAAGTTAAAGTGCAAACAATACAACTTATCACCGTTTCGTTAAAAACTTAATATTTCGTTTTCTGAAAACAATACAAACAAACAATATGAAACATTACATGACAACAATTTACCCCATGCACTGTAATATAAATCATTATCTTGTAGTGCATCACATCTGCAAAGGCGCTAATTACTAAAGAATTAGCATAATTCTTTTGCAGGATCTTCAATGCTTCTGACCATTCAGCAGGCACCTTTTTACCACCCATGTCGACTTCACACAAGAAAGCCAAGTGGTCATTTCCCTTGTTCTATTAGGGAAAAAAATCCAAACAAAATGTCTTAGAGCCTCGTGGGAGAGTCTTTTCAGGTCATTTTTAAAACACTCAACCATTAATTTCTCCATTCATTCATTAAAAAGTCTTCCTTATATAGCCTTTCGGACATTAAGAAGAGTGCAATACCCAAATCCTTGCTTTTCTGATGCTTTGTCACGAACATCGTGACAATGTACACGCTGCAGCTATAAACGGAACCTCTCAACCGGGAGGCAAGGAAAATTAGGCTTAAGACTATAAAAATGGATAATAATGGAGGGAAAAAGGAGCTGCAGTGTATAATGACAAGAAGACTAGGACTGGGGGCTCAATTAAGGAATAGATGTTAACAAGAAAAGAATGATGTATAAACTAATTACGCGAAAAATATTTCATTTCACTCCGTTTGTTTTCTCTTGACCAAATGTCGGTGATGTCATCATCTTTTCTCTGTCACGCAATCACTTACACATTGGTAAATTAACTCACGTCAAACTGATGGCTTTCCAGATAATCAAATATGAGGTTGCGCAAGATCTCAAAGTTAAATCCCAATTGAAACGCTGCAGCCCGATAGAAACAGCTTCCATCACCGGGAGGATTAAAAGCAATTTCAAAACCTTCTTCTTCTATTCTCTGTTGAAGTTCAATTTCAATTTCCATCTTCTAACAAATCCTAAAAAGTAAAATTTGCTGTTTGGAAAAGATATTTCTATATTTCGTAATGTCAACCTCGTCTAAGTCTGTGCTAAAAAAAAATTAAAGAAATGCAACTACAACGTTAAAGAAATGCTTTGTATTCGAATCTCACTTACCTCACTTATATTACTTCAGAAGTAAATGTCAGAAAAACACTTTCTATCTCTCCTGATAATTAATTCCGGCTGGAATGAAAAAATCCACCTCTTTGGTTCTGTGCAATGTGCCAAGGAAGAACGCGGTAGAGAAATGGGGTCTAATGTACACTTCTGTCCGAGAGAAACTGGGCTTGAAAGCGATCAAAAATGGAGGATGGACTCGTGAATAAGTGCAATAACGGTACGAGATATCTTATACAACTGTACGAGATCTTATACAACTGTATCTTATACAACGGTGCGAGATATCTTATGGAACTGTTTTTATCCACTTAACAACTAAAGATCAACTGGCTGACGATTGCACCGATTATTTATCAAATCTAATTCGTATATATAAAATCACTGCTGAATAGTGGTTAAGTCTTGTACTTGATTTTAAAATATTTAGCTTTCTCTTAAGGTTTGGTAACCGACATTTTCTCCTTTTTAAACTTGTTTCTTAGGCGGTGATAATACACGTTTACAGCGGCATTCGAAAGAAAAAATATATTAATATTTTTTAAAAGATTGTTGTGTCACTTAGTGATGCGGTAGTCTAGTGGTTAAGGGAAAGGGTCATTAATCGAACATTCCCAGGTTCGAGTCCAGCGAGTTTAGGCATTGGGGTTCGGATTTTAAAAATAGATATTCATTTCCCATAATCCTTATCAATCTCTAAGCGTCCTAAATTGACGAGAAACTTAGGAATTGTCGATAATACTCATTTCAGAGGTGGAGGATGGGTTGCTCGACTATCTAGAAAGGGACTGCTAGCAGTCTACTTGACGATCAGCTCTTACAAAAAGGAAAAAGGCTAACGAGAGGTTTTTGCCTTTTGTCACTATGTACCACCCAGCAGTTAAAAATCCATAAACAGATAGTAGGAAATTACGAAACGACGACGGCAACGACGACGCTACAAAACAAGAGGTTTAGTGAGCAAAAACAATGGCTCTGCACGCTCTGCACGTGCGTTTTACATTTTAGTACATTTCTTTGCCGTCATCTGCTAAATGACGACGTGAAATGACCAAATTCAAGGTTCTGTGGAGGACGTTAGCACATGACGATGAATTTTCAGTTCTCTCTCTACGCTTCCAACTCACTCATACCAGTTTAATTCCTCGACAGTTACTACACATTTTTTAACGCGAAACGACATGAAATAGTTTCGTAGTGATATGAATAACGCGAACTCGTATTTGAAAATGAAGTCCTCGTTGCCGTCGCCGTCCTCGTTTGAGCTTACGAAACGACGACGCCGACGCCAACGACGACGCTACAAGACAATAGCTTTAGTGAGCAAAAACAATGGCTCTGCACGCTTTGCACGTGCGTTTTACATTTTAGTACATTTCTTTGCCGTCATGTCCTAAATGACGACGTGAAATGACCAAATTCAAGGTTCTGTGGAGAACTTTAGCACATGACGATGAATTTTCAGTTCTCTCTCTACGCTTCCAACCGTTGTTGTTGCTACTTTTTGACCAGTCCCTAAAGGGCTAGCAAAGTCACGGTTACACGCGTCACATAATTCAAGAATTACGTTATCGACAGCTATCTTTAGTACGGTGGTTATTGAAAGTTGAAACGTCGACACATTCCATAGATGGCATAATGACATACTCGCTTCGAATCAAGCGCTTCAATAACGCAAAAAAGCAATATATTTTGTACTAAATAAAGAGTGGAATATTCATAAAATTTTAAGTACATTATCGTTTTAACAGCTTATGGCGAATAAACATCATAAATTGCGTGATTGGAAGTCCCACTGACTATATGGCCGAGTGGAAGTTTGGTTCAGCTCACCGACAAAACGAACAAAAACGCGCTCGGCCCATGGCCGCGCCGTTAATTATGTCTGATTGCGGGTGACATTGAGTCAACACTCATTGCCATCCCTCAAACTGACATTTCCCTTTTTATTCATCAACTTACACGACGTACAATCTACTTCAGACTTCAACTCTACTTAAAAGAAACAAAAATTTCAATGTGCAGAGAACATTCAGATTAGGCGAACCAAAGAGTTAAACTCGGATCGATGGGTTCTCCTTGCATATTCCAATATCCACAAGACTAACGAGACAAGTTTTTAGAGTATTGACATAGTAGTACCCAGCAAAACAAGTAAAAGCTAACCGTCTTCAAAGTGGTTTTTAGACCTTAATACTGTAGATCAGCGTGGCTTTGCTTAGAAACGCTATTTCTTGTTGAACTAAAGCTTTACCTGCCTGTTTTCATTCTTTTTACGGTGATAAGCTTCTCGTATTAAGATGGGATATTGCGTCCTGTAATTGTAAGGAAATGTCCAATGTCAGTTTGACGGAAGGCCATTATGAGGCACTGGGAAAAACTGTTTTGTTGCCATGGAAACGTTTCATTTCGCCAATATGGCGCACAAATATGATCTTCTTCTTGTTCAGACCAAAAGAGATGAGAAAAAAAGACTTAAGCCTTGGTAAGTAAACCTTAATAGCGTTTTAATCTGTCGAGATATGCTTCTCAGAATTACAAG
>NC_090891.1:38778515-38786015 GCF_036669925.1 Montipora capricornis | reverse complement strand
AACGAAATTAAATCAAATGAAATTAAATCATGTACTATTAGAGCTACATATTGAACTTGAATAACGCAGCTCAGTTGACCATATGGAATAAAGCGCTGTGTTACTTCACCACCACACGTAAGCAATGCGTGTCTATTTTTTCTAAAGATGACAGGAATTTCGTCTTTCTGACAAATGATTAATAGGCTGGTAGCCAGGTTTTTAACCTCAGAAAATGGATCTGTTTCATGGTATGAACGTGTGAGCCAAAGGGCCTCTGCTGATACGACTTCTGGGTGACCCCTTAAATGGTCTTAATGACACCCGACTTGAAAAAATTGCCTGTGGAATGCAGTCTAATACCACCCAACTCAGTCCCTTCTGTTTTTGAGTAACACGTACCATAGGCAACCCAGTGTTATGTACGCTCATGAAGCATCTTGTTTTATGAAGTGACACCTTACGAGACTTCTTATAGTTTTCTTTTCGATTCTTTGTATATAGCAACGCTGAACTTTGTCATATGAATCAAAAGACAACATAAAGCTCAAAGAGCTAGCCTCTTAATAATTTATGTATATTGTCATCAGCAATTTGTCCATCCCTGGTTATCTTAATTATTATCATAGCAGTATTACCGTAGTTATTTGGTTATAAGACGCACGGTTTTTTCAAGCAAAATCTGTCTTTGGGTGGCAAGTTAGTGCTAAAATTGGGGTGCGTCTTATAGCCAAGTATTTTCGCGCAACAAAATCCTAAGATCACAATTTGAGAAGAACTTGCACTTTAAACAACACAAGAAAAGGACACTAGTCAATTAAAAAAAAAAAAAAATAGTGCTTTTCGAGACCTTTAGAACACTAAACGAACAAACGGAATTTGCATACATGCTTTAAAGCACGTGCTCAGTAACGTGATACCCATGACAACAATTCAATCGTTCGAACCTTGTTTCGAATTCCGAGGATCGTGTTTGTCGCTCGCATGAAAAGTTTCTTCTCTGAACAAACAGTGTGGAGATAAAACATGACCTTCTTCGTTCATCCAGCCTTTCTTGTGCACTGAAATTTGCATCCTTGGTGGCGTGTTGATATTCAGCTGTCGGTCCTGTCGAACACCTTTGAATATGACTTTCGGAGGGAGTTTTTCGCCGTTCGCTTTCGCTTGAAGTCTGAAGTCTGAACTCTGACTATTTATTAAGTCGGAAGGTTCAAATAAAAGTGTACGCGTTGTATGTTTATCATTTCAGGTGTCAACTTTTAGCTTTTGTTTTTACGTATATCATTTAATAAATGCGAGACTTTTTCACTTTTTTTACGTTAACAAAAAGAGTTCGGATGTCAATTGTGTAAGGATAATTGTTCTCAAATTCATCACATCCTTTTGATAACCTAATAACCGAGTATTTTCGCGTAATTTTCAGTTTGAGAACTTAGCTTGATTAAATTGCTAAGTTTGGGGTGCGTCTTATAACTGAGTGCGCCTTATCCCAACCAAGGTGTGACAAAGCTACGTTGATGACCGTTTTAACGATAGCGCAACAGACAAAAAAATTGCAAGTTAATACTTAATAATTTTTTTGTATGATTTCTATTGTTCGTTTGTTCGATGCAACTTCTGCAGACCAGTCGAACTATCCAGCAAAGACTTTGGAACATTGGTCACTACGAGATAAAATTAGAATTAATTCGTCCTCGCCGGTGTGCTTTCGTTACTGAAAAGCACTTGGAATATATCCAGAATGTTTATGCGCGAAATTTTTCATTGTATCATCAACAGTCACTATTTTCACTAAAAGAAGCTCAAAAATTAGGAACAAGCTCAAAATCAAACCCATGGATGAACCTTTGATCGGATAAATTCCGGCATTTTATTAAGCAACATACACAGGCCATACTACATTGGATATGATGGGCTCATCAACACACAAAATGTTATATTGACTCTTAGGCACTATTAATTCGAAAGAAATTAGAAAAATGATAGTACAATTTGAGGGAAACGTCGCCTAAAAATAAGAGCTGCTCAAAAGAACGTATAAGTCCGCCTTTTTGCAAGGATAATTAGGAATTCTTTAACCCAGGCAAAACAAGCAAGCGTCGACGAAACGGAATCATTTATTAATGTCGTACTCGATGAGCATGCTCCAGAGAGGAGAGAGATCTAAGAGTCAGGCATTCTCGTTCCCAGAGCTGCGATCCTCTTGGCCAGCGCCTCGGATCGAGAGCTCTGGCCGGTTCCAATTTAACAGTCCGCGATTCACGGACTTCCGATCGTTCTGCGCAGTCTCGATTCTTTTTCAAAATGGAGGACCAAGCCAAGTCTCTTACACGAGGCATTGAATCATGGAATGGAAATTCTAGATTTAAGCGACATCACATTGAAAGGAAAGAAGTACGAGGGTTTGAAGCTATCTGTGCTTGTCATTTCGCCGTTAAATACCTCAAATACACGATCAAATTTTTAAGATGAGAGAGGGAGGACTGAATTTTAAAAGAGGGTTCGGTTGACAGGAGCTGACGACAGGGATCAAGTTGCACTGAATTAAATGCTGTACGTGTTAAATACATCCGAGTGATAATACTTTCGCATGTGAAATGTTCTAAGCTCTATTGAAGTAGAGACAATAATACTATAATGCGTAAGTAAACAACCTTGAAGTTAGCATTTATTACTAAAAATAAATGATCACATATACTGGTAATAAATTATTTTCTTATGTTTTGCAGCTAAAAGCCTGCCTAATGGTCCTAATGTTACCAATTTTGTCTGTTGCCTAGGAATTATGTATACTTTTTTTATCAACTTGTAATAATCATAAAAACACTACTTTATTTAAGTGTCAATGGATTTAGCACTACAGAACTAATTGGGGAAACCAATGAAATTAACTCAAATCAAATATGTTTTTTGTGGATGTGGTAAAACTGGAGTACCCGGAGAAAAACCTTTTGCAATATAGAAGAGAACCAACAAACTCAACCCACATGTGACGCTGAGTTTGGGAATTGAATCCAGACCACATTGGTGGGAGGTGAGTGCTCTTACCACTGCACAACCCCTGCTCCCTGACTGACTGGATCAAATCTGTATATTTGCACCCAGTAGTTAATTTACTCTGTAACTGTTGAACTTCAAAGTTAAATTTCAGTTAAAATGAATCCAACCTAAATAATTATTGTTTGATTCCCAATAATTTCCTTTGTATTTTAAACCTGCTGATGATAAATGATGATGTTGGGGGACAAATCTTGATCAAAATGTAACTACATGCAAGATGAAGTCATTTAAGTTGCCTGAATTTCACATAAATATTAATGTGTTTACATATTTTTAGAAAATATATATCATTGGACACCTTGTTCTTACATCTTGGCACTAGCAAAACTGAGGAACTATATCACTCTTTTTGCACAGCTTCTTGCACTGGTCGTTGATATCCTTAAGGGTAACTGCCTTAATTGCATCTCCAAAAACCATGTCTTCCATCACAATGTTTCAAAGTCTGCTGAGGTTTTGCTCCACTATTCATCATTGTTGACAGTTGTTTGATATATTCACTGTTTTATTCAGTTAACAAATGATACAAAATACCATTAATATTTTTAATGTGAATTTTAACAATGATTGATCACAAATAAATTATTATTCATGGTCTTCATCTTCAGTTTGTTGGTTTGAGCAAATTATTGAAAGTAATAAGATAAATGACTAACTTTGTTGTTCTAAGAGTTATCATAATTTTATTATTATTGCCAATAACAGGCACACTGTATTTTGCGTGTGAATATCATTGCACATTCTAAATTATAAAATAATTAGGATAGTAAACGCACTCCCATTAATATCGGTCAATAGCTGTGTTTAGATGAGAGTATATAAACACAGCTATGACATCACATGAATTTTGATTGGTTATGTGTTGTCAGATGCACCTTTTGATTGGCTGGTTGGAAATATGGGTGTGTATGTTATGCAAACCCTCAACTGTGTCTCGGGTTTGCATAACTGTCAAGAATTCTCTCAACTGCGCTTGGCATTTAGATGAGGCTATGTAAACATGGACAACGTCCTCTATTGCTTAAATAACACAACAAAATATAACTTTTTGATTGGTTGCTTTATCTCAAGAGAAGCACTTCCGGAAGGCAGTTTTCTATTAAGCAATAGCCATTTAAGCAGATTCAACCAAGCCTTTGCCTGTTGGGTGCATCTGGCAAAATAGTCCAAAATGCATGTGGGGCTTCTCTTTTATGGTGCAAACAGGGACAGTCTGAATTATGTTGATCTCTTTTTAGCTGACTAAACATTCGCTCTGACGATGGGCTAACACTCGAAACGTCAGCTTTCCAAATCATTCATGGTGGTAATTCCACCTTTATCAAAATATGTGATAAAACCAAATTTTCCTGTTAACCGTGACACTGTATGCAATCAATGTAACATGGAGACAATTTAGCATGTAACGGGGTCCTTCATGCGTGAGCCCAAGTGTTGACGCCTGTCAAAGAATAGGTTATTGGCTAAGCTCTTCTGACCCTACAATTTACCAGTTTAATAAATTATATACTAGCCCAAAACAGCGATGTGAAAGTTAACCAACAGGTACCCAATTTACTGTGGCCATAATAATCCTCTGAAAATGAGAACCCAAAAGTTGTTTTTCAGTAGCTGTGTACCAGCAGGAGAATCCTTCAAGCTCTCCTCTGGATAAGAAACTATCCAGAAGATGCAGGTTGTCAAGATCACTTGAGATTGAACTTGACAGGAATTTATCCATTTTTTGGATAGCCCCCATCCCCCCTTTATCCCCATTTTTCATCAGGGGCTGTAGTCCCTTTTCATCAGGGGTTGCTCTCAACTGAAGCCTTTTGTATCAACCTTAGTTGTATGATTTTCTTATAACTAATGCAAACTGGACATGGAAGGAATCAAGTTCCAACTTTAATACGATATTACACAAAGAAAATATACTTACAAATTTCATTATTGCAATAAGAGAATGTAACAAAAAAGTACGCGATAACCGGGTTAGCTGTTGGCTTAATCTTTTCTTCCTCACCACGGACATATTCAAAAGGAGTCAAGGCTTTGCGTTGTTAAACACATGAACAATAATTACACCGTAAACACATGAATCGATCGAGCTTAGTCAAAAATCCTGCGTAACATATAACCAGCTGACCTTGCTCCTTTTTTTCTCGCGTCCCACACCTGGTGAAGGACGGGCTCTGCTGCACAGACTTCCTTCTTTTAGATCGGATAACCGACTCGTGCTGAGCTTTCGAATGAACTACCGTCTTTATAAACTCCTGAAATGTCGTGACCGTAACGTAGCAAGATCTACATATTCGCGATGGTAATAAACCATCGTCGACAGAAATTTTCAAACCAGAAAACTCTACTCAATCCCGTACGATTCCTTCCCTAATTGTCTTTTCACCAAATAAATCCAAAGGATGGTTGTTACTAATAATATATCTGTTGCAAGTACGGCAAACAGAAAATAGAATCCCTTCGGCCATTCTCTTCCGATTTCTTCCGGTTTATCATTTTTATTGTGTTCCCATCTGACCAATCAGTGGCGAGAACGGATTGGAACCGGCCAGAGCTCTCGATCCGAGGCGCTGGCCAAGAGGATCGCAGCTCTGGGAACGAGAATGAGAGTCAGGGCAATGCTTTGGGAGGTTATGGTAGTTCTTTCTACATTAATGGCTACTGCAATAATTTCAGTCGTTTCTCTTGATCTGATTTCAGTCGTTGTCCTTGTTCTTTCGTTATTATCATCATCACAACGGCATTGTAATTTCCCGGGGGGGGGGGGGGGTACTCCTCGGAATTCTTGGTGGGGGTGTGCCGCGCGGGTCTTCAAATCCCGACCCTATTTCAGACCTAAACATGCCATTTTCCACCCCCGTTTTCAGACCTGACCTCTAAAATTCATACCCGTTTTCATACCTGAACTTGGAAATATATACCCGTTTTCAGACATTGCTTTATAAAATCGTTACATTATTATAGCATCCGAGTGAAATCACAACAAAGTATATTACGTTAAAGCATAATATTTTTTATTAGGAAGTATAAAGCACTAAGAATTGCATCAGGCACAAAATTCTAGAATAATTCAAGCTTTAAATTGTGCCGTCATGAAAACAGTTTGCACATATACTAATCGATCTAACGGGAACAGAATAACAGAACAGAACAATAATATAATTAAAACGAACTCGAAAGGAATGAAAATACATTGACTCGTTATTATACATTATAAGGCTTATTAACATTGAACATAAATCTATCTCTTTTGTATCAATTTAAATTTAAAAAAAAAATTCATTTGAAGTTCTTGATAAACCAAAAACCCGACCCGATTTCAGACCATAATTGTCAAAATCTATACCCGTTTTCAGACCAAAACGGCTCAAAAACCATACCCTTTAGGGCGGCAAATACCTATATACCTTATATAGGGGAGTACCCCCCCCCCCCCCGGGTGTAATTTTAGCGTCTTGAATCAAAATATAAGACGAAACAGCTTTGTTTTCTACTGATGAGCAATGTTAACATGTAGCTGACTTTCATTAAGTGTCCTTTCTTTAAAAAGCCGCAGAAGGCGACTGAAATACGAAATCAATACATCTTACTTACACACCGCTACAGATCTCTATGTACAACAACTTACAACAAATCGTCCGAGATTCAAAACTCAGTAAACCTAGATCGCTGTTTGAAAAGTTTCTTTACCCTTGTAAGCTATAGTATACTTGATTTAGAAAAGACTGGCATTCTCCTCGTGATTTATTTCTTCAATCATAGGTTTTTCTTTTTGTTTCTTGGTAGTATTTTTTTGCTTTTGACCTTGCTCTTTCTCTGCTCCCACAAGTTTAAGCCTTTCTTGTTGAGCTTCAGTGATACTCTTCATGCTGACGTGATCGGAACTTGAGCTCCTTTTTGCTCTTCGGCTAACCAATGTCATGTTCATGATGTTCACCAGTTGTGGAAAGGCTGTTCTGCCAGCTCGACGTCGGCCAATGACTAAATGTTTGAAACCTGTTCGGTAGTTTTCACTAAAAGCAAAGCAGATGCAGGGATTTAGGGCTCCCCACGAATGAAGCAACATCTTTCTTATGATGAATACGATGACATTGGGAATTTTAGCACCGATTTCATGGGGAAGCTCCCCATGAAACTTAAATATGATGATAAAAGCGCAAACAAACAATGGGCCAATACAGACAATAAAAGCAGCTAATATGGCTATTGACAATCTGACTATCTGTCTGTTAGTTGCAGGGTCTCGAGATCTCTTAGATTTGGACATAATTCTCCTTTCATTTTGTCTTCGTTTTAGAGTCCAAGCTATGGTGCTGTATATGATAGTCAACAAACACACTGGTACTAGGTAGAATACGATGAACATGGCTGTCTTATATTTGTTGTTGGTTTCCGTAGTCGAGTTGGCTCTGGAACAGCAATAACCATAGGAGGAAACATGGAGTATGTGAAGGTAATGAGCAT
>NC_090891.1:38746015-38766015 GCF_036669925.1 Montipora capricornis | reverse complement strand
GACAGTTGATCCGTGTTAGGGACAATTGATCAGTGCTAAGGACAGGTGATCAGTGCTAGGGACAATTGATCAGTGCCAGGGACAGTTGATCAGTGCTAGGGACAGTTGATTATGGCTAGAGACAGTTGATCGTGGCTAGGGGGATACGATCATAGCTAGGGATAGTTGATTATAGTTAGGGACAGTAGATCATATCTGGGGACAGTTGATCCGTGTTAGGGACAATTGATCAGTGCTAAGGACAGTTGATCATAGCTTGGGACAGTCGATCATAGCTAGGGACAGTTGATCAGTGTTATGAACAGTTGATTATGGATAGGGACAGTTGATCATGGCTAGGGGGATATGATCATAGCTAGGGATAGTTGATCATAGTTAGGGACAGTAGATCATATCTGGGGACAGTTGATCCGTGTTAGGGAGAATTGATCAGTGCTAAGGACAGGTGATCAGTGCTAGGGAGAATTGATCAGTGCCAGGGACAGTTGATCAGTGCTAGGGACAATTGAACGGTGCTTAGGACAGGTGATCAGTGCAAGGAACAGTTGATCAGGGATAGGGACAGGTGATAAGTGGTAGGGACAGTTGATCAGTAGTAATACGTACTTGGCGATATGGACGACTATATGCTAGGCGACTATATGGCATACTGGCACGAAGTATATACCCCACTTATCGATAAGTGGTAAGGTTCTCGTATTAAGATGAGATATTGCGTCGTGTAATTGTAAGGAAATGTCCAATGTCAGTTTGAAGGAAGGTCATTAGTGTTGACCCATTGAGACTGGGCTGCTTGAGGCACTGGGAACAACTGTTTTGTTGCCATGGAAACGTTTCATTTTGCCAATATGGCGCACAAATATGATCTTCTTCTTGTTCAGACCAAAAGAGATGAGAAAAAAAGACTTAAGCCTTGGTAAGCAAACCTTAATAGCGTTTTAATCTGTCGAGATATGCTTCACAGAATTACAAGGTTGATTATTATCTATTTTTACTGTATCAACGTTATGTCTATTTAAGATTTTGCGGGATCTAGCAAGAAAGTATGTAGATCATTCCGATAAAGGGATAGCTCTCGTTTGTTCAGGTACAAAGAAAGACTGGAAACCAAATATATCAAGCCCAGAAATCAGAGAGGAAATTCACAGACGCTTTTGGGCTCATCATGGACATTTCTGGAGAAAGGAACCGATGACTTCAGAGATGGACTTCCCCCTGAAGCCTACTACAATTATGTCGGGAAGGTAAATAATTATTGACTGCATACACTTAAGGACGGTGCCTACTAATTCAAAGGGCGGGAAAAGCAGATCTTAACAAGTGTTATTGAAATCCAAAATGAAAGTTGGGTGTTAAACCACGCATTTTTCGAAGCTAATTAATCAAGAATATTTGTAAAAAGCTTTAAAATACAAAGCGATGTATGGCGTTCTCTTCCAAATTCAACCTTAATTATCTCTGAAAAATGCGTGATTAACCCCAATTTTCTTTTTTCTCCGGATAGTTTTAAGCGGCACAAAAATATCCCTGTGTTAGACATAAGCTTCACTGATAAGAAATCCGAGTATCTCGAGATGCGCAGAACGTATGTGCAATAACAATAGTAGGCACCGTCCTTAAGTAGATGAAGTGTTGACTGTAACTCCTTTATACTTGTCCGTCGTCTCGTTCCACCCCTCTGGCAAATTCTACTTTTGTTCTTTGATTTCTCAAACATATTTTTGCCATTGATTTTTTTTGTGATCTTAAAATTCTCTTCAGCCTCACAGTGAACTGGGACCTCATATAACTGGGTCAGATGAGATGATTGATGCTCGCACAAAAGCAAGGACAAGGTTCACAAAGAATGAAGCTTGCTTCTCAAAGTAAGAATAACAAAAATAATAATTATTGAGGTAATTATTAAAAATTATTAAATCTTCGACCTCTGATATTGCGTTTCTAGCTTTCTGATTGGTTCAGTCAATCTTGGTTGTCATCTCAGATACCGTATGACCTAATTTGCGTAATTGTAAAATCAAAAGAGAATAATTAGATAAAATTTAATTTCAAAGAGTCCAAGTATTCAAATTCTAATAAAACAATAATATCATTCCATTTGCACTTGTTGGATATGAGACTGATTAAAGCCAACTTGGCTTTACATGTATGTGCCTCATTGGCTACTTCCCATCTCATATCCAATATGTGCTCATGGAATGATATTGTTTAATAATAATATTTTAATCCCTGGAGCACTTAGACAAAGAAAATTACCAAGATGACATCACAACAGTAGAGCTAGTTGAATTAATTGTTGAAATTTGGAAGGAATTCAGACCTACTGATTTGTTCTTATCATTAAAAGCATTGTTTACTTTATTAATAATATTTATTTATTATTGAGATCACATATACAACAAGGCAGATTATATATTTTTTGCAGTGATTTGTATTTAATAATAATTATTGTCAAACTTTGAGGCACATGAAATACTTTTATTGAGATGAACTAGTTAAGAATAATTAACCACTTTCATCAGTTCTCTGTAAGGAAGTCCATAAAGTTAAATTTGAGAAGTCAGAGGGCAAAATTAAAAGAGTTTAACTCTTTTATATAAAAGGGCCAATTTGTTTAAGAATCTTCTGGCTCCATGTTAAATTGCACTTGATGAATCCAAAGCATGAGAAATGCCACTTAATTAGTACTCTGTAACATGCTTTTGTGTTTTTCCATGGATGAAGAGCTTAACATTGGAGCTTAAAAGAGAAAGGTCATTTAGTTTTTCTTTTTTGGGGCAGGTCACTTCCACTTCAACAGCAAAGACGAGTGCGAGTAGATGAGATCGAGTTCAATCTTACGCAGCATCCATTGGCCCTGTTTCCTCACCTAGAAGAATCGCTCCCTCCCGATGTAAGCTGTGATTTTCTCTTTCCAGCTGTTTTCTTTACTTATACAAACTTGCTAACATTTTAAGTTAATCTCAAATGTTGTCTTGATCGGCTCTTAAGGTATTTGAAGATGTTGTTGAAATTCTTGATCCTGAGATGAACATTGATAGTGAAACTGGAGAGGACATTATACTGGTAAGACAGACAGTGAATGAATGTTGAACCTGTAAACAAGTGCTTAAGCCATTGACTCCTAGAGTGGGACTTAATAGATTTTAATCTAATACCAGACGATTTTACTCGTCAAGGGGGCGGTCCAGGGCGGTTCAGGTGTCAGGGGGTTATAAATGATGTCCCCATTTTAATAGGCTATTTAACAGTGTTGTTTTCTCAGTGACATAGCCTATGAATGGCTAAAAGGCTGCTGGTGACCTTGCATTGATACAGACCTTACTGCTGTTATAATGTAAACTGTGTTGTTGTAATTCTAATTAATCTACATTTAACATTAGAAAAATACAAAGGTTTGTATCAAAGCAGGGTCACCTCCAGCCTTGCTTCAATTCTTAGGCCAGGTAACCTAGCTACAACTGTAAAATGGTATATTACGCCTTTTAAAATAACTACTTTCTGATCATGAAAACTTGGTTTTAGTTTAATGTAATACCGGTACGTACTGGTATGTGTAATTTACAAAATAATGGCAGCTGTGGATTACTACTGGGCTTCTGAGGCTGCAGATACCTGACTGATGCCAGTCATATATGGCCGATAATATCCATTCAGTGCGTTGGAGTAACAGTATGCCTCCCCCTGACTGAGCCTTGCTCAGGGCTGAAGTGGTGATGCAGGCGGCTATTCCCCTCCTATATTTCATTTTAATTAGGATGAAAAGTAGGTTTTAGGCAATAGATGGCAAAAACATAATGTTGGAAAACAAACACAGAATCAGTAAGTAATCTAATTAAGTATGAAGGGATAAAATTTCTGCATGTACTAAGACTGCTCGCAGTCCCTTCTGAGTCAGTCCAACCGCCTGCTTTGACCACACAAGTGAGCTGAGGGGACAATGGTGACAATATTGATAGAGGGAGATATATCACCAATCCCCCCCCACCCCTCGGCTCGCTTGCATGACCAAAGCACCTGGTGGTTTGACTGACTAAGAAGGAACTGGCTGCATGTTTTCAGGCACTGTTAAGTCATACAGTCCACAGTTTGCAATTGTGTGTCAGCAGAAATATGTTGCAATTGATATGATATAAATCTGATGTCAAATACGTGTGTTAACTTAAATTAATTAATAATGTGTTGCAGGAGGAAAGCGAAAAAGACTCTAAGGAAGACAAGAACAGTGTTTTTGGGCAGGATGAGGTAAGAATTTTTATTTAATTGTTTTATAGTGTTTCAATATTGATGAGTAATACAGTGTATGATGCGTTTTAAATTATTTCACACTACACATAATTAAGTTGATGGTTTGCTGACCCTTTGTTTTTTTGTTTCATTTTTTTCTCCTTTCCTTTTCTCAGCAAATTATGCAAGAATGCAAACATGATTGTGTAGAATCAGTATCGTGAAAATATTAAATACATGCATGACTGGAAACTTTTTTTTTCTTCTTTTGCAGTCTGTTAAAAGTGGTGACTCCGAGAAAGTCAGGTTTGTTAAACCTCTAATGAAAAAATGGAAACAAATTTCGTGAAGTTGTGTCAAAACGTTTTCTTATCGAAGATCTGCTTGCATAAACTTACAGAGGATCATTAATTCAAATCATGGCCAGTAAACAGTGAACTGGTACATCAGATATGCAATGAAGTGTCACAGGTTGTACAGGACAATATTATTTATTTACAAGGACAATGGATCAAAATATGCAAGAGAAATAAAAATAAACAGTTCATGTAACTGTATATAAAGCATTGTACAATAAAGCCTCTCCATTGTTGTCAGAAATTAAAATTTCTAACCTAGCGGTTGCTGCGAAAACTAAGACCCCCGAAAATTAAGACCTAAGACCTAAGACCCGAAAACGAAGACCCGAAACCTAAGACCCGAAAACTAAGACCCCCCTATTTTCTTTATTTTTGCCCTTCAGACCTAAGACCCGAAAACGAAGACCCGAAACCTAAGACCCCCTGATTTTTGCCCCTTCGTTCATCTTTGTGATCAAAGACCGTTTATATTCTCGAACTCAGTGCCTATAAGCACGGTGTTCACTTTTGTTTGATTCTCGTTTCTTATTAATTCTTAAAATTAATTATATTAATTCCTTCGTCTTTAAGTGGGATTTATTACAAGTCTTGCTAGGAAAACCAGCTAGCGTGGCGGTGATTGTTTCATCGATCATGGTCTGTTTTAGATCGCCCGATGCGAAAAGCAGTCTTCGTTTTCGGGTCTTTGTTTTAGGGTCTTAGTTTTCGGGTCTTAGGTTTCGGGTCTTCGTTTTCGGGTCTTAGGTCTTAGGTCTTAATTTTCAGGGGTCTTAGTTTTCGCAACAACCCTAACCTAGCTGCCTTAAATAGTTTTCTCTTGTCCTTCATATTTGGATCAAGATCAGGAACATACTTAACATTTTTTTTGTGCAGTACTACCTTTGACTCTGATAAGAATCAGACAAAACCCACGTACAAATGGCTTCCTAAGCAAGAAGAAGTACAGAAAGAAGAAAGCAAGCGAGCCAGTCGGCGAAAAGCAGAGTCTCCAACCTCGGTAGGAAAGAACTTTGTGACTTGCGGAACTATACGTCCTCTCATAAATAAAAATAAATTATTACTTGTTCAATGTAAAGATTGTTATCGCTTGTTATCTTATTCAGTTTTTTTTTTCAATAATTGATAACAACCTCCTGGGCTACCCTTGATCTGGTTTGATTGTAAAAATCTTTACTTTTCTTAAGGAGAGGTTAATATGCATTTTGAGTGGTATCAAGATCTGGCTTGTTGTAAAGTACATCCCATTAAATTTTGAATGTTATTAAATAAATGTTATTAGCCATTTTTGACATAAATTATCAAGATAGCTTAGATTGTTGTTCCCTTGAATCAATATATAATTCATCCACTGCTTTAATCAATCATTCTGTTGTCTCAATCTACTCTGCCTTCTTACATTGGCACAAAAGGATTTTAAAAGAAGTAACATTAAACATACTTCAGATATTTTGGTGTGATAGCAACTAATAATAAATATGTAACAGTCTATAATGTACAGTATGTAATTTTGCCTGGGTCTTGACAAACTGTGAGCTATGCGAGTCACACATGTTGACTTGCATGGCTCACATGTAAGTCTAAGCACCCATTTCAAATAGCGCTGATAAACAGTATTAAGTGTAGGCACACATTTCAAAATGGTTAGCTTTCAATAACTGCTAGTTGATTTGCATGGTCTGCTTGTTGACTCACATATTGTACAAACTCTTTTGCCGTGAGGGTAAGATGTGTTACAACCATTAAATCTTTTTGCCTTAAGTTAAATTTCTGTTTTGTTTAGGATGCAAGAATTCAGGGAGTAACAAAGGAATTTTGTGAGTGGGTGGCTGGATTGGTAAGTGCTATTATAATAATAATAATGTCATTTCCTAGGATGAATCTGATTGCTACCAAAATGTACTATTTTTTTCTTTAGAGAGAGGAATAATTATATTTATAATTATAACATTCTTGTCATCTTGTATTCAACAGATTTGTGACCTGCTAACTCCAGCATAGGTCTACTGCAAAATATTATAATTATATTATATCATGTTGTGTCGCTCCAATTGGTTCCACAGGGTGGCCAGAGCAACAACATAGAGGAATCAACAGTAATGAGTTTATTTGCCAGTGGATACGAGACCAAAGTAAGTGAAAATGAAAATGCAACCAATGTATTCTCTGCTGTCTTGTTGTTGTGACATGCTCCAAATTAACCCATTGACGAGTAAAATCGTCTGGCGTTAGACAGAGTAAAATACTAAGTCTGGCCGGTTTCGGCTGGTTTGGACGTCAAAGGGTTAATTAATGGGGACATACCATAGTTTTTCAGTGAGTGATTAAAGTGTCACCTTAGAAGGATATCATTTCTCACTTGTCATCAAGCCTCAAAGAGTGAGCCAAAAGCTATAATTTTTTCCTTTACAATAAATATCCTCCTCATATTAACACTGAGTTTTCAACTTTTCCCATACATGTGTTTTATTGTCTATAGCCTGCACTATCAGTTCCCATACATGTTGTTGAGCTTACAAATGTTCCACCTGAGCTCAGAATGAATACAGGATCACCGCTACCAAAACCGAGCGATGCAAGGCAAGTACCAGCGGATGAAAAGGGCAAGGTAGGTGTTTTGGCAGTGAAAAGGAAAATCTGACACTGTGGCATATTCATGAAGTATTTAGGCGATGGGGAAGCTATTTAGTATGACTTGTTAAAAGGACATTAATTTTAATGTAAAGAAGAGTATAAATTATGATCAATAATTACCAAAGCCCCAACTTTCACATCCTTCTCAATATGGCATCTCAAGGATGTGGTACATAACATTCGGAGTGTTCAAGAAAATATCAATCATTATGATGATATTATATTGGCAAGTTGAGAGAGATGTGTCAAATTACCTGTGGCAAATTGCATTGGTTTGGCAGTGGTGGTAATTAAGACTGTGGCAACAAACCTTGAGGATGATGATAATGGTCAACAAATTTTGGTAATTCTTGACATTTGAGCTCAATTATTATCATTTATTTTCAACACTACTCTAGGGACTGTATCAACCTCTGTAATGTTAGCCAGAATTTCAAGTATCTCTTCTGGTCCCCTACTTTTGGAAGGTGTTCAGAAAAGATAGCCAAAGTTCAGGCTACTGTCAGTATTCTTAGATTTTGGGATTTTTGTATTATATTTTGCTCTACTCGGTGCAAATGCGCACAGCCCTTTTGAAGCTGTTGGCCAAGTCTGCCAAGTTGAAGAAAATTCTCTGGTGTGGATTCAGAGCCACCTCATTTGATCCAATAATAATATCGTGAACTTCACGGTACAGTAGTTATGAATTTGCTCCAGAGAATTTTTTTTCAACATTTCAGAGAGCTTTATTTTGGCCTGGGAATAAAACTTTCAAGCAATTAGCTAATATGGGGGTCACCATGTTTGTTTTTGAGTTACGAGTGTTTAAAGACATGATATAGGATATTTTTAGACAGCTCTTCTGTTACCATGACAACCTGTTATGTCACATTAATTAGACTATTTAGTGCATCTTGTTAAGCAATTGTTGTTTCATGAATGTGAAACCGTAACATTGCTGTTTACGTTAAAGAGTTGTTTAGATTTAATACCTCTAAATAATACTGTTTCTTGAAAGGGTTGAAAGTGCACAATTAGAAAAAATTGTTCGTTGAAGAGTCATTGGCATGATGCTTACAATGTACACATTTTGTTATCCAACTATCACTCCCATTTAATTGCTTATGATTTTGTTTCCTTAGGCCAAAGGCAAGTATGTCCCCAGCTGGGTAAAAATTAAGTATGGGGCATGGTACCTAAGCCCCAGAACATGGAAGGCTCGCCCAAAGGATAAACCTTTAGAAGATCCCAAGGATCAACAGGACGAAACTCTGTCAGAGTCCAAGAAGAAAAGCCAGAAATTGGTATGTTATAGGTCTGGAGTAACAGACCTCAGAGTCATTGAATAAACAAGTGCTACATGCATCAGTTGAAGCTTTGGCAATGCAGGCTATTAATCAGCGATCCTGCACTTGCAGCAAGTTACAAACCCTGTTGAAGTCCTGAATTTTTCAGGCTTCTTTACGCAATTGCAAAAATTGTGTTCATAACTG
This sequence comes from Montipora capricornis, assembly GCF_036669925.1. NCBI lineage: Eukaryota > Metazoa > Cnidaria > Anthozoa > Scleractinia > Acroporidae > Montipora > Montipora capricornis. Next base: position 38,757,326 of record NC_090891.1, on the reverse strand, counting down.
CGAGGATCAGAGCTTTTCTTGATTTCATATCCGCAGTTCATATATGATCTATTTCATAGTTGAATAATACTACAGTTGCATGAAAGGAGCTATGCCATTGAATTAAGTTCAGATAACAATCATGATGTTCTTATTTTAATGATATTACATTAAAATGTAACAAAATCAATATAACCGGTACATGCTTCATAGTTTCTGGCATACATCTACATGTAGGACTGAAATGTTAAATTACTGTCACAGTGGTTTCCTTTCCAATGATAGCACTATTGTCTCATTCAATTTCATAGGACACTGTGCTTTCAACAATGCATGGAGCAAAGGCCTTCAAGGAATTCATCGACAAGAAGAACTCTAGGGTGCCAGAGTTTTTAGAGACTGTATCTGACCAGCAAGAGCATTCTAAAGTGGAGGGAGAAGATGCGAAAGATAAAAAGAAATCACGCCCCATCAGTACTCAGCATTCACAGTTTGGATCATCACAGAATTACGTCTTCTGACAAGGTTTTGACAGGAACAAAGAAGGAAAACAATGACCCCTTTTTTAGCAGACAATTTTAATTAAATTTTGTAAATAGCTCTGTAAATACATGTTGATAGCACAATTTTCATTGTAAATTAGTGCTGTATATTTTTTTTGAAAATAACTTACATGTACAAAGTTCATTATTCTTGACTAAAGAAGAACATTGCAGAAAAAAGAAGGCACATTAAAATAATTATTATTCTCGCCCTAAATTTTTGGTATCAAGATTTTGGATTATTTATGCATGTTGTGGACAAATTCTCAATTGCAAAGACCACATAAAATGTCTTTCAGTGGAACATATGAAATTTATGCAGAAGTCAAGTGAATATGATTTTCATCCCTTTAGAAGATCAGTTTATTGCGATAACAAATAGACCTGCAATCACAGCAATTGCTAATGACAGCATAATAATAGTGAACATGTGACGCTGAAACCAAGGTGGTTCAACTTTTTCTTCCACCGCTTTTCTTGGCTTTCGTTTCTTTCCTCTTTGTTTTCGTTCAAACCACTCAAGTTCCTCCTACAAAAAAAAAATAGTCTGAGTTAAATAGGTAAAGAGCTTACACACACAATTTTTGTTCTATTGGGATGAACTGTTCAGATCTCAACTGGTTTAGTTTGTACGTTATGAGCACATTTGTAGTGGCACTAATCTTGCACTGAATGTGGCCTTGCCAAGAAAGCAGGCAGTTTTATTCTCTAGCATGGCACTACAGCACCACAAGTTACTTGATGAAAAGTTTTGAGGTTTATATGACTAAAGTTACATCTACCTGTTGTGCTTTAAGCTCTTTTTGCTTTTTGAGCTCCTCCTCCTCGGAGGCTATTCTCTCTTGCTTGGCTTTGGCTGCATCACAGTCTTTGTCACAGGCTAATTTAACCTCGCCAGCTTGAACCATGTGACAAGGAAAATCCTAAAGGGAAAACCAGAAATCACCAGACAGTTGCGCATGAAAGCCAGACTGGTACCAGTGTGTGCAATAATAATTATAATATAATATTGTTACTTTACCCGTGATCTACGCCAAGTATGTGAATCATGCAGGGTTTCTGTGGGATTGCCAGTGAGATCTGTTATTTCTCATCAACTCTGCACTGATTTGCTGTTTGTGTTTGATTTTTGGTACAGTATACATGTATTTACAATGAAACGCTTCCCTATTTTGTTCCTTGGTGGTGAAACAAAATTCTTGACTAGACAAGTGAAGTTTTAAGTTATGTGTACAATTTGAGGAAAATGTCTGCAAAACTCTTGTGTGGTTCATATGCACAAACCAATTTACATTTCACTTGTTTGACATGTGGACTACTTAGCCACCTTCATGACATTCTTGCAACCCACTTTAGTCAAACAAACAGTCAAACACCAAGGGAGAGAATGGGGAATGCAAGATCAATACCCTCTCTCCATCCTTCCAGTTTGTTACTTGACTGAAATGGACATTGCAACTTCCACTCACTGTGTGTACTCTACAGCAAATAATGACCTCCAGATTGGAGTATGAGAACGACTATGAGTACGCGATTTCTGTGTTGGGCATGTGCATTGCATTGACTGAACGAAATTTTTTAAAATGAACATGCCTAGAACTGAGAACTCGAATATGTAGTGGTCGTCATGCTCCAATCTGGAGGCTGCTAAATATGAAGCTGGCCCTGTCCATTGCCAACATCACATCATTGAAGTGTACATGTACCTTACCCTTTTTCTTCTCTGGCAAGGACATCGCACTGATGTTTTCTTGGCACATTTGTCTGGGGAGGGACAAGGGCCAGCATGGCAGATGGATGAGCAGCGGTGACCACAGGCACTTAGCTTCTTCGGACACTGATTTTTACAGGACATCAATTCATTGCGCCTTTGTTCATTTGCTGACCTAAGCTCACTGCAAGAAGAAAAAATGATGTGTGAATAAAACTTCATCTATCCAGAGGTAGCTTCACATTCCAGAAAAGTCGATAAATTTTACCAACAAATGGGTACCACACACTTCTTCAGTCTAAAATTTCCAATCCCGTGTTACCATCATATTTTGTTAGTATAGGCAATCACATGATTTCGAGTGCAATTTGGAATAAATAAGCGCGAGTAAATTCTTTCAAAGATGACCAAACCTGCACAAGCCAGTAGGGTGAGTGCAATTTGTAGCCGTTGGAAAAAAATTGAGACAGTTAAGCACTGTTAATAATATTCTGATTGGCTGAGAGCAGTGAAGTTCAAGTGTACCACAGTGCAAAAAGTGTAATACCAGATGAGTGCAAATTATCCGATCATGATTCATGACTCAATTCCCACCACGGTCAGGTTTTCTCTGTCCTTCTGTGGGCCCATTTCCATTAGTAGGGCTAATGCTCACACATGCATGGTCCATATGGGGTAGAAACCTAGCAATTCACATTACACTCTAAGTCTGTTCAAATATAAGTGCTACACGGCCAACGTTTGCAAAAACGTAATCCTTCCTTGTACTTGACTGTACAAGTCATGTGCATTGCCGTGACTTTAACATCATTGGTTCCCACGGCCTGCTCCCGTCTGACCTTGTAGCTCAGTCGGTAGAGCAGCAGTGATCTAATCCGAAGGTCGTGGGTTCAATTCCCACCACGATCAGAGGTTTTCTCTGTCTGTGTGTGGACCCATTTCCATTAGTAGGGCTAACGCTCACACATGCATGGTCCATGTGGGGTAGAAACCTAGCACGTCACATGAAACTCTAATCAGTTAAGACTGATAAACAATACCTAGGGTTTGGTCAGAACCAATCAAATCAATCAAATCAAATGCGCCCTGGATGGCACAATTTTATTTCTTTGGCTTAACCATTTCAAATTTTTTCATGTATATTATTAATAAGTAATCACATGGTTTTTCTTGTGTAATTTGGAAAAATTGCACTTGCCCTAAAATACATCAACTTTAATAACAAGGCACAATTAAAAAAAAAAAAAAAAAGACTTATAATTACAAAATGGAATAACCCTTGCCTCCTAAGATTGACACTTCTAGATTTTACTCTGTCTGATGTCAGATGAGTCTACTTTTCAATGGGAGCCTCTTCACAAGTTAAATACACCTGTCCAGTATTTTGAAGTAGGAGATTTAAAAAGGGTTAAAAGAGTTGATGCAGAGCTTCTTTGAAAGAGTGTGTAAGTCCTACGAGGAAGCAAATCACAAAGGGGAGGCACCAACTGTCAGAATAAATTAGTTTACCCTGGCCAAGTCAAGTAATGTGTCACCTGTGAGGAATCTACAACAGTCACTGTGTAAACATCTCTGATGGAAATATTCAATTAAACATTTGGTGTGGACAGTTCACAATATTTACAATCTTAAAAAACATTCAGCGGACAAGCTTTCAGCACTAAATAATTATTAAGAACAGTCTGGAGTGCTTTTCTTGAGTGCAAGACTTCCAGTCCATGTATTGCTTAGTTTGGAACCCACTCTATTAACTAGCACACTATGTTTACAGCAGTCTGCCCATACAACCAACTGTAGTCTTTTTTTTTTTACTAATAATGGCAAAATGGTCTTTTCATAGATTCTATAGAAAATCAGCTCAACTGCAAAAAAATTGTTCTACTGAGTTGGACACCAAAAAACACAACCCAGTTCCATGTGGAGAGATAAAGAAATTTTGGAATATTGCATGTGAAGGTTAATAATTTATTATGTGGGTTAAAAAAGTTGCAAGAAGCAGCAAAGTGCTACACAATACCTGCAATTAGCATAGACAACCATCAATTTGCAGTGGCACTGAAGCTTGACCATCCGTTTACAACTTGGACAGTCACCTAAAATACCGGTACATAATCAAATGTCTGAGATTACAGCACATCAGTTACATGTAACTAAAAGCTTAAAGGCCTATCATGGCATAAGGACAACAACAAAAGATGGAGTACTGAAGAAATCCATAATGAACTTTCTCAGCCAAGAAAAGGCTGGCGCCTTTCAATAACCTTTGTGGCATGGTAAAGAGCATTTATGAGTACAACCATCAGGCCGAGGCTTGGAGCAAGGCTTCTCGCAAACTTGGCATTCTGTACCAGCCTACAAAGAAGCGAAAAAAAAAAAAAACAGACTGTAACTAAAACACTCAATTCAAATGCCCTTGTCAACCTTGATCAGCACTGCTGATCATGCATCATGGTTTGCTGTAGCAAACCCTGTAAATAATACTGATTTTCAAATTTACTTCTATCTTTCTTCTCTTGAAACAGTGACATTATTCTCTAAAATTCTGTTCGCTATAGGCCGCCTGTTTGCATATCAAACTGCCTTGAAAAGTTAATGCACGGAATGCAGTCTCAGACAACCAGACCCTCCTAGAGGCTCACGTCTCTGGTGCTTGTCTCCTCGTTGGATTGCACCCTCCCTCAATTAAACCTTCATACAGGCCTGTTTTATAATATTATTGACCATACCTCCTGGTTGTCCTTTGCATCACTGACAACATGACACTCAAACTGACAAGTGTGGTTCCCACAGGACAACTGACGGCCGCAAGGGCGAGAACACGAGAATGACTTGGCTTCATGACAAGGAAATGAGTAGATCTACAAAAAATTTTTGAAACTTCATTTGCTCTTATGGGCTATGCCTACTATTGTTATTGTGCATACAGGTACATTTTGCGCACCTTGAGATATTCGGGTTTCCTTTGGGTGGTGCTTACTGTACGGTGATATTTTTGTGCAGTTTAAAACTATGCATAGAAAGAAGAACTTAGCAAGTGCTCAGTTGGTATTCAAAAAGAACATTAGGAGTAACCATACATTGATTCGTATTTTAAAGCTTTTTACTAATAGCGTTGATTAATTCTCTTTGAAAAATGCGTGGTCACCCCAATTTTCTTTTTGGATTTCAATAACACCTAATATTCCGATCTGCTTTCCCCGCATATTCATAAACCACACAAAAATACCTTTCAATTATTAGTACGCACCATCCTTAATTTTAAATAGGTAATGTACAAAGTAATCACAGCATACATGTAGTTCTGAATCGGTGATCCAAATTAGCAGCTTGAATGCTTGTATTCCAAGAAAATAGTCAACATGATATGATCATAGCAGAGCTGTAGGTCAACGTCAACCTTGGAACTAAAAGCCTGCCACATCAACCAATAATAATTATTACAATATTTAACTCAACTGCCACACCATGAAAAAATAGCCTGGATAACAATTTGTCAATTTATTAATTTTACAGAAAGGTCCCTGTAGTGCGACATTTTTCCACTTCTTTAATGTCAATAGCCTGCTGTATCTCCTCCGAAATGAGAGGTGGCTTTTCTTGGATTGTCTGTGTGAGCGACAGTGTGTACAAAAGAATGTGAATGTCACACTTTTAGGATCCTAGCTGTAATATTCTGCCATTAAAACCACAACAGAACTTTATGGCATACCTCATGCTTACCAAAACAGCTCCTAGAAAGAAAAGATGAGATCTCAGTTACAAGCAATGTTGCAATAATTTACAATTACTATTCACTGAAGTGGAGGTGGCTTGTGATAGATATTTACTGAGCCATGAAGCAGCGAGGTAACCGACACTGAGGTGATCAATAGTTGTTTTAGTATTATTATACTAAAACAGTGAGAAAATATAGCACAAAAAGATGATTTTAATTCATTATTCCTCCAACAATTAGGTACCATATTTTCAGGCGCAAATCCCACAAAAGTTGCTCAGAGGTGAATAGTTAACAACTATTCACCGAAGTGGAGGTGGCTAGTGGTGACTATTTACCGAGCCGCAAAGCGGCGAGCTAAATATCCAACGCCAGCCACCGACACTGAGGTGAATAGTTTTTTAGTATATACTAAAACAGTGAGATAATATACAGCACAAAAAATTAATTTGGATGTTTTCTTCACTTGTCACGGATGCAAATTGGGATGCCATTTTTTCCCGAGTGGCTTGGAGGTAAATAGCACAGGATATTCGGAGTTTGACGAGCCAATCAGCGCCCGCGTTCAATGCTATCCACTGTTTTAGTATATATTAAAAAAGGATATCCGGATCTTTGAAAGAATTCCACCATTTTAGTATACATTTGTATACCTAATAATAATAACTATAATTATTGGTTAACAGGAAGGTAAAAGAAAACAAATAAAATCAAAGCAATTATGGCATATTAATTTTTAGAACAATGAACACTGCTGAATAATAATATTTTGTACAATCATGTAAGCCACTCACATATTAACAGGAACGATACAAGGGGGACAAGGCTAAGAGACCAGCTTAGCAGGTTTCAATTTTGGATTTGTGGTAACTCACCAACCATTCATTGCTGACTAAAATTTAAAAAAAGTAAATAAGAGAAGCTCAACATGCAAATAATTAAAAAAACACAGTCACATATTAAACTGTTTTTCTCTTGTGCACCAAAAATTAATTACATTGAACATCATAAAAAGCTCAATCATTTAATTTGTCAAGCAACCACTAGAGCCTGGAACCTGAATTAACCAAGAGAGATTCAAGTCAATCTCCAGCTATTTATGATTGTACAGTACTCGTATTGGTTAAGAGAACAGAGCTACATGTAACTCAGCAGATCTTACACCTCAGCTCTAAAGTGACTTTTCTCTTCAGTTTTGGTTGCAATGGTTAAATGAAAAATCATCATTAAACAGCTTCTGTTTCTCTTCTTTAGTAGCTCCAACGGCAATAACATTCCAGTAACAGCAGAGACCATAACATTATATTATGCTAAAATGTCCAAGAAGAACTTGCAATCATAATATTATTATTATAATAGTTTAATATACGAACCTTTGGAATTTCAGATGGATCTGGTTTGTTGTCATGACAACTAGAAGCACAAGCATGCCCACAAGCATACACCAAATCACAACGCTGACGGCATGGAGGACAAGCCCCAAAGTGGCAACGATGTGGCTATTAATGAGAGATAATAACTTTCTGAACTTCATTTCCATAGCACACACAAAATGAATTCATAACCACTGGTTAGGATAAATAACCCCTTTGGTCCATACCTCACGCTGAAGATGATGACAATCAGGTGGATGTCTGTGAAGAATTAATTTTAAAAAAATTAAACAACACTGTATATGCAAAAAAAGCCTATCTGCAGTCTGAAAAAGAGCCCCTGTAATTAATAATTATTTTGTGTTCAACACTAGGAGAATGCAATTTCTAATCTTGGGTATCCTGTGCATAGGGTGAGCTTCAGCAAATTCTGTTTTTTCATTTGTCTGCTTTTTCGGCGCCATCTTGAATTACGTCACATGTGCATTGATATGTCATATGCGCATATGATGATCACGCACATGATGATTGTTTTTTCCAATAAGATTGTTTCTTTCCCTACCCTTCTCCTTTGTTTCCAAAACGACTGTCGAATGTACTTCAATAATCCAAGATTACTACTACCCTGTAGTAACTAGTAATGAATAATGAGCTTCTTTTAGGTAGCTTAACTAACCTATGGCAGTTTTGAGACAGCCCTTTACAAATCAAATGTCTTGAATACAATACAAATCAAATCAAAATGTTGGCTTTTGAGGAAATGAGAGGAAAACCCTTGAGAATTGAACCTGGGCTGTCACATAAATTGGGAAAAGTGCTCAATTCTGAGCCAACCTGGCTTTCTATGTTTTATTTGAATAATAATAATAATAATAATAATAATAATAATAATAATAATAACAACACAGGACCAAGGATTAGCCCCGGTTCAAGGAGACTGAAAGAAGCAATTAATAGCACTGTAAACTCAGCGACCCAGTTAATTTTTTCAAGTGGGGAGTTATGTAGACCATTTGACGGGTCACCCAGACATCGTGCCAGCAGTGGCCCTTTGGCTCACACATTCATCTGTCGGGATGGGAAGCCTTCTTTGTCGGGTTATTGACCCGAGACCCGACTCTTATCTGGAACACTGTAAACTATAATAATAATAATAATAATAATAATAATAATAGTAATGATAATAATCATAATCATAATCATAATCATAACTGTTTTTATTATATGGAGGAGAGTGTTTTACTGGGAACTAAACCACTCGTAGATTCCATACGCCACTTCATCCGGGACCCGAGTGGCATATTTTCCGTATGTCACCTTTGTGAGTGTCGTATCGTTCAATGACGTCACGATTCCCGCCTTTTTTTATAAAGCCAAGCCGTATTTGAAACACAATAAAATCGGAAATATTCAATATTTAGTCTCCACATAATAAAAAGAACATTACACGTTGGCGAGAAGATATGAATTTTATGTTCGAGTGGCAAGAACAATATCCTCTATACCGGGGTATATCCCATTGCTCCCTATATGTGTTGACAAATTCCATGTTTACAATGTACCTGCAGAGTTCAGCACACTTTGGAGGCTTGGTGACTTTTTCTCTTCCGCATGGCAAAGTGACCACTGTAGAACCACAAAAACACTTCATATCCACAGTGAGGGGACAAGGATAACAGTGACCTGTAAGAATAATGTGATGTGTCGTTGCTACTTACAGTATCATCACCTAGAAAAATATTATTATTGTTGTTATCATCAGTTTTTATAACTATTATCATTGTTTTTGTCCCTGTGGATGCTTTTGATACGAAGAGATCTGGAGCTAGCTGAGCCATCCAAACTACAAGACATGGACAGCAGTAGAAATGATTTCTAATACCGGTAATTATCATCAATTTCTATTTATTACATGGCGATTGTACTTTACCTCTGTGACACTGTGATGGACATTTATGATTTCGGCAATTCAAAGTTCGGTTACAAGTCTGTTCACATGGAGGACATCGGCCATCACAACACTGACAGCAAAGAAATACCAAAAAACATGTAGATTAAAACGCAAAGAGGATTAATACGTCCCTCATCCATTGCTTCCCTAACTTACATGTATTCCCCACCTACTATCTAAACTATTTCCACAACACTGAAAATAAGCATTGTTTAGACTTAGTTTTAACAGGATCCACATTGTAATGACTACGGCCAAAGGGCTATTTGTGTAAGATGAAAACAAATATTAAAATTATTATTGTACTAGTTATAGCTGTCGCTTAAGTGCCAACAAGCCAAGCTTGCGTGATCTGGCGCCTGGCGGCTGCAAACATCACGCGGCGTACTCGTGCGGCACTCTCATTGGTTATCGCTACGGTCAACATTTCATCGCTTTGGTCTACATTACAGCTTTTGGTCTACATTACACTCAAATTTGAAGCGCTTCTGAGATTTCGTCCACCTAAAAATCTTCTCACGGCTCTATAAGCTGCCGCCTCGCCAGGCCTTCTATCTTCAGAAGGCCTGACTCGTTGGCAATAACTCAGGCTAAAATACTGTACCTACTGGAATAGTTACCCACCTTGCGTTTACACTGATGTCGTTCACACTGCCTCATGCGTTGGCACTTCGACTCGCAGAGGAATTCTTGTGAACACAAAACACTTCTCTCACGTTTTCCACAACGGCATTTCTTGGTAACCATCTGTCGACAGGTTCCACAAGGCCCATTATGACACTGCTGAGTGCAATTATGTCTGCCACAAGCTAATTCCTTGTCACAAGTGCTGCCACAGGTGGGTATATCTTCAGTACAAGGAAGTGAAACAGCTGCAAGCAAAAATTACTATAATATGTCTGTATCTTACATGATACACCATATATTGGCACAAGGTCGTGGCAGTACGGACTGAGCGCAGTGAGGTCTGTACAAAAACGACAGAGGGCCAATATTCCCCAGTACAGTGGGCACGTATGAATTACGGGAGAATAATACCCTACAATTCAGTCACAATTAGCCAATCAGAGCGTGCGTTACGTCGGCTACAAACACAAGCCATATTATTAAAATAATATAATATTTATGAATTACACGAGAAAATCCATAAAGTTCACATAATTACTCTGTAGTAAAATACACTCACTTGTTTGTCCACAAGGACATTTCCTTTTGCCTGCTCGAGGACAATCCCCACAGATGTCTGAATGACATACTTGCTCGCATCTGTGATGGCCGCATAACAAGACTTTGTTGCAAATCTGTAAAAAATAGAAAATAAAGCACTGTGCCTCATGTCTGAGTCCAGGGTTCGCACACTTTTTCAGACCAAAAATTCAAGGACTTTTCAAGGCCTTTCAAGGGCCATATTTTGAAATTTCAAGGACCTCTTTTTTATTTACGTCGATGAATTTACCCATAGAAATGGTCTGACAGTACAATTCTTCCTCATTTTCCGTAATGTACATGCGTGAAAATAATGCAAAGGTCCTGATAACCAGTCTCGACCCCACTGCTCGTCATGTTTGTATGACATGACTTGAGTGGCTGATTATTTTCACTGAAGTTTTCAAAGATGAAAAATGCCGATCAGAAAGATAATTATTCAAGGACTTTCAAGGACCAGGAATGAAGAGCAGAGATTTTCAAGGATTTTCAAGGCCTTGAAAATGCACTCTCAAAATTCAAGGGTTGTCAAGGGTTTTCAAGACACGTACGAACCCTGTGAGTCAGTGTGAAGCTAACGCAACATTTCTCAGGATTGATCTAGACCAATTGACACATGCTATATAAACACACACAATAGAAACACCTTGACTCTAACCACTTAAGAAGTGTATCTTATAGTAGTTGTAAATTATAAAATTAAGCTACATGCATGGTATCTGTCCTGTTTGAGGCATTGTACATGTACATTAACCCTTTAACCCCTAAACCAGCCATACTTAGTATTTTACTCTGTCTTATACCAGACATTTTTACTCGTCAATGGGGAAACCC
>NC_090891.1:38733515-38743515 GCF_036669925.1 Montipora capricornis | reverse complement strand
GCCCACATTCTGGTTTGAGAGGTCTGCTACAGGATTGGCCACAAGAATGTGGGGTAAGCCATGGGTCAAATGAAGGATTTTCCTGAAAAGTTTGATGATCACAAAGTATGTTACGTTGTTTTCTTCTGCACAAAAGAATACTGTTGTTTCTATCAACATGGGTGATGTTAGGATGAAGTGCTTTGTACTTCCTTCAGTCTACACCAGAAGGTGGTTTTTCTTTAAAAATTTGGAATGTGCTTTTGATTTGATACTTGTACATATACGTACCAGTTTTTCACAGTAGCAGAAGTACCTTGTGGGGCAATCTGACTGTTTAAACTCGCATCTACACTTGGGGCTAAAACAAAAGAGAGAAAAAAAAAGTTTACTTTTAAAGCACCCAAATGTAAGAGACCAAGCATCTCTCCAAAAGACTGCTGGAGTTTTTGCTTGATAAGCATTTGCTAATAAAGTCAATTCTCAAAAATATTTTACTCAGTTTTACCACAGGAGGGTCTATAACAAAAATACACAATAACTGTATAGCAACTATTGATAATGGTGATGATGTAAGGTACCAGTGAGAAAGCTGATCAATATTCTAAGTCCTTGGCCTGCATTGGGTGAACAAACAACTGAAATGAAATCATAGTCCTGGGTGGGGAAATCAAAACTATGACCTCTCTAACATGGAAGTTTGATGTTGTACAATCTGAGCTACAAGAACTCAATATGGACTAACAATAATGATGATGACAAATTATTTATTGATAAGCCATCACCTGACTATCCAGTAACAATTCCGTCACAACAAACCTTCGCCCCTGCTTTAAATCCAACATAGCACAACTGTCCAGCCCAAAGTCCCTCCCTATGTCAATACATACTTAATTGATCGCTCCCCATAGGGGCTTTTCAGGGCTAATGAAACACAACAATAACAACTGTTAAGAATCCCAACTGGCCGGAGGCAAACCAGTTGGCTATTTACAAGTGCAGCTGGGAAGTTGAACCAGGGACAACCAGGATAAATTCAGCGAGTAGTCAGAGCATGCCTTGAACCCGGGATCTCCAGATCTCAAGGCAAGCACCCTAACCACTGGGCCACACTGCCTCCTTTATGTGAAGAAACCCAGACAACACTGACCAAACTCTCCAGTTCCTCTTCAGACCTTCCATACAACTTCAAATGATCCATAGACAACAGGTTGGTCAACAGAGGTTGAATGGTTGACTAACCCTCTGATCCTTCCCAAGCTTGTACACGTACCCAAGCCAATCCTGTACCAGAGCAAACAATGGTGGATACAAGGAGTCCCCCTGGAATATTCCATATTTGATCCCCACTTCACCCAACACTTCCCCATTTCATGTCAACACATTTCTCCAATTGCTGAATACTACCACGTAACAAACCCTTCATGTTGTTAGCCATGTTCCCCATTTCCAACATTCCACAAATACAGCACCATAATAGGCCTGCCCACAATCTATCCACCGCATCACCAAACACGTTTTCTTCAACCAACCCTCCCTTAACACCGTCTTTGTGACATATTAGCGTGACATATTAGCATATGTTAATTTACTCGTATATAAGCAGTGTGAATATTTAATATAAGACACATTTGCCTGGCTGCAGGCAGCCAGTGACATATTAACATATGCTAATATGTCACGCTAACATGTCACAGTCATGTCTATCAACAACTAATCCTTCATACCCTGTGACTTCTCCCTACACCCCTTCTGTTCGTATGGGAACAACGTTAAGTTATTAACTTGCAAATGTCCAATACAGCCTCTCCACCAAGATCCCAGAGAGTAGCTTCCACGTTAACGGCAAACATGCATTAATTGGTCTGTAGTTGGCAGCCACTGTTCCCTTGGCATGATCCTTCTGTATCAATACTGTATTCTCCTTTACCATCCATTCCTGCACCTCCCCATTGTCTAAACAACCCTGCAAACACTCCCAAATCAAGCAATGTAACAACTTAAACCTCTTAAACCAAACCCCTTATACCACTCCAGAGCTTTCTAATTGTCCCTCTTCTGAATTCCATTTTTCACATTCTTGACACTAAGTAAATCTTCACTTCCTCTTTCTTCTCCACATTACCCATCCCACCCCCCTGCCCCCCCCCCCCCCCCCCCCAAAAAATAATAAAAATAAAAACCTCTCTGTAATCTTTATTCCCTAAATCCTTCATTTAAGGGAAGTGTTGATAGGAGATAATTCTGTCGTCGCACCATAGGGGTCAGCGGTATTTCGCATGGGCCGTATTGTGTGTGTAAAACGAACATGGCTGCATGTGAGCTGGGAATAAAGTGTTGTGTTCTCGAAAACTGTTGTTCCTTCGATGGAAGATTTCCCAGCTGGTCAACAGAAGACATCACTCACCAGTACCACGGCAGATCAGCTGGAGATAAATTTTCTTGAGACGAAAGCTGTGTATATGCTGCACCATCTCTTGCCCATTTCTGAATACACTGAAGGTGAAGGATAGAATAGCACTGGCTGCAGTTCCACACCTACATGTATCAAAAAGAATGGTACAAATAAAACAATGAATGAATGAATGAATAATTATGTGATTAACCAGAATGCATTTATGGCACAAGTGGAAGACAAGCAGTTACAATCTTAATGGAATAACAAGTAGTTTACACAGGTACCCCAGAACAGAATGAGTGAAAGACCACCACACCAGGGACGTAGTCTCCTTGAATAGTGTGAGGGTTCTTTAACCTCCCACACAAGTGTCGTGAGACAGGGCTTACGGTCTGTCATCCTTATCCGAGAAGACTAGAAAGTCTAACCATTTCAAGATGCTATAACAAAGGCAGCACTTTCTCCTCAGTTATTTCAACACCCTGAGTGATGGTCAAGCTGGAGTGGAACTCACGACCCCCCACATGGCAGCCCGCTGCTCAACCAACTGAGCCACTGGTCTGCCTGTTTATTGGCAGTATTTCATTACTAATATCTCCGAGCATTGAACAGAACAACTTTTAAGAATCCCAACTGGCTGGAGGCAAACCAGTTGGCTATTTACAAGTGCAGCCAGGAAATTGAACCAGGAACTACCTGGAACAAATTCAACGAGTGGTCAGAAGGTGTCTTGAACCCAAACCTCCCGATTTCAAGGCAAGCACCCTAACCACTAGGCAAGTGCCTTAACCCAAAGACGATTATGGTACACGTGATGCCTACTACTTAGCAATAATGATGACAATGGCAATGGTGCCATTTATTGCCAGCATGGCAACATAATCCTACCGTACAATCCAAACAAAACTTTTCTTTCTCACAAATTACATAACAATCATTAAGAAGACTGCAAAACTCACAGCATCCACATGCTTGACTGAGGCAATGCAAATCAGACACACATTAGCACCTGGTTTACAGGAATCCAGAAGATACTGTGCAGCCTTCTTTAGGTCCACTTCATTATCTGCAAAAGAGCATTCTATTAAATTAAACCAAGTCCACAATAAAACTGGGGAGCTTAAAGCAAGGATGATGACATCTCTGAGCTCGAATGTTGTGTCATTTTCTCCCATTACCGTAATCATTTTGCCATTGTTATCTCAGGAAGTTCAGCATGGACAATGTATATCAACACAGTCTCCAGGAATGAAATTGGTGCGAATGCTGTGGATGTTTAGGAGGCAGACTGTGTGGCACAGTGGTTAGGATGCTTGCCTTGAGATCTGGAGTTCCCGGGTACAAGAATAGTTCTGACCACTTGTTGAATTTGTTCCTGGTAGTCCCTGGTTCAACTTCCCAGCCGCACTTGTAAAAAGCCAACTGGTTTGCCCCCGGCCAGTTGGGATTCTTAACAGTTAGTTTACCAGTTTACCAGTTTCAGCACTTAAACTCCTACAATTTGACTACTGTCTGTTTTGCTGTTATGTGGTCTCATTGATCAGTAGTCCATTCAGAAGATTACGCCAAGCCGACCACATTGCTGAAAATGTTTTTGTTGTTCTGTTCTGGTCTGTCATTTTGTTAATATTATTGTGCTTCATTGGCCCTGAAAAGCCCTTATGGGGAGTGGTCAATTACAGTATGTATCAACGACTGTATGTTTGTGGAGAAAATTGAAAATTTATAATCAGGTGTTTTCATTCTCTTCGAATAACTTCAAATTTGGTCATTTGACATCATTGTCAGGATGACAATGGCAAAGAAATTTAACCCTTTGACGGCCTAACCGGCCTAAAGCAGCCACACTTAGTATTTTACTCTGTCTGACGCCAGACGATTTTACTCGTCAATGGGGAACTCCTGGGAGTCAATGGGTTAAGTAACGACATGTTTGACACACATGCAACTCAGTGTGTGGAGCCTTTGTTTACGTTCATCCAATAAATTATTTTTTTGTGGCATCCTCAAAGTCATTGTCATCATAATTAAGCTCCCTACAAAAATACCACCAATAATAATAATCATAATAATAAAATTTCAAACTAATAAATTGCTATAATATATATAATTGATGATAATTATTATTGTATAATTAACAATAATTATTATACTCTCAATATAATTAATGCTTTAATTATCATAATTATCGTATTAATGAATTATCATTACAGTCTGACAACTCCAGTCCTAATAGTAAAGCAGGACAATATCACCTAACTCAGTTCAATGGCCTAACTCCTCCTACAAGTCTGACTATCTCACATGGCTCAGTGGTTGAGAATCCGAATCCAAATCTGCATCTCTGTGTGAGAGTGGTTTGCCATGAGAGACAGGGAATAGTAATGTTACTAAGGGTGTCCCCCTGGGGGTCCAGAATCTATCCTCAGGGGGGGACCACTGAGTGACATTGAACAAAAGAAAAAAACAAACACGTATAAAATATTTATGTACACGTACCTTGTGAGGTATTTCTGTAGTTCTTCAACGTGTTAGACAATATATCACTGTCGTTAACATCTTCATCCTCTGAAGAATCTTCAAATTTGTCCTCTGCCTTCTCCATATATCGTTTCGCTGACTCCTTGATTTTCTCCGCTTTTTCCATTCTCTCCTTAGAAACTTCAGCGACTTTTGGAGATTTCCCGCCGTCGATGACAGGACCGTGATCTCCTTTAGCGCCTGAAGGGAGAGATGCTTTATTTCCACCGGTAACTCGACCGGAGGAGGACATGGAGGCTTTGGCGTTATTTGGCTCATTTCCACGACCTCTGCCGCGGCCTTTCCCAAGAAATAATGGTCTTTTATCCATTTGTGGTCCTTGATTCAACTTTCAAGATACCATTTTCCTTTTTTCGGCCAAAATCCTAGATTAAAATCCTTGAGTCCGTTAGCGCACACGATGAACAACATGATGAAAAAGTATCATGAGCCCGCATCGTTGTGGAGTCAGTGCTCTATGTTTGAGCAGTTTTCCCCTTGATGTAAGAGGAAAACCAAAACTCGCTGATTCACTCTCAAAACATGGCATCCAGCTCGGTAAGGAGATTTTCTCTTTCTTCTAGTTTTCTTTTTCTCAAACTTATTACTATTCACTATTGATTTACATTGCGGAGTTCTGCAACTGCTCTGAATATACTGGAAACATAATCTGCGTGTTTGTAACGGAGTGAAAATGATTTCAGAGAGGCAACAAGCTTGGCGAAGGTGAAAGAGAACATGACTTGATCCTGACCTTGGACGAATTATGCAAAGAATATGATCAAGAAATAGCCAGACAGGCCATAGAGACAATGCTGAGACTTGCAAAGTAAATCTTTTATCGTAAGATCCATGTTTCCTGAGCTGTAGGAAATGCAGTTATTTAAAACAGCTGATTACTGCTTTGCTTTCGCTTATCAGCTGTTTTTTTTTACGATCTAGTGGGGAGGGGAAGGGAGGAAAAGACAGGGGTTACTAAGAGCATTTTCAGTGTCAAGATGCAGGCTCGTACTAAGGTGGATCGTGGCAGCTTTGTCTTAACAAGGATTTTCAAGTTTTGGAGAAATGTTCAGTTGAATTTTCTTGAATAGTTGGCGTATAACAAGTCATATAAATGAAAGACTTAGGGCGCTTTCCATTATACAGAACTGACCGGTCAGACTGGGCATTTGGAAGGACTAACTCTACAACACCTTCAAATTAACACACTTCAAAAGTGACATATACTCCTCCAGAAGAATGCGAGGGACTAACATGCAAGCGTTCCATCAAATTGTTACATTTTCTTTGCAAACTGACGTGTCTGGCAGGCCAATTCTGACGCAAGGAAATTGCCCTTAAGGACGGTGTTTTGCCCCGGTGTTTGATTATGCAGGTAATGTAGATCTTAACACTTGTTATTGTAATCCAAAAAGAAAATTGGGGGTAACAAAGCATTTTTAAATGATAATTGATGATAATTATTTGTAAAAAGCTGTATTATACAATGCAATGCATGGCGTTCTTTCTCAAATTGAAACTTAATTATCTCTCAAAAATGCATGGTTACCCCCAATTTTCTTTTTGGATACCAAGACTACTTACTAAGATCTACTTTCTCCGGATAGTTTTAAACCGTGCAAAAATAGCCCTGTATTAGTAGGATCGGCGATAGGAAATCCGAGTATCTGGAGATGCGCAGAACATATGCGCAATAACAATAGTAGGCACCATCCTTAATTTAAATAGCGATATTTCATGTTTACAAACACTGACATCGCATTTCTTTGGATGTTAAGATTTGTTTCAACAGGCACAGAGGACGTCAGCCAGTGGGGTAGTGGTATACCAGGATACCCGAAAAAAATACAAAATACCCAAACTTAATGGAAGCATTGTATACTGTATACCTGGAATTCAAAGAAAGTGATATACCGAATACCCGTATTTAAGCTGCAATATAACGTATACCCGATTTAAAAAGCCCCTGTATACCGTATACCCAAAAACCCTGGCTGACCCTGAACAATGGGTGACGTAACAAGAAATATAATTTGCTCTGACGTAAGGAGTCACTTCACCCTCTAATCCAAGATTGCAGTCAAGAGTTATTGCAAGACAGAAACAAAACTCCTAAAATAATATATCCGTATCTATATCCCCATTTCACTTAACTGAAAAACTAATCATTGTTTTAACATCTTATTGAAATGCTCTTTGAATGTTCCAAGTTTTTTATTATTTTCATTTTGTACAGTAATGTTATCAAGAGTCCTGAAGAGGACAAATTTCGCAAGGTGAAAACAGAGAACAAAGCCTTTTCCTCAAGAGTTTGGAACCTACCGGAGGCGCAACAATTTTTGCTCATTTGGGGTTGGGCTCAGGTACTGCTCAGAACTTGCATAAACGCTTACCCTCCAAAGGGTGACACTTAAGGCTGGTTTGCACATGCGACGCAAGCATGCAGTGTAAGCAGCATATGCAGGCGCATTGACTTGTTGTTAATTAGTGTCTTTTGTTCCAACAAAAGGTACCAGTTATCAAAACGATACTGCGTCTGCACATGTTACTTGATCTTATGCTTGCGTTAAGGCTGTAAACTAGCCCTTATAGATTTTACTCTGTTCACACCAGATGTCAATGGGGGGTCATGTTGGGGTTAAAAGGGTTAATAACGATAATGATGATGAGTTTGATGATGATCTTTGATAATATTTTTTAAATGTTTTAAGGAGAATGGTCCAGGCTATGTAGCTAATTTATTCAAACCCCAAGTTACGCCATATAATCTTGGAGTCAGGGGTCTAAACACAGTACAATTTTCATTTTTAGTTGTAAAAAATGCACCTAATGTATCATCCTTTCGTAGACTCTTAAATAACATAAATTTCACCGGCTGTCAATGCAGTAATTGCCTTTGACTTAATTAATTTAAGTTGATATTTACGTCATTTTTAATTTAACTAGAAAGGCATACCTAAGCAATAAAGGCTTTTTTTTTTAAATATGTACATAATAGAACTATAATTTAATATTGGTCACTTTTATCATGAGCCTCTGGCTCAGGGGACTGGGAGACCACCCCCTGTGTAATTTGAAATAAATTATCTTATCTTATCTCTTATCTTATGATGATGATGGTGTTGGTTGTAGTGGCAGTGATGGTGATGATGAATGACATTCTGAAGAACACAAAGAGTAATAAGAAGAGTAGTTAACCCATTGACACCTCAAACACCCTGGGACGCCTCCAGCTGACGGGTAAAATTGTCTGGCATTAGACAGAATAAAATCTGTTAAGTCTCACTCCCAGGGGTCAATGGGTTAATTAGAGCAATGATAATAAAGATGGAGTTAACGACGATCAATACAACAACTAAGAAGATGATGGCCAAACAGTGATAATGATGATGATGTCATGATACTGGAGGACGAGAATGGAGAACTGCACTTAGAACATGCATTTTTTCAATAACTCATTTCTGGGTTCTGTCCGTAAAAACAGCATTATTCTTACTTACCCAGTAAACTGACTCTGCCTTTAAATTAATTTTAGAAATGCAGTGCACATAATTATGGATCATCTTTTATTAAAGTAATGTTTTATGCTGCAGGTTGATGATTGCGTTGTTCTTTCTTCTGATGAGGACATTCAATTGGTAAAGCAAATCTTACTGAAGAAGTTCAAGTGAGTACAAGGATTGGGACTCTGTACTTTAAAGGTCTACAGTGCAAATAAATATATTTTACCAAACATTTACTCCTGGAAATTATCTTATTAATATTTTTAACAATATTACTGACTTTGAAAGTAAGAGACAACTGGCTTGATAAGTCATTTACATCATTAATCATTAATATTATATGTTCACTGGACTATTGATTTGTCCACATGCTTTAGTATGTAGCACATACTTATTGCATAAAAGAAGTTTTGATTTAAGACTCTTGTTTTGCATACTTAATCACCAGGCCTCAGTTGTTCAAAAGGTGGATAATGCTATCACCTGGATAAATCACCATCAATGTAGCCAGTCTTCTCAAATTTTTTTTCAAGTTCAAAATTTTGCTGGTTGGAGCAAAGTTTTACAATTTACATTTAGAGGAGAATATTGTTCTCAATAATATGTACACGGAGTTGTGAAGTGGCGACGGAGGTAAATATCCACTACTTTCAATTAGAATGTGTGGAAAGCACATTTCAGTTGTGTGGTCTATACTAATTTTCATTATTGATTTCTTGGTGTTTATTTGAATGAACATAATTCTCTCTATAATAATAAATATTGCAGTGCCATTTCTTCAAGACGACATGAGGCTGCCTCCACTAATAAACCTGTAAGTTTATGCAAAATTTATTGAAATCAGCTTATTAACCCATTGACTCCGAGAGTGGGACTTTTACTCTGTCTAACGCCAGATGATTTTTACTCATCAAGGATGGTGGTCCAGGGTGGTTCCTGTGTCAATGGATTTTTAAAAGACAATATTAATTTTGCACTTTGAAATCCTTCTTGAGCATTGTATCATCTCTTTATAACATTTCATTCCATTCTGACTAACATCAGTTGACAGAGAAAGAAAGGCAATTACAGGAAGAAAGAAGAAAACAGATAGAAAAGAAAAAATGGAAGATGAAGAGAGAAAAAGGATTAAAGCACAGGTAAATAGCATTATTTTGTAGTATTTTGAAATTCTCCTATTATAACACAAAGCGCAGGAAAACGTGCATGTTTGAGCCACAATTGGTTTGGTTTTCACTTCTGATTGGTTGAAAAAGTGGCGTGAGAACTTTGAATCAATCACTCAGTGAAGTAATGCAACACCAAAGCAATTCGCTAATTACTTTCGACACTCAATTGAAAACCGCTCTATGATCACTATAATTTGTGTTGCTTTGTAGATCCAAGCAGACAGAAGAGACACAAAGGAGAGAGAGACAAGAGAATCAGTAAGTTTCAAAATCCTTGAAAAAGTATAGTGATCCATACCAAGAATACTAACATAACTGTACTTGTAAATTTTAGAAAGCAAAGCAACTTGGCAAGTTTGGTGGAAAGATGACCAAATTTGAGGACATTGGTGTGGACCTCAACAAGGTAAGCTACAAGGGCATTTTATTCT
>NC_090891.1:38726015-38728515 GCF_036669925.1 Montipora capricornis | reverse complement strand
CTGAAACAGTTTGCATTTGCAAGCAACATCCTACCTTCGGACTGCCAGTCCACCAATCAGCTTGTACCTGAGGGACTCACACTGAGCAATGGCACAAAGACCTCTTGTTGCCACTTTTTCTGCATACAGCTGAAAAAAATTAGGATAATTTTAAAACAAGAAAAAACATTTTGCTTACGTATTGCACAGGAACCCCTGAGTTCTTCAACTGCACGTACAGTAAGTGCTGCTAATTGTAGCAGAGATATGTACTTTTCAAACACAGCATTCAGAACACTCCTATGATACTGCGACATAGCCACTGTCACATAAAAACACCACTATAATTTTGTATAATTTCAAAGGTGATTAATGAAAATTCTCTGGGCTGATTATTGTACAATAATAATTATTACCTAAGCGTTTTGGCTGCAAGCTGTTTTGTTGAGGTGACAGACTAAGAAATTAATTGTTTTAAAAGAAAATGAATCTTTTTCAAACAATCACCTATTATTAAATTCTCAACCTCTGTTATTGCATTTCTCGTGCTCTGATTGGTTTACTCAATCTTCGTTATCAGCTCATATAACTAGTTTGACCTTATATGGCAAATGATTGTCTAAGCGGTGCTAAGCTAAAATTATTTTCACCGGAAAGTGAAATTTCTCTCTCAATGAAGCAAATTTGGATCACTTCCAACGTTTAGAAGTACGGAAAAAGGTAAGAAATGTTCTTGCAACGAGCCTGCGTCTGCCTGACCACCAGGTATTACAAACAACGCATCTTCATCAAGTTTTTTTCATTTTTGCTTGTATTTCGAACTTCCAAATTTTTGGAATTGAAGGGATTTAATAAAACAATTACCGTATTCCATTTGCACTTGTTGGATGGGAGACTGGTTAAAGCCAACTTGGTGCTACGCGCCTCGTTGACTATTTACCATCTCATATCCAACGCACACATGAAATAATTGTTAATTATTCACCTCGGGCTCGTCTCAGTTTTTATTCACCAATATTCACCTCGCATTTGGCAAACAATTATTGTTAAATAATCTTACATGCAGATGCACAAGCACTAGTTGGTTTACCTCAACAGTTCCTTCTGGAAATCCAAATCTTTTCTGCACCACAGACGTCAGTTCACGGATACGTCTCCCCTTTTCTCCCAGAACATTCTGTGTCCTAGTTGCTAATATGATGATCTCAGTTCGAATGGGCGTCACGCGCACTTCCACACCACTGTATCCATCTTCTGCTAGCTCACGAGTCAAAAACTCATTTAGTTCGGCTTTGAATACGCCATCTGCAACAAACTATAACACCCAGGAAGAAACATAGTATTACTAAGTGCAGCATACAACACTCATGACTTCTCTCATTGGGTAACAATGTCCACGGCCTTTCCTACCAGCAAAGTGTCCTTTCAAATGTTATTTTTAGACAAGGATGAGAGACTATGCTGGTTTAACTTAGCAACCCTCTTTTATATTAGCACCAAACACAGCCATGGACTGTCACATTTTTTTAAAACACATGCCTAGTACGATTTTTGCTAATGATAATGACCAAGAGGACAATTCACGTGTTTGTTACAAAGAACAATCACACAGGCCATCTAATCACATGCAAAAGTGTATCGGTTTCTTAGAAATGCTGATGCAAGCTCAAAAGATTTTACCAAGTGGCATTTTCCCTGGCCCCTCCAAAAATGCAACAGAAAAGAAGACTCCACTAGAAGTGAATTTACATCCTTCAGACAAGGAAAATGATTTACAGAAACAGATGGCTCAGCCAGCTACTCATTTGCTGCATTAGTCGCAATACCTTTGCCAAACAATACAACCTTCTGGTTGGAATTATGTATTACAGTCAACAGAACGCTTTTTGTAAAGTTATCATTACAAAAAGCAAAGAAAATGCAAAGAATGGATTCCCAAACCAAAAGACTCTCCTAAGAATCACTGAGTGTTTTTAAGCGGGAAACCCTTTCAATTTAAAATTTGTACAAGAAATGAAGGTCACAACCCACAACAGGAGAGTACATTTGAAAGCTTAAATTTTATTTTGCAGTTTCTCAACCACTGTTTTCCATTAAAAAATAAGTAATTTTGACGAGCTTTAGAAAAAAAGACATAATTAGGTATTAGTCACACTCAATATGTATGAATAAGTAAGGATACCGAGGTTTGAAATCAATTTTTCGTGGCTTTGTACAAGTAAAAGTTTCATGAGTACAAAAAAATATATCCAGTTCAATCGGGCTATTATCAGGGCCATCCTTTCAAGAAACACCCCCAGTGTTGATCTTAAATCACTGACGTTTTGAAGAACCGAAAGTACATCGCAGCTGGTCACTCTAAAAAGCAAACAGCGTTAATTTCCTGACCTTCTTTTTCTTGCTTATTTGGACCGCCATGATGACTGCCGAGAAAGAGGACAATCCCAGTGCACATTGCGCTCTTCACGCAGGCGCAGTGACGTCAAGGGTCCGCCATGATTTCTAGTCGCTGCTTTCGTTC
>NC_090891.1:38711015-38718515 GCF_036669925.1 Montipora capricornis | reverse complement strand
CCCCTAAACCGGCCATACTTAGTATTTTACTCTGTCTAATGTCATGACTGACCTTTATCTATGAATGGTTTATCATTGGATTTTAATGGCATTGGATTTTAATGGCAATATTATTGTTAGTGATCGGGGAAACAAATTCATGGGGAACCCCCAGGAGTCAATGGATTAATCACTCACCGAAAAACATCAGAGTCAGAACCTGGAAGAAGATTCTGCTTGTAACCTCGCTTGCTCTGGGTGAGCAACTGTTAACCAAATCAGGATCAAGTAATCATGCCCTCTTGATTACAAAAAGTGCCCACATGATAAAGAAAATATGCCCTCCGTCTCGGCCAATCAGAATTTAGTGATTCAGGTATACATGTATTGAAAAAAAAGGTGCCAAAATGAAGGGTGGCCAGCCACCCTATAGAACATTTTCAACCAACCTCTAGGGACACCAATAACAATAGAAAAATGTACAACTTCTGGTGGACGAACAAAAGAAGCTAATGAGAGATCTTTTGTTTTCGTCGACCAACATGAAGGCGATGACGTCACGTGAAACCCTCCTATTCAACTCCCTGGATCCACCCCTGACTCATTGTTGATTTAGCGTTGTGATTGGCTCAAGAGTTAGACAGATGGGAAAAAGGATCAACCATCGAAACACCTATGCGACATAAAAATGGTTTAAAAATGTCGTTACCTATTTTTTTTTTTAATTGGGTCTGTCGGACGAAGCTAAACAGCGAAAAAATGGGGGATGCCCTTGTGCAAAAAAAAAACGTGCTGTATGAAGACACTGCATTTGCGCATTTAAGTCCCGTCCACACCAGTGCGTTTTCGAAAACCTCCGTTTTTATAGGGTCGTCCACACAAACGATCAAAACCGGATGTTTTCAAAAACGTAGGTTTTCGAAATGTGGAAAGTGAGAATATGCGTGACATCATAACCATATTCATGCCTCACTTTCCCGCGCGTCAAGACGAAAAACAAAGCCTGCTGACAAAAACGCATATTTCTGTTTTCATTATCTAGTGTGAACGGCCGAATACGATGTGAAAACGTTGGTGTGGACGCAGATCTTTTTATCCGTTTTCAGGCACCTGGAGGTTTTTGAAAAGGTATTAGTGTGGACTGGACCTTAAAGAAGTTGGATTGCAAGTAAACGAAAAGTGGACTCTGCGGACTTAATTTAAAGTTTGGCTACCATTTATTGCAGGTCCTTTGTTTTATGGTTGTAGACATTGGACCAAAATAATTTTTCTTCCGGCACAAAAATTCAAGCCAAAAGTCATGAAGTGCATGCCCTTGTTGGAAGTATCCTTGCTTTCGTTTACTTCCTTACCCCTTGTTTATCAATTTGGCGGTTGTCAGGTATTGAGTTGATGAAACATGAAAAGTCTATAAATTAGAAAAAATGAGAAGTTTTGCGAAACGAAATTTGCACGCAGTAAAGATTATCATGGTCATGTGGTTATCATGGGTTGCGTGATACGTCAGTTCGCGTGACCTTTTGAACGTATTTTCCGACAAATGTATTCTTTGCTAGCGAATTTTAAACACGATCCAAAATTCTCATTTGATCCGACATTTCATAAGAAAGTTCAGTCTTGTTACAATGATTAAAGTTGAACTTTGCAAAGTATTGTTGGCTTAAAGTTTGTGTACGTGAGTGCGGTGATGCACATCTGACACTGTTTCGTGTTAGCCAATGGCATCGCGCGCTGAGCCGACACCCATTACACACCCCCGTAATTGCATCAACAAAATTACAAAGCAAGCCGGGAAGGAAAAAATACATAGGAGAAGTTTTGTACCTTGGTTCGGTGATATTTGCAAGGAAAGTTCATTCAGCAATGTTTTTGCGATCGGTAAGAAGAGGTTTTTCGATTCAAAAAGGAGCTTTGCTGCTTCGTCGTTTACCTGCTCGTGCTGTAACCAACGTGTACCAAGTTGTCGAAGAAAATGGCGGCGACACGGCACTGGTAAGGTTGTGTTTATATCTCAACTTTCACGTAGCAACATCCAGAAAACTAGCAAATAATGCAATAGCAAGGATCCCTTGAAGGTAGAATTTCACCTTTTATGGGTTGACATGTTTCGTTGAAAAGTTTGGGGACGGTAAGAAAGCGACGGAAAACGATGCAAGCGAAATTCACCACTTGTGACCGGGGCAACCCTGTTTATATAGACTACCATTCTGTAAGCCAACTCCAGAGAGGATCTTCCTAGGAAAGTGATCGAAGGACCTGTGCAGCCAAATTCAATGTCTGACAGCGACAGTATAAGTAGACATTATCTATGTCTTACTTGGTGGGCTTTATACCAACTGTTGTGGCAAATTTGATGTCTAGCTCCGCCATGATCGATAGATCGGCCAGCTGTGTTGTCTAATTTACTGTGTCGCTTAATGGAACTTTGGTTTTGTTACATGCAATTAATGGTGTTAAAAAGGTTTACAAAAAAAATTGCAGAGCAAGTCGTATGGAGACGCAACCAAAATTAGAGCATTCTAAATTGAATTTGGACAGCGTGTCTCCTTGCACTTCGAGCCAGCTGGAGCAGCAATTGCTTGCGACCGATAAGTTAGTTTCAAAATAAATTAAGTTTCGTTTAAAACGGAAAGTGAGAAGTTACATTCTAAATTGAATTTAGACTGCGTGTCTCCTTGCCCGTCGAGCCAGCTGGAGCAGCAATTGCTTGCGACCGATGAGTTACTTTCAAAATAAATTGAGTTTCGTTTAAAACGGAAAGTGAAAAGTTATTTCTACTGCGCGTTTTTTCGCTCATGTCACGCACAGGTTATGTATCGCAGAGCGGGAAGGTAAACAAACATGGCATCGAGCCGACCATCGAGCCAGTGTCTGATCCTCGGTCATGGACCCAAGTCTTCTCGGAAATGTCACGCAATGACGTGACAGTGTGAATAGACAATCGCTTCGAGAACTTCGCAGCGATTTTACTCTCTTGAATGCTCAGTGACCACCATTTTTCATTCGGTAGATCACATCCTTTCCTGATTTTGTCCATTTTAACAAAAAGCAAATAAAATCTGTACGTGAGAAGTTACAAATATTTCACCATTTATGCTGTCGTGCGACCGAAATTTTCTTTCTTTGACTAGCATGTATCGTTTTTCAAAGTCTATTTCACCTCAGAAAAAGACATCAGCTGCAAACGTTTATTTAGTTATGTTGAATTGAGTACGTTTACCTGATCTAAATTTCACTAATGTAGCTTTTTTTTTTCATTGCTGACAGTTGTAAGTAAAGATCGTCTTTAAATAACGGAAGCTTCCAAAAATGCACCTTATCTCGAAAACGAGCACGTTGACTCCCCAATTTTTTTTTTTTTTTTTTGCCTTTTGGAAAAAGTAGATCATTACCTTTCTACGTGGCAAGTTTAAAAAAAGTCTGTACCTGGGAACATTTTGGGCGCGAACGTCCTTAGTCACGCGCTGCTGTGACACTTTTCACCGAAACAAGGGTCGTCGACACTATACATACAGCCAGTGATATAAATTTCAACAAGAGCTGCGACCCTACCCGAAACAAGAGACTATCCTGTAAATTTCTTCACGTTCATCGGTACGAGTAAACTTTCGAGTATCTTTTTGCAATATGTATATGAATTTACATATATACAATGTAGGTTGACCAAACTATTAATTTTCGGGTGATTTGTCTTAATGTGTAACAAGTTGAATCTTTGTGCATGTGGACTCAGAAATTTTTGCATTTAGCGAACAGAGTTGCTATGCAATTAAACATTAGGCATTGTTATGTAATTTTCCAGTGTATAAATTGATCCAGATGTTCTAAGAGCTGCTTGCTCAGGCATTTGGCAGGCATAGAACATGCAAGAAATGGAATTTGTCCCACGAAGATTTCGTGACCGAAAAAGAAAACATTCACATAATCAAGCTGACTATGGCACAGGTTGCCCAGGCCCGGAGGCCTGTTATTTACACGCAAAAGTTCTCAATACAAAAGCCGTACTTTATTGTCCTGGTGATTTTCTCGCTTTCTCTGCGGTTACTTGCCTGATCTAACGCGATTCAAGCGACCTCTCAGCTTCCCGTTATTGTACGAGTGACAACCCGGGAAGCTGAGAAGTCGTCGAAATCGCGTTAAATCAGGCAAAAAACCGCACAGAAAGCGAGAAAATCACCAGCACAATAAAAAACGGCTTTTGTATTGAGAACTTTTGCATGTAAATATCTTTTTGAGTGTTTGTTATCGGGCTATATAGGTATGTGCCGCTGTGAAGGGTATGGTTTTCAAGCAGTTTACTCTAGGATAGAGTATATAAATCATAGCCTTTCGGTCTAGAATAGGGTATCATTTTTCACGAAACTGACCAGTCGGTTGAAGATTTTATCAAGACTAAGGAAACCAGAAATTCCCACTCAAGAATATAAAAAAAATCAAATCGGCAAAGTGTCAATAAATGGCTATTACGAAACACCTCTGGATATTATTAACTGTCAAGAATCGGAATTCAGACGGAAATCGGTGGGAGTTTACTCTGGTATAGGGTAGCAAAATTCAGCTGAACTAGCTCTGGTATAGGCTAAGGGTTCCAGGGTCCAAGCGGCACTATCACAAATGATAGTATAGTATCTCTCTTTGTCAACGACTCTACATATGAAAGGCTAGGTCAACCTCATCAGAAAACAACTGTTAAATAACTTATTTGTTTTTTCCCCTTTCTCTCTTCCTCTCTGAAATCGCTATTGTAACTTTTGACACGCATCGCACTTGATAGCGAATGCAGTAAGCGACTTACAAACTGAACATTTCAGAGAGAAATATTTTTGTTTGAATTCTGTTTCCAAGCCTCTCGTCTGACAAATAAAAATCTGTTTTGAAACTAACTTTTGAATTTAAACGGATTTGTTGTTAAAAAAATGGAAATTTATAAGCTCAAGGGAAAAAACTCTCAGCGCGTTACCGTCCCTGTGGGCAGAGATAGAAAAACCCGGACCGCGCGAATCAGATTGCAGGATTCGATACCGTACCAACGTTGCCGCTTCGACAACGAATATTCGTCAGCACTGCTGGAACGTTTCGTGAAGTGTCCGAAGTGCATGGAGGCTATCTGCGCGCGCTATATAGTATTCCATTTACGTGGTTGTTTACGTTGATGCGAGCTAACACTGCTCGACCATTTAAACTGAGTAACATATTAATCGTGTGGATGTCTTTCACGAAATTAATCCGAGTAGTCACTGCGGAAGTTTCAAGAAACAACAAGTGGATTTGCAACGGATTTAGTTCTCCCACTTTCTCACTGATTCAAGTTAGTCCATTAAGTTCTCAAATTCTTAACTTTAAAAGCAGTTTTATTATCGACGGAGTCTTCAACGAAGTCGTAAGGAAGTTGATCATAAACAAGATTGGGAAGATTTGCCATTTCCTTCGTTTCTCGACTATGATTTTGACGTAACTGAAAACAGAGTGAAAACCAGATAGTCACAGTCGCACGGCGTCACGGCAGCCATGTTGGTCGGCGGCCATGTTGGTGTCCCCCACTAATCCTCCGGGAATTGAGCTCTTTTTATCATGCAAATGTTTTCTGATCGCGTATGTGAAAATATATCGTTGACGTCACCTATTGTCATTAATGTGCCAACCAGAGCCTCATTGGCTGTCGAAACAAAGGGTCTTTTGTTCCTGTGGTTGGGACATTTGAATAACAAAAGCAGTGTTTGTAAACAGTTACCTTCCCTTGACAACGGCAACGGCAACGAGAACGTCATCTCAAAGTTTAAATTCACGTCATTATAATCACTTCGGGACTATTTTAACCTTTTTAATGTCACAAGGGTGTGGTAGTTTCTCAAAAATGACACTGGTCGGAACGGCTCTTCATTTGAAGGAAAAAATGAAAATTTATCCTCAAGTGCTGACGTTCTTCATAAAACCTCAAAGTTGGCTATTTCACGTTGTTGTTTTACAGGCGACAGCAAAGAAATGGACAAAAGTGAAAAATGCACGTGCAGGGCGTGCAAAGCTGTCGTTTTTGCCCACTAAATATGCAAATTTGTGACGTTCTCGTTGCCGTCGCTGTTGTCGTTGTTTACGCTCCCTATTCTCTAATGACGAAGGGCTAACGCTCGAAACGTCAACCATCCAATCGCCAAGTTTTTGTGTTTCCCTCTCGACTGAGCCAACTGCTCTGTATTTAGTAAATGATCATAATGAACTTTATTTAAGTCAAGCGCTGCGGCACTGTACAGAAATCAAATTAACTCATATCAAATTAGTTCACCCAGATAAGGAACTAACTTGTATCCTCTTTGAAGACATCAACTGAACGTATCATTGTGGTACTCTTCCATTGACGTACGCTTGCATTTCATAGAATTGGCGGAACTCAACTGTTTCGATTTTATGTTTTCTAGATGCAATACAAGAGTGTCAATGATTTCATGAACCATGTGATACAGAAGAATCCCGGCGAACACGAGTTTCATCAAGCTGTCCGCGAAGTGATAAGTTCCCTATGGGATTTTCTAAAGGTCAAC
Source organism: Montipora capricornis (assembly GCF_036669925.1). Taxonomy (NCBI): domain Eukaryota; kingdom Metazoa; phylum Cnidaria; class Anthozoa; order Scleractinia; family Acroporidae; genus Montipora; species Montipora capricornis. The sequence continues at coordinate 38,712,000 of NC_090891.1, read as the reverse complement.
CCCGAGTACCTAGAAGGGAACATCTTGGAGCGTATCGTTGAACCAGAGAGGGTCGTTATATTCAGGGTCCCTTGGAGGGATGACAAGGGAGAGGTCCATGTGAACAGGGGCTTTCGCGTGGAGTTCAACTCTGCCATTGGTCCATACAAAGGAGGGCTGCGTTTTCACCCGAGCGTAAATTTAGGAATTCTTAAGTTCCTTGGATTTGAACAAGTGTTTAAGAACAGTCTTACGACGTTGCCTCTTGGTGGTGGAAAAGGAGGGTCGGATTTTGATCCGAAAGGGAAAACCGATAACGAGGTGATGAACTTTTGCCAGTCCTTCATGTCCGAGCTCCAAAGGCACATAGGCCCCAACACCGATGTTCCAGCGGGCGATATGGGCGTAGGAGGAAGGGAAATTGGATATCTCTTCGGCCAGTACAAGAAAATTCGCAATGAATTCACCGGTGTCCTAACTGGAAAATCCTTCAGCTTTGGTGGAAGTATGCTTCGACCGGAAGCCACTGGGTACGGACTCGTCTACTTCACGGCCGAGATGCTCAACACAAGAGGCGAGACGTTTAGAGGCAAGACGGTCAGTGTGTCAGGGTCAGGCAACGTGGCGCAGTTCGCAACAGAGAAGGTGTTACAGTTGGGTGGAAAAGTAGTCACGCTATCCGACTCCCAGGGGACTGTATACGATCATGGCGGGCTGGACAAGGAAAAGATCGAGTTTGTCAAATGGCTGAAGAACACCAGGCGTGGTCGCATCAGTGAATATGCGGAGAATTATCCTGATGCCGAGTTCTTTGAAGGAAAGCGGCCTTGGTTTGTGAAGTGCGACGTTGCGTTACCGTGTGCCACTCAAAACGAGATCGGCAAGGGGGACGCGGAAATGCTAATCAACAACGGTTGTTATTGTGTGGCGGAAGGCGCCAACATGCCCACGGAGCCTGAAGCAATCGAAGTCTTCCAGAACCACAGGATCTTGTACGGCCCAGGCA